>NC_044315.2:20985024-21290233 GCF_007474595.2 Lynx canadensis
AGAAGACTTCGGTAAACCCTGTATGAGGGTCAGGAATTTCGGGGTCCTAGTGCCCAGCTCAGGGCCCATGCCGGGGGAGGGGGGAGGAGGTCAGAGAGTGGGGGGGCGGGGGGGGGGTTGTCCCTTTGGTCCTGAGGGAGGTGTTCAGCTGGATTAGGGCCCAGACCCCAAGTCAGGGTTCCCTCTTGCCGGGCTGTTTGGTTTTTGTGTGATTTTATAAGCCATACATTTAAGACAAAAGAAAGGAAAAGTGGGGATTTGGAACAGTTACATCTCAGAGTCATTCTTTGTTAAATAAACGTCCACATTTTTATCAAAATTAGTCCAGGGCATTGATGTTCTAAGATGCAGTCTTTAGGAACAGGTACTTTTAAACTATGCTTTGCAGCTTGTTAATACACTTCTAATTATGCTTTTAAAATACTCCATTAGAAACCATAAATGCATGTTGTACCTTTCGGCAGTGGTTCTGAAAGGCAGGGGGAAACTTCTAAAGTTGAACAAGGTCAAAGATAGATGGTCGGTCCTGGGTTGCCCTGAATGGCTGAGTCAAGTGGCTTTCTGCTCAGCTCTACCCCCAGGCTGGGTCCTAGTGAAGCTTAGGCCTCCAGTGACAATGCCAGGCAAGGTTAGACCCAAAAGGATTAGTTGTAAAGACTTGGCTTTCTTAGACTAGAGATTATCACTGGGAACTCACTCGGGTCATGATTTCTGTTTTCATCCGCTTTTGTTCCTTTATGTGCCTCTGCATCGGACAGCTGGAGGCGCCGCGGAAATATTTGAAGAGCCCTGTTTAGTAGTTTACGTGGAAAGTCATTGAATAATTCACATAACAAATGATTAGACAAGCGCTTGTCCATCTAACTGAATTATTCTACATGTTTGCCGAAGCAGCAAAGGAGGAGCTCAGTCTCCTCCTCCAGAGGGTACACAGTGGCCATATTGACCCATCTGGTTATTGGGTTTCAGCCTTTTGTTGACATTGTTGTAAATGAAAGCGGCCCGGAAGAGCTTTGGAGCAGCTGGGCTGGATAATTGTGAAGGATTCATGCTTGTTGCTGTTACCCCCAGTGTTTGCAGTGGGTTGTTTGCTTTGACTTTTGTTGAACTGTTGACAAAAGCATTAGATACAAATGGGAACAAATAAAGTGGTGAGATGCCAGGAGGGCTTGGCAGGAGTAGAGGTTTTCATTCCGACTTAAATGGGGGCTGTCGGGGCTGTCGGAACTTATCTAGATGCGAAATGGAAGGTGTGTGTGTGTGCGCGCGTGTGTGTGTGTGTGTGTAGTTTTCTTTTCACATCCCAAACAGGAAAATAGTTTGCTGTTTATGTACCTTGGCTCACAGAGGTGAGAGATTTAAGGAGGCCCCCATGTTTTAGAAAACCTTAAAAAAAACCACACTAGACCACTGCCCTTCAGCCGTTTTGCTGGTCAGGAATGCCGTAACCCAAATAGTTTCTAGACTCCCTGTTTCCCAACTTGAAAAAAAAAAAAAACGACACTTTTAATAGTGGAAGTATATTGGATTGGGGAGATGACAGACATGACGTTGAGGTGGGGAGGATTAAGAAGAACAGTATATGCTAAAATAGTATAGCCAGCAAAATGGAAGTCATTTACTGGAACGCTTTTAATTTGGTTTAAACAAAATACTCTTTTGTATATTCAAATGGGGAGTAGCTCAGCTGTTGTGAAGCCAGAAAATTAATGGTATTTTTAGTGAAATAGCAAAAGCATGTCAACAACATAGCTGCAGATGATAATGTTGGCATTTTATTCATGAGGAATTATCAATGCAGGTTACTGGACAACATAGTGTGACTGGAAATGATTGAGTGTTGGAGAAGCCGCTGTCCTTCTGCTCGATGATTTCATTTTGCATTTAGTCTTCCTCAGGCTTATTTGGGCATGTATTTTCCCTATCACAAACCAAAAGACAAAGTCTTCTTGGCTGAGGATTGTATGCATTTTCTCCCCTAAAAATATCTGGAAGGGAAGGTTCCCTTTGAGTATTGATTCAAAAGCTGTGGACTGTTTTCAGTGGCCAGATGGTCAGTCGAGGTGGGTGTGCTTGGGAGAAAGGTCTCTCTAAATAGGTCCGTGGGAGCTGTCTAAAAGCACCAACCAGCAAACTTGACCGCAATATGGTTGACGGATGACGCTGCCGAACTTGCCTTCCCTGGCAAGCAGAGGGTTTGGAATACATAGGCCAGAAAAGTGTCTATAAAACCTGAGCAGGGAGAGACAGAAACTGTATTTAGGAAGTTCAGATGCCCTCTGGGGCAGTGCATTTCAGCAGTAGGATAATTGAAAAGTTCACTAAAAGTGTGTGTGAATGGTCAGAAAAACTAAGCCATGCCTTTGTGTGTCTGGTCCTTCATTTTGGTCCGAAGTGCTCTGGGCACCTTGAGTTAAGACCTCCTTTTGTTGTTACCGCTTCACCCGCTGTTGGGGCAAGGAGAATGGTGCTTCTTCTTCTGTGTTCTGTTCTCCTGATTTCCCTCCCCTACTAGTGACAGAAAGAATGGATTGCACCTTTGTGTAATTGTTCCAGTACCTCATGATCAAATCATAAGGAATTCTGGTGGGAAAGACTAGGCAAGTACTGAGTTTACGTTAAAAGGGAGAATGTCAGGTTGCTTCTGTCTTTGCAGCATGTCTGGTCACTTGAGAAGCGGAGGGGACTTTGTGAGTAAAGGAAAATGGAGTGCATTACGTGATGGTGCTCTGCACTTGACGAAAAAGAACTGCAAGATGCTCTCCAGGTTTCACCTCCTGGATATTTGGTTATTTCAATAGAGATGATCAAAGGTAGGGACCTAGATGTGAAATTCGCAAGGAAGAAATGCCTGAAAGGATTGGTATCGAGTGGGGATAAATGCCTCCCCTGAAATGGGGAAATGCTCCAACCTGAGCAGTTGAGGTTTCTGACAGAGGTTAGTCCTCCAGGGAGGAGGCAGGGACTTCATGCAGGTTAGAAAACTTGAAAAGACAAGAAGGCAAGAAGTTTACCATCGTTCACAAGCTGGAAGAAGAAAAGAGAGAGACCTGGACTCCACAGACTTGACTCAACAGGACTCCAAAATTATAAGAGACCTGGGCAGAAACACCATAAAAGACTCACAAGTGAAGTGAAAGGAGTTCAAGAGAAATTGACTTAGGCTGAAACAAGTAGGTTGGTACACTGCATCCCTCAGGCAGTGGCCGAGGGGCCGCAGGGGTAAGCGTATTTGGGAAGAGACATTTTTTACAGTCAGCTCTGCCTCAGTCTTCCCTCCTCCTCTTCCTTTCCCACCCCTCGTTCATGTCTGCTGTGCTCTTAAAGCTGAAATAACATCCTCATAAAGGGTGACTCTTTGTACACTGTTTGAACCACATCTCTTCATGTTGGGAAGCTGGTGTATGTTGGGACCTGTCCACATCTGTGCGTGTGACACACTGTGACCTCTAACCATCCCACAGGTGAAAAGCAGTGTTAGGGATACCGGTTAGAAACTTAAGCTCTGGGGTCAGATACCCTGGCTTCAAACACTGCCCTCTGCCACTTACCAACCTTGTGACCTCTCTGCAACCTCTTTCTCTGTCTTCCAATTCCTGGGACACAAAGTGAATGTAGTGGTAAAGGTTCATGGGTGCTTAACACTTGGTAGGCACCCAGTGAATCTTACCGTTAGTATTTTTTTAGCGCACAATACGGAAAATTTGAAAATGACTCAGTTTCATTTATTCTTTTGGGATTTAATATTTAAATCAACTTGCATTTCGCAAGCAAACACTAGACTGACAGCAGAAAGCAGCAAACTAGAAATGTGTTAGGCTGTGGGGGAAATTATTCTGGGATTAAAATTTTGCTGCAAAAAAATCTACAAAATGGATCTTGTACGTGCAGATGGTTGAGAATTAACTTTAGCTGATCTGAGCACACATTTAATTCCAAAGGGGATTTCGTGTTTCGGTATAGTTCAACCTCAGCTGAGAGCGTGACTTTTATGTATTTCACAGCAAAAACCTCTTGCCACTCATAATAGATGAAATTGGAGACCAAGTGGGGAGAACCTCGTGGGTTCCTGTCAGCCTGAATCCTCATTTTAAGAGGCATTCCCTTACTGTCCCAGCGCAACGTGACTCTGCTGGTATTCCTGACCAGCCTTCCAAGCACTGAAGGGCTGGCCTGAGGACGGTGGTCCCGAGGTTTACCTTGCGTTTTATAGAGAGCCTCTTTTTACTTTCATGTCAGATTATCTGTAAAATGGACCTCTCCCTCCAGTGTTGTAAACCGTAACAATTCCGGCGTTCCTCTAATTGTGTGGGGAGAGGGAGTATACCCAGTGGATGCTTGTGGAGCAGGAGAGACTCTTGCTGCTTTTCATTATTTTACTACTCATACACCTAATCCCTGTCAATAAGGTTGACTGTTCGGGGAAGGAACACACATCCCTGCACTATAATACTGATTTATTTGCAGCTCCTTGTCTGCAGGCTGAGTTAACAGAGAAATCTCACGAGGCAACAAGAGTCAGTCTTGGTATGGGCTTTGGCAGGGGTGCATCTGAGGGGGAAAAAGGATGTTAGCGGCATTCGGAGTGCTGGGGGATGACGGACGGCGGGCCTGGGTCCAGCGAGGGAGGTCCAGGACTGCCACCACCCGTATCTGAGAAGTGCTCTCATAATGGCAAATGTTGAGAAGAGAGAGGCTCAGTATGCTACCTGGTTGCCGTGTCTTCAGTAGAGAGAGTAGATTCACCTCAGTTTCTCTGGAACGTTAGTCTAGAAGCTTTCGTATAGCCTGTGCTTTTTAGGCGGTTGAAACAGTATTTTACCTTCCCTGTTTATTTTTTGGTACGTGCCCTTTCCGTGATGCCATGCGTGTCCCGTGTCCTCCAGAGCCTGCAAAAATGAGGGACCCCTCCCGTTGTGGGGAGAGGGCGCCCGGACTGTGAATTCACATTACTCAGAGAGTCCTACCAGGATTCAAGCAAGTTCTGAATTTTCTTAATAGCAATGACAAAAGGGCCAGAGTTTTGGAAAGCAAGGTAACAACTGGGCATTGGGTGGTGCTTGCCCTGGTGGGGAGAGTTTTGGCCTAGGCAGGTCTCCCACTGGGGATGGAGGTGAGGGGCCCCTGAGCAGACAGGACTTTAGCTCCCCACAGGGGTCACGGCTGGTCTCACAAAGCTTTAGAAGGTGTCTTTCAGATGACTCTTTCTAGAGAATTACCCCATCTGGATGTTTAGAGCCATTTTCTTGGATAATCTGTTGCCTGTGAGACAGAGGATTTGGGAGCCATCAGCCAAAGTTGAGGCAGTCCATTCTTCCTAATTACCAAACCTTTGTTTTTAGGAAAGTCATGTCTCCACGAAGGCTCAAGAATCAGCTATGCTCGAGAATTCTTGGGTCTTTTTACCTTTTCCTCCCCGAAATGCCACTTTTGAGTGCTTATTAGCTCAGGTTTGAAATTTGATTAAGAAGAATTCATACTTTTCTGGTTATCAAAACTGAACAGCAACCGTGTTTCTCTGTAGAGATTTATTTTATTTAAAAGATAAGAAAATGGAATATACTC
Organism: Lynx canadensis; assembly: GCF_007474595.2. Taxonomy (NCBI): domain Eukaryota; kingdom Metazoa; phylum Chordata; class Mammalia; order Carnivora; family Felidae; genus Lynx; species Lynx canadensis. Next base: position 20,990,590 of record NC_044315.2, read on the forward strand.
GGCGAAGAAGGACTCGATTAAGTGGAAACTTTCTACAGCCACATTTGACTTCTGTTATAGAAACAAGTGCGAGTGAGGGCAGGTGGGGTGTAGAACACTCTCAGCCCAGGAACTCAATTAAAAATGCTTTAAAAATGTAATTCCAATCAATTTGGATAGTCTTAGAACATTGCAAGATGTGTGAAAACGTGCTTTAAATGCCAGCAACCAGTGAAAAGGGCACGGTTTCAGAAACCCTGCTATAAATTATGTGCCTTTGGCTTTCAAATACGTGCAGGATACATCACTGAAATATTCAGAATAAATATCAGAATTGTACAGTCTTTGCATCCAACAAGGAAGGAAATTTTTAAAGTGCTGGTTTTGTTGGCCTGAGATCCTGACTTTTTTTTTTTTTTTTTTTTTTTTTTTTTTTGGTGGTGGTTGTCACAACATTTGTTTTGGGAGATGTGCTAATCAGATCTGATGATAACAAATACCATTACAACAAAAATATCCTTACAACCAAACAATTTCTAGACCCCAACCAATAGTCCACTTACTTAAAACAATATTAAATGTAACCCAGTTCCATTAAGGCAAAATAATGTGGGTAAGTCTTAGAGGTTTTTCCTTCATGATTTACCTCATGGAATCCCATGTATGTAAATTGGCCGTGAGTGATTTCAGAAATGTTTGTTTGCGTTTAGAATATACTACATGATTTTTTAAAGTGTGGTTTCCCTTTCAGATAACTTTATGCGTAGGTCCATATCAAAGTATTTGCTTTCGTGGGAGGATTCCACTTCAAGTGAAATGTTTCTGTCTGATTTCCTACTTTGCATATTTTAGTTTTTTTAATTTTTATATCTAGAAAAGTTTTCATGAATAACTTCCCCGTACAAAAATTAAAGTTGCAGTATAATTCATGTTTTACTCGTTGTCAGCCACCAAAACCACAGGCTGCATCTTGCTCCAAAGCAGTAAATGTGAAACAAGACATAGACTCAAAATGTAGTTATGGCGAATGGTCATCGTCACACATGAGTGGGTTTTGCCCCTGAGCCCTGGTGGCCGTTGCTTCCAATCCTGGCCAGGTATGCCTTCCTCAGTGAGATGGCCTTGGAGACTGGGCAGTTCTGGTTGCTCTGGCTCTGGCTCTTGCCTCTGGCTGTCCCTGGGCCCATCACCCCTGGAATCTTCCTCTTAATTGCCCTCACCTTCTCTAGTCCCCTCATAGGACACATGCCTCAGGTTTCCTTTCCTGTTGAGGGAGGTGGCCTTTTGCTCTTCTCCGTGTTTATGAAAATTGCCGGAAAGCTGCTTAGTATAGAGCGAAGCAACCCGGGCTTTGTAGCCACTGTCATTGGTTCTAGAGGCAACTCTGCCACCTGTCAGCTTTGTGAGCTTGGACAATAATAATAAAAATAATGAGCACTGAGGGTGTGTTTATTCCGTGCTGGCCGAGTCCTTACCTTGCGCCCATCCTTTGCTTTAGTCCTAACAGGCTGAGGAAAGTGGGACACAACGAGGCTAAGAGACTTGCCCATGGTCACCTGGAATGTAATCTGTCCGATGAGCTGATTAGAATCAGGTTAGTGTCCAGGGCCCATCCTATTCGTCTCTGCACTAGGGTCAGTTTCAGTCTCATCTGAGTGTACCTTTCTTGGTGTAGGATTTTAGTATGAGGATTAGAGACGCGTTCGAGGAGACCCGGCACGGTGCCCGCCCCTTAGGAAGACAGCCGGACTCCTACCTGAGCTTCTTCCCTTTCTTGTCTGTCACATGCACGGAAATCCACACTAAATAGATGTGATTTTGTGCATGTGTAATGATGCTGTTGTGATGTGTTCGCCTGTGTGGCTTAGCTGTCATATGTCCTTAGGAGTGTAAGCACTTCACCAGGGGAAGGTATGTGCTTTTAATAATGGTGATTTGAGGCCATTTTTGTTTCTCAACATTTTGGAATGTTATCACACAATCCTGTGTGTGTTTTTCTGTTAAATTTCTCATATTCAGCAGATGTATCCTCCTCCTCTTACAGCTCAGAATCTGTTATCTGACTAATTAAAATTTATGCAGATGAAAATCGGAGAAAGAGTTTAACTTGTCACCTCATCCTCTTGTTGGGGGTTAACAGGAATACTCTTGCAGTCATAGAATTCCCTAATTTGGGTTTTATAGTTTGTTGTCATTTTTCTTTCATGGAGAAGCAAGGGTTGTTTTGCTTTTTTTTTTTTTTTAACATAACCACTAACTGCATTTAGTGATGATACAGTACTTCCTAACTTAAATGTCTGTAATAATTTGTAATTTTTTTTTTTAATGTTTGTTTATTTTTGAAAGGGAGACAGAGCACAAGCAGGGGAGGGGCAGAGAGAGAGGGAGACACAGAATCCAAAGCAGGCTCCAGGCTTCGAGCTGTCAGCACAGAGCCCGACGAAGGGCTTGAACTCATGAACCATGACATCATGACCTGAGTCGAAGTCGGATTGCTTAAGTGACTGAGCCACTCAGGCACCCCAATAATTTGTAATTTTTAAATCTATTTATGCTTACTTCTCCTCCTTAATTGATGCACAAATGCTCAAGCTTTTACTGTTTTGTCTGTTATTTTCATCAGCTGACTTGGAGATTTATGACACAAATTGAGGAAGGACCACTTGTATTTCGTAACTCAGAGGCCCCTTTGGCCTCTTTGGACTGTTCTGCGTTTTCCTTTCCAGTCCTTTCCTTCTCTCTGCTGCTGCCCCTCCCCCCTCCAGGAAAGGATGACTTGGTACTTTCAGGACAGAACGCATGGGACACTTGCTTAGGAACCATGGGGGAATGAATGCTTTATTGCAGTGCTGTATCAGTTTGTTGAGGATAATGCGGAGAATTAAGTTGGGGGGCTGCATATGCTGGTGATTTCTGCTTTTAAATACCAAACCCCCGGGGGGGGGGGGTGGAGGGGGCCCACGGCCTGACAAGAGCAATTTTGTGTCGATTTGTGGATCCACTTGAAAAGAATTAACAGAAATGGAATCTCCTTTATTCTATATTTATTTATTTAAAATGAAAATAAAGCATGATACAAGGCTATCCTGTCAGTCCACAGTGGGGGACTCATTAACAGCTATTTATGGGCAGTTTTTGTTTTTTTTTTTTTTTAACGTGTATTTATTATTGAGAGACAGAGCATGAGCGTGGGAGGGGCAGAGAGAGGGACACACAGAAGCCTAAGCAGGCTCCAGGCTCTGAGCTGTCAGCACAGAGCCCGACGTAGGGCTCGAACCCACAAACTGCAAGATCATGACCTGAGCCGAAGTCGGACGCTTTACTGTCCGAGCCACCCAGGCGCCCCATCATTAACAGCTATTTATGACTGGGGGCTTGAATCATTTTCAGGATCCCTCTTTTGTTTATGAAGCACTGTCTATGCCACCCTGATTAGTCATTCTGCTTTTCTTTTGAACACAAATCTTGGCTTTACATTAGGGAACTGCAGTGAGGAGAGATAGATGGTGCTTGAGCGTCCTACACCGGCCACTTTGATGTGATTGGGTCCCAGTCATCTTGCAAGATGCTTAAAGCTAGTTTTCCCTGGTAGAGTGGCAGTGAAGGAACACTATTTTATACTGTTTTATTCTACTGCCATATTTGATGGCCTGTTAATTGCCACTGATGTTTGTTTTAGAGACTCTAATTAATGGGATTCTTCACTGTTTTTGCTCCCCAAGGTCTTTTCCAGCAAAGGATACAGCAGATAAAGTAAATAAATTATTGCTTTTGTCACTGCTGAAACTATTTTGGTTCAGAAGTCTAACTCCTTGAGTATACTTTATTATTTTTTAAAATAAAATACGTAGAAAGAAAAAGAAAAAGCCAACTGGTGATACAGTAGAAAGAGCACTGGGCTGAGATTCAGGGATTCTGCTCCTGTTATCTGACCTTGGGGGTGTCCTCTATTCTCTCTCAGCCTCAGTTTTGCCATCACATTGCATGACTGCTTGGGTTCTTCAAGACCTAGCGTTTATGGCGTATTATATGATAAGTGTAATGAAGTATTGTGAAGTTTGTTTATCGTATATGTGGAAGTATTTTGTTTATTCAGATTTGTTTATTCAATTTGCTGGCAGTACTCCATGGTGCAGAAGCCCCAGTTTAGTTTACTAGTGGGCCACGTGCTTCTCCTGCTTTATCTCGTTTTAGGGTGTCCTTTCTTTTCCTTCAAGATGTTAATTTTAATTACCTATAAGGACTAGACGATGGTAATAGCAGAGACAAGACGACATGGCAGGAATTAAAACAAAAAATTTTTAGGTTGATAATCACAGGTCCTGATAACCTGATTTCTTCATTAAGCTTTTTTAAGACACTTCTATATTTTCAATTTATATATGACCAGTGCCAGATTTAATTTTTTACTTTGTTTTCTGGAAACAAACTTACACCCAGCCTCTACCCTCCCAAACTTTTAAGATGTGGCATCCTCACAATTAAACTCCCTCTGGGTTTTGAATTTAATTTTGTCCTTAATTTCACCTCTGTATCGATGTGGTCCAGTGGTGGGCACTCTTTTGCCTATACAATCGGAAGTGGGCAGTGTAGGAGGAGGATCCTTACGTTTGCCAAACTCAGAAACTTAAGGAGGAAGATTAATGAGGGATTAACCTTATCAGGTGCTCTTGGTAAAATTGCTTTCTTCTCTTTTGAATGCCTGTTTGTATATAAAGGTGAAGATCAAATCAGAAGCTTGTTGGCAAAGCAAGTAGTGAGTGGGATGCACTTGCTGCACAAGTTCAGAGAGCTGTTTTACATTGTATAAAGTCCTCGTATTTGTTAGAGAAATTAGCAGGAAATCATGTTAGCCATATTCTGAAATACATGAAATAAGGCAGGAAAGAAATTGGGCACAGCCTTTGCCCAGGATCAGGATGCTTCAGTTCAGGGGTGACGAGCTTCATCCAGTTGTGTGTGGACCTGCCTCTTTGATAATTAGAAGCTTTGTTTCCTCATAATCTTGCCTCTGTGAGCCTAATGCAGTACGACCAGAACTAATGTGTAGGCTTTAATCTGTACACATTGTCTTGGGTAAACATCCTTGTTTATCAGCAGATTTTCATTACCTGAATCAGAAACCACATGCAGACCTCATTCTGCCCGAGCTTCTCCTCTTACTAGTTATAGGCCCTCAGACAAGTCCTTCTCCCTGCTTTTATTTCAGTATTAAAACCAAAGTAGTTGGACCAGGAGTCCTCTAAATCTGTTGTCTGCATTTAAAAAACCAGATTCATTCTGGGGAAAATAATGTATCGATGTATTCAAATGAGTCTTGGATATACTCCGTCCACTGTGGTGAAAAGAACTTGCCGTCTGCCGGTTTAATGAACAATATAGTTTGTTTTTCATGTTTAGATGTACAAATGAAAATCGCTTGGATAGATTTGTTAGGTTTTGACAAAGGGCTTGCTTCATACAGGGCACTGTAGCGGAAGCAAAGGTCATTTGGGCATAGGCTCTTTCCTCATAGAATGACAGGACATACATACTGAGAAGGTCAGAAGATCTCTAGCTTTCATATTATTGGGTTTTGGAGCATGTTCTCTTGGAAATTGAAGATCGAATGTCCACATTACAGTGGCCCCGTTCTAGAAGTGTATTACCTTTTCTAGCCACATAGCCACGGGTACTTAGTGATTTGATGGATAATATATTAAGAAAATGATATTCTTTCCTTAACTACCTCCTAGGGAATATTTTATGTATTTTTTCGGTCTGATTTTTTTAATAGATTTTGAGTATGCAAGAAAACATTACTAAGAGTAAAATCTCGATGAGCTTGAACTCCCCTCACGTGCATCTCAGGTAACTTGTTGTCTTTGCTAAGATCTGGTGCCATAAAGAAGGCTGTGCTGGTATAGCAGAAGTTGACGGCTGCTTCGAGTTTGGCTCTGGAATCACCATATTGTGTGGTTTTCTTAAGTTAAAACTTTATTTTCCAAGAAAGAGAAAGAAAAAGTAAGTTTACAGACTCTTCTGGGATTAGGCCTCATCTTACCCTTATCCACGACAGTTCCATACCCACTACCCCGAAATCCAAAGAGCTCTGAAAAAAAAGTGTTTCTTTGTGTCTCATTTGGTAACAAAACTGAGTTGACGATAGAAATATTAATGTTTGGCCTTGGGCTGTTATCCCAGAGCATGTACAGTAAGTGTATGATACTGCCTTTCTCAAACTGCCCGAATACCGACTTTGAAAGCACATCTGGCTCGAAGGGTTTCCTGACTTGCAGGCTCTCAAGTGCAGCCTTAGAACTTGTGTGCTTATCTTATCTCGAGCTTTTCCAGGGACAGAATGCTCTGAGGGGGAAGACCTTGTCCTTTTCGGCTTTGAGCATTCCGGGATTGCTCTCAGGGTGCCTCTGTCACAGCAGTCCTTTCTTTGTTACTGTCTCGAATAAACCAGTGAAGGGAGGCAACTGGTCTCCTTCTCCTCCAGACTGGTCCGCCAGGGGCTTCCGTCCAGGGTCCCCAGGCATAGTAAGTGCAGCCATGCGACTGAGTTGACTGGTAACTGAAGTTATTAACATGACCACCTGTGACCTTCTTCTTGTATTTAAAATAACAAAAATCTAAATGCCCAGGCATCTCAGAGTGGCAGGACGGCCCCAGGTGGAGCAGCTGGTCATACCATGCAGACCCCATCTCTCTCCCTGGGGAGAGAATGCTGGAAACTTGATAGGATTGTTGTGGTCATATGCTTCAGGTCATATAAAAATGTAGGAATACACCACATTCTCTTGCAGTTATACAGACGAGGACGCAGGCAAACTGTAGCCAAATTCATTTCTTATTTTTCTTTTTCCTTTCCTTCTTTGTGGCCTATGAACTCAGACTGTTTTTTTTACATTTTTAAAGGGTTGTAAACAAATAACATGCACCAGAGACCTTATGTGGTCCGCAAAGCCTAAAATGATGGGAGCAAGCCCTTTACAGAAAAAGCTGGCCAACCTTTGATATAGACCATTAATTTAAGTCCCAGCTCACTGTTCCCTGTCTTTCAGATGAATCCTTTGCTTCTCTCTGCCTCTTCTTTTTTGGTTTCAGGAGTCCGTGGACTCCACGGTCCTTCTTCCTAGGGCTTACGGGGTACTTTTTGTGTCTGTGAAATGGTAACTCTAAAAGGTTATTTTATTTCCTTTTGAAAATCTCCTCAGGAGGAAATTTAAATGAAGATGAGATGTAGAAGTAAGCTGAGCATAAACTTGAAGTTGAGAGTTGTTTTAATATTCAGATGTGGAGAGAACCAATTATAGAGCTTCCACAGTGCCTGTCCTGACTAGCTTTATGGAGGTATCATTACCGTGGTCCCTTTATCTTCGAAATTCCTTTGATTCACAAAATTGTGCGCGCAATCTGAATACTGAGAACTATTTCAAAAATAATGACCTGGGAAAATATTTATTGCTGTGAAAAGAAATGGCATTTGAATACATATCTAACTTACGTAATCTTGGAATATCAGTGTAATTTAGGATTTATACCGTGAGCTGTTCTGGTTTTTTTTCCTAAATTGTTTCAGTTACCTCAATATCTAGTTTTTTGTGTCTTGCCTTTTTACTCCATGAATTGATCAAGTGTGAGTAATCTCATTGACCTTGTCCTGTTCTCCTGACTTCGTGTCAGGGTATTAGTGAAAATCAGTTCCAGTCTAGAGTCAGAAGCCCTGTATTCCGGCCCCAGCTGTACTTGTGTCTAGCTGTGTGCCCTCAAGCAGTCCCTTAATCTCACTAGAGTTCTGTTTGCTCATCACTAACATGGTGGTGATAATACTGTCCTAACAAACTTTTGGAGAGGGCAAATACGATGATATACGTGGAAATGATTTGAAAATTATAGAGTGATTTTCAAATGTTGGTTGGTATTGGTGAAGCAATAATGAATTTATGAGAGTTTACCATTGATACATATGTTGATTCATTTCTTAAGGTGTTAGAAGTGATAAGGCTGGGAACCAGAAAGGAATGAGCTTGCTTTTTAATTTCCATTATTTTCATCTATTTTTAATATAGCTTAAAGAGTGAAAGGGGCATATATTCTTATGGTGCTAATTCTTAATTAAATGGTTATATCAGTTAGCAATGCTGTGTAATAATCTTTTCCAAAACTTAGTGGTCTAAAGTGAAAACTATTTGTCATTTCTCTTTAATTTAGTCTTTGTGTTAGCTGTGGGGCAAGTTCTTCCACCCTGGCCGGGCTTGGCTGGTCTGCTGAGCTTGTCCAAATTTGCTCTTGTGTCTGAAGTCAGCTGGGTGGTCCAGAATGTCTTCAGCTGAGATAACCTGGTGCTCCCCATATGTCGCCTGTAGCCATCCAGGAGGCTAGCCAAGCCTTGTTCTTTTTTTTTTTTTTTTTTTCTTCTTTTTCTGGCAGGAGTAGGGTTCTTTGCATCAAGTTTGATACTGTGCTCTTGACCAAAGCAATTCACACGACCGAATCTAGCATCAGTATGACAAGGCACTACCAAATGTGGATACGAGGAGGTACGAAAGCTGTGGCCAGTACTGCAGTCACGTCTGCACAGTGGTCTTAACGGTGAAGGAAAATCTTCCCGAGTGGGAACCAGAGAGTATAGCACGCGAGAGTCCTGGCGGTCCTGTGTTCTTGTGAACCTCTTACATAATTTCAGTGCTTACAAACTCCTCTTCCTCGTCACTGTACTAGAAACTTGGCAGCCTCACAATCTGCTTTGCAAGAAATAGCCCACGCCCAAATGCGCACCTCATGTGTTTTAAATAATACAAAGAATATTGTTTCCAAGACAACTTTGATGAAATGTCAGCTTTCTCTAGGTTCTAAACCCACATAAGAAGCATTGTTATCCTCATCCCTGCTGGGTAATTTGTATACTACAGTAGTTTGTTTGGAAACATGCCTGTTGTTCTTTAAAATATGCTTAATGCTAGATTAGAGAACAGATTTTTTTTTTTCTTCTGTTTATGCAAGCTCATTTCTAAAGCATTTAAAATAAAGAGCTTGGGCATGTATGGTATTTAAAAACCCTTCACATGATGTTTTTAAAACAGATCAATTTCAGCATTAAAATGTTAGGAATTCAGCCAAGGAAAATTCAACTTGGATTGTATAGCTAGCTGTAATGATAATGTATTATAACCATCTTCTTTGAAAGTGATTGTACCAGCAGAGTTGAACCTGGTGAATTACATAATTTAAAAGTGTTTGCCAGAACACTGTTGTAAGGGTATTATTCAAGCCTTTCCTAAACAAAAGCAAAATGAAAGATGGATTTTATTATGAGGTGCTTAAATCACAAGAATAGTCGTCACAAAACATCTAAAGATAACTTATTTGAATTGAACAGAAGGTCATATGTCTGAATGTCAGTTATCACACTTAACTACTTGGCAGCATATTAGGATGTAAGGGAGCATGATTTCTGGTTTTTTGCTTCTTTGGCTTGAATTAAAAATGAGTTTGCTTATTACTTACCAGAAAGTATTTTCAAGTCCAAAGGATCTCAGAGATTGAGACTTTATTGATTTGAGCTATTGGCTTCCACGTTGTTAGGAAGTTTCTTTTTTTTTTTTTAATTTTTTTTTTCAATGTTTATTTATTTTTGGGACAGAGAGAGACAGAGCATGAACGGGGGAGGGGCAGAGTGAGAGGGAGACACAGAATCGGAAACAGGCTCCAGGCTCCGAGCCATCAGCCCGGAGCCCGACGCGGGGCTCGAACTCACGGACCGCGAGATCGTGACCTGGCTGAAGTCGGACGCTTAACCGACTGCGCCACCCAGGCGCCCCAGGAAGTTTCTATATCAGTCAGTTATTTAGACATATCATTAATCTTTTAAAAACTTTTTTTTAAAGGAAAAGGCTCATACGTTCTTAGTTCACCCTCAACCCAGTAGCCCTGTGTCTGCATCACACGAGGAGTGTTTTTATGGGTCTGTTGCATCTTGTCTGCTGCTGCCCTCATTCATTCAAGTTCTTGAGTAAGAGGATGTTTTGGAGGGCCAAGTTCATCATTTTGCAATATAAATATTGTTCCTTTGGAGAAATGCTACAGGTTGAATTCCTTAGTACTTTAAAATGCTGGAGATGAGGCAAGACTCTGAAAGAAATTAGGAGGAGGTGGGAAACCTTTAAAAAGCCAGTGCCTCTGCCTTGACACTGAGACCACGTGCTTGTGGTGAGAAAGTCATCTAGACAGGATAGTTCCTGAGACATTTCAGTGACATTGCCACTGTTCCAGAGGGTGGGGGCAGGGAAGTACAAAAACTGAGAGAGAAGAAGGCCATATGAAGACGAGCAGAGATTGGAGTTACGCAGCCACAGATAGAGCAGTACTAAGGATTGCCAGCAACCACCAGAAGCTGGAGTGGCAAAGGATTCTTCCTTAGAGACTTCAATGGGAGCATGGCCCTGCTGACACCTTGACCATGACTTCTAGCCTCCCCCTCCATGAGAGAAGACATTTCAGTTGTTGGTGGTGGGTTTTTTCTTTTTTTTTTTTTTTTTTTTTAATGTTTATTTTAGAGACAGAGAGAGACAGAGCATGAGTGAGGGAGGGGCAGAGAGAGAGGGAGATGCAGAATCCGAAACAGGCTCCAGGCTCTGAGCTGTCAGCACAGAGCCCGATGCGGGGCTCGAACCCATGAACCGCGAGATCATGACCTGAGCCGAAGTCGGACGCTCAGCCGACTGAGCCACCCAGGCGCCCCCATTTCTGTTGTTTTAAGCCATCCAGTTTGTGGGAATTCGTACAGCAGCCTTAGGAAACTAATGTAGCCTCCAAGAGTTAAGTTTATCTGTCAGTTTTGTCCCATCACTCAGTGTAGCAACTGCTAGATGATGCTTAATACAGTGAGCATCTCCACATAATAAGCCTCAGGACTGTTCTTTGTTAAATGTTGTTAAAATTTTGCTCTTCAGTGGCTAGCCAAGGACAGGCACCGTACTTAGGCTCTGGGGATATAGTATTGAAAAAGACCAGTATCCACCCTCACGGAGCTCACATTTCACTGGGGAGAGAGACATTCATTCTATGATTAATGATGAAATTGCCTCAGTGACTTTTATGTAGCCTGCCTTCTTGTTCTTTTTTTTTTTTTTTTTTTTTTTTTTTTTTTTTTTTTTTTTTTTGTCATTGTCTAGAATCCTGATTGACCTTTAGAATGCAGCCTTAGGGGGGCGCCTGGGTGGCTCAGTCGGTTAAGCGTCCGACTTCGGCTCAGGTCACGATCTCACAGTTCGTGAGTTCGAGCCCCGCGTCGGGCTCTGTGCTGACAGCTCGGAGCCTGGAGCCTGCTTCCGCTTCTGTGCCTCCCTCTCTCTCTGCCCCTCCCCTGCCCATGCTCTGTCTCTCTCTGTCTCAAAAATAAACCTTAAACAAAATTTAAAAAAAAAAAAAAAAAAAGAATGCAGCCTTAGGTGATGCGACAATCTGCGCGTCCTTGTCATCGCCTCGTGAGTTTGTGTGGCGACGTACGGTTGTGCAGGAGCACAATTCATGGTGCCCGGGGTGGTCCATCCGCTTTCTCCACAGTCCTGTGTGGTGGCCCCGCAGATGCCACGTTTCCTCTTATGTCTCCATCGCCCTTCAAAAAAGTAAAGTGGAGACTCCACAACTTTTCCTTCTCTAGAGCTTTTCTTTCCCAATACACATTTTAATGTCCTTTTCATCTTTTATATTTCTAGAATTTGTAAATTTTCACTTCATACTTGTTTCATAGACTGCTTGGCCCAAGTAGAATAGATTTGAACCCAGACCTGTCCTACCTAATGAAGCAATCCCCTTTGTCATTCTCTTGACTCCTTCTGTCCTCTTTTATTGATGATGCCTTGTTGCTCTGTATACAGGTTGGTTTCTTTTGACGCAGCACACATGCACCATTTCCTGGGCCTCCTATTAAAATCAGAGGGTCGTCTTTCAGTATCTTCCCTGTTAGTTTGAGCTCCTTCATCTTAGGGATTCAAGTTTCTTCCTGTATAAGGAGATGAGGGGGAGGTTGAAGTAGACAGGTGCTTGTCAAATATTTTAATGAGGGTAAACAGACATGTGAGTTAACTGCAGATTTAGTTAGATACAGGGCAGGGCCGTCAGGAGTGTATTTGGGACAGACTCTCAAAGGGGATCTCCACGGTGCTGGACAGTGGGCCATACTTAAGATAGTAGGGGACTAGATGATGTCCCCTAAAGAGGAGCACTTACCAGCCTTGTTCGGTAGAGCCTGTCGCGGCCGTGAGCCTCACGTGGAGGAGGCCCACGGTGGACTTCACATCCCAGTGTTGCTATCCCCGCTCACTGTGTTCCACCAAAGGGCAGAGGACATGAGGTGCCATCCAGGAGTGCTTGAAAGGACCTGCTGTCTGCACATCTTGTTTGATAGCTTGATCCCTTGTCTAGACCCACTCTCCATGGGGTCTTGATCCCTTGTGTAAACCCACTATCCACTGCTTAATTAGCATCAGCCTTCAGGTTGCATAGTTCTTCGTGTGGCTGTTCGCCTTGGGTTTCCCCATTCCTTCATCTCACAGTAATGGTAGATTTATAACTGTCCTCATAACTATGATTAAATGTCTCAATTCTTTTGCTTTATGTGGCGTTCTTGGCCACTTAATTACACTACATTAAATGGTATGTTGTTGCTGTCAGTGCAGTTGGATTGCATCGTGGATAGCATCTTTGGATATTTTGAAAAATGTTCCTATCCTACAATCGGAGCTTGTAAACCGAAGTGCTGAGCATGCATAAATGCGCTTTAAGAAATTATTTCTTTATTACTGTTTAGTTGAACTGATGGTGACACTAAACATCAAGAGTTTGATGTTTTATACGGCATTCTTCCCCACTAATTAACTTCATTAGTGCAGTTAATTACTGGGGAAGAATGCCGTATAAAACATCAAAGTCTTGATGTTTAATCACAGCTTAAAAAAGAAGTTTTATACTCTTCGATTGCCAAACACATTCCAATTAGCCGAAGGAAGGTCACACATTCTGTTTTCCCTCTTGTCTTCCGGGCTTTTCCTGACTTCTGGTTGACCATTGGTTACTTGAGCCTGAGTGTTGGTCTACTAGGCAAGCTGACAGTGGCATGTGGAGGGTGAAATAACTTCCCACAAGCTAAAACCCATCATATCTGAGAGACTCGGTTTCTGCAGAAGTCAGTGAAGACTTCCTGTAACGTGCTGAGGCAGGGAAAATTACTCTCAAGGAGTAATGGGTATTTGTTTTTCTGTTGGACTAATTTTATTATGAATTTAGAGCCACTCTATCTTCCTGTATGTTACCGTTCTGAGCCACCTAACGTCTGAGAGGCACATTTCCTTAATGAGCTCAGACTGCAGAGCTGAGGAAACAGGTGTGGTTTAAAGGGATAGGATGTAAGTGGGGACCCTACAAAGTTGGTTATACGAATTCTTCAGTGACCAGTAGTCAGGCAACAAGAACAACAAGAACTCCTTCTCAGGTCATTTCCCTGTGGTGTGTGTTAAATCAGTTTTTGGTGTGTGTGTGTGTGTGTGTGTGTGTGTGTGTGTGTGTGTGTGTGTGTGTTTTAAATCAAGCGGGGTTTACAATAGCATAATGTGATTCAGATTAGCAATTATTGTAATTGACCTTGGCGATGAGTATCCTTGGCTTTTACCACAGTTTACTTAATACCTGAGGATGGCCAATTATCTCATAATGCCCACTTTATTGAGATTATCGTTTTAATTATGGCACTCAAAATACATCACTTTGTCAGCATTGTAGAGTCATGCATGGGAACACCACATTCAGGCGTTCAGAAATGGGTAAAGAGCATGTCGCCTCATCTTGTGACACAGTTGTGATTGTTTTCTCTCTCCCAGCTCCAAACTATGATTTTGAAATATGTTATTTCTTACCGGTTAAATGTGGGTCATCCCGGCAAGAACAGCCACAGGGAGATAAAGTCTGGGATGCTGTTGCTGCCGCTGGGCTAATTGTGCCCTCTGAAAGGGCTGGAGGTGACTTGGTATTAATAGGTAGGTGGTTCTAGTTGATTAGGAGTACTAGTTGACAGCAGTCGCAGCACTGCTGATTATCTGAATACGCCTGAGGTCAGAGGTTCTCAAAGATAGAGCCACCCACCCGGGGGGCTTGTAAAATTGGCCAGGCCCACTCCCCATTCTGACTCTTTTGCTCCAGGGCAGGGCACAGGTGAGGCTTTTTTTTTTTTTTTTTTTTAAGCTCTTTGGGCAAGTCGGTCATGAGGCCAGGGTGAGAACCACTGCCTAGTCCTTGAATTGCCCCCCACCCGCTTGTCTCATCCTGTGACACTATCCCAGAGAAAGGGCACCTTTCTGTCCTCGCTGCTCTGTGTCTTACTCTCCTCCTCTTCCTCCTGGACTTAGCCTCGCCTTCCCCCCATGCCTGAAATCCCCTCAGCCCAGGTGTGGACCCTGGCAGCACTGTCTCCTCCTTCCAGGCAGTGCCTGGCCTACTCTCCCATAGGAGTCTCAGTGGGTAGATCTCACCCCCCAAAATGTCTCACATGCTCTTATAATCCGGTTTTCTGTTCATCACAGATACAGGTCTTCCTTCTTTCTAAGTTTCTTTGAGTAGCGATCAGCATTTATTCTGCAGCGTCTCTCTCAAATATCTAGTGTAACGCTTTGTGGAAATGTAATTCTGGTTGATTAGATCAATTGTGTGTTCCCACCCCACCCCCCTTCCGTGATCAACCTGGAGGACGCCATTCACATGTTTCCCCGTCGTCCCATGAGCACCTTAAGGTTAAGCGCATTCTTGTGGGATACCTGGGAAAGGACAGGAGCTCTTTGTTTTTCCAGTACAAACCTATATCACAGTGAAGATGAGTGAAGTATGTGGACAAGCTGGATTTCCATTCTGATTCTATAAATACATATATATACCTACACACACCCTGCAACATACACATACTTCTGCGTGCCACACATACACGATCGCGTGAAGTGAGTCGCCGGGTCATACCTCCCCATCTCTCTCATCCATCCTCTTCACCCCTTCTCCAGTGCCCCCTCCAGTCCGAATCACCTGCATCTGCCCTAGATCACTGCCTCCCTGCTAACTGGGTTGGTAAAAGCAGGGACACAGAAGTGATGAAAGCTCAGTTTTGATGATCTGAAGCAAAATGCTGTTGTTTTAATTTTAGTATAATTGCAAGGTTTATGTTGTGCACCTAGTATTGTTTTTATTTTTAATTACCAGGGGGTGGAGGTAAGTAAGCAAGGTGGTCTTTTCCGATTTTAAGTGCTCTGAAAAGTCTTAACTCTGGTCCCCCTCTAACATAGAACTTTCCAGAGATCTGACTGATTTTGAGAACATGTGTCATCCCCCCATTCTCCTCAGTGGCACTCAGAATTAAACAGACTTCCCCATGGCCTGCTGAGCCCCGCACAGCCCAGCCCTCCCGCTGTCCGGCACCAGCCCCTCATGCTGTCCCTCCAGGGTCGGCACCCAGGCCTCCTGCCTCTCTGTCCACAGCGTTCTCCTGGCCGTCCACATGGTTGGCTCCAGCTTCTGCTCCCACTGTCAGCTGAATGTCATCTCTCTGAGAACCAGTCCCTGGCCACCCTGTCAGGACGCTGAAGGTTAGCATCCTGTTTATCTCCTTTGTAACATGTTGCCGTTGGCACTTACTAATTTTTTATTACTATATCAGTGAGTTTATTTTGATGCCCCCTACTACAACAGGGGTGCTCTGAGGGGTAATGTGTGCTCAGTCAGTGCCTTACAGTCCAGCAGAGTGCCTGGCGCACCCCACCCCATCAGTCCCGACGCCTTACTCACCTTAGGGTCATTTGTCAAACTTTGGTGAGGTTGGGGTTGCAAGTGTAGACTTTATTCTACTACCCCGGCTCAACGTCATGTCAGAAGGTGTGCTCGACATGAATCCTACGAATGAGAGAAAAGAGCAGAACTTCTGAAGAGGGCACCAAGCCAGTAGGGCAGGTAGATGCCCAAACTAGAGAATCTGCTGGCTGAAATGTTTGAATCTGGGCAAGTAGTGGGGTGGCCTTTGCCCAGAACCTGAAGAACTGCCCATTTGCCTCTGTCAAAGGCAGGCCAGTAGGAGACAGTGCGGCCACGCTCCAGGCCTCCCGTTGCCTGCTTGGGCTGCTGGCGAAGCCTTGGCCTGTGGCTTCTCGGGCAGATGCCAGAAATACTCATGAAAGAAAGGTCAGTATGCTTGCCATTTCATGTGGCTATCTCATTTCATCTTCATGACAATCTGGTAGGACAGGTATCTTTATTTTACAGGGATGAAAATTGAGGCCTCGGGGTTAGTTTGCCAGAATCACACAGCTAATAAGTTGCTGGAGCTGAGATTTGAAACCAGAGCACTCTCTCTGTCCAGCTTGTGATTATTCCATTCCATCCCCTTCCCTCGACTCGACAGCACCGAAGCACTGGTGCCGTCTTCACTTCGTGTCCCCAGTGTCTCACCACACTGCCGGTACAGAAGGAGCATTCGGTTAACGTTGTGGGATTTTACTGGCATCGCTACATGAGACTGTGCTTGCGAAGTCTTTGTTGTTCCTTAGATAGAGGAGTAAGGCCTCATGTTTTCATCTGCCAGCCAGTATTGAAAGCACTTCGACAAAATCACCCTCCGTCCCTCTGCTCTGGCTGGTTCCGTTCAGGGCTGCGGATGGCCTCTCTGACCCACTCTCCGTTCCCAGTAGAAGTCCTTGGCCATGTGTTTTCGCAGACTTTCAGTGGCTCACGGTCTATGGCATGACATTTGATTAATCTAGTACTGGATGCTTTGATGTATATGCAGAGTTCTAGGACATTCTGCATCTAACTTCTGTGCCCCGGGTATTTACAAACCCAAACGCTAGCAAGAGGATAGACGGTTGACTGTGTTAGCAGAGGGCTATCCTGCCACGGGACACATGTGCTTGAGTGTATGCGTGGGTGCCTGTGGAGGGGAGACGGGGCACATCCATACCGTGAAAGTCACACCCACACTCTGAGTTACTTTTGTCGTCATCCAGGCAGTCAGCAGGCACTTACTGGACCGTCCATATGTTACAAAGTGCAGGATTCCTTTAAGCCGTATTTAGTATTAAATAGCAAAAGCCTACCACTGGGCTAGTGTGCTTGCTTTTTAATAAAATAGCGATTGATCAAATGGTGTCCACCTCATTTCTCACCGTGGTGAGTGAGAGCATTTTCTCGCGGTCCGTTTTCAGCAAGCTGCTATTACCGCACCATTTAGCTCGATGCCAAATTGCAGTTGGCTCCATTCACTTCTGTTTACTCGAGTAGTGCCGTAGTGATTAAATGTCACTGGGTACACCGAGTATACAAAAGTAATTAACCTAAAAGGACATGTTAGAATAAGGGTCAACAACCTCTTTAGCCCACGCTGCCACCAGCAAGACTAAGCGTTGACAGAGGTGTTGATGGCAGGGCAGGGACCAGGTGAGGAGTGGGAGGGAAGGAAAAGTCAAGGTCAGAGAACAGGAGCCGGGGTCCAGCACCCACAGTTGTTTGCGGTGGCAAGTGGACACCTCTGAGACGTGTTCTGTAAGGCCCTTTACAGTTTTGCTCTCTGACCTATGATCGAGTGGTGGGAGGGGGTGGGATTCGACCGGCATCTCAGCGCTGGTTAGTGGAAGGAGTGTGGTTTCCTGGTTAGACCAGACTCATCTTGCTTGGCACACACTTGGCGAATCAACCTGTTTCTCCAGTGTTTTATGTATTTTGTCAGCCCTGCATCTTTAGATCTGCTTGTCAAATGAAAGCCGCTGCTTGAAATCATTTCTTGGGAAAGATTGGAAATTGTATCTCCGAGTGTCTGTGTCTCTTTTGTTTTCATTCGTCAGTATACTGAAATCACTTTGTTAAGCTGATTGATACTCATGCTGTATGTTGCTTTACATGCTAAAAATTTACATAAAACTCTAGTCATCTGTGACTGAACAATCAGCCACTGTAAAGCTCTTTTTAAAAAAACAAGTATTATGTCTGTCTGCCCTATACGGGGCTGTTTCTTTCATCACCTGTGTGTGGTGACTTACTATCCATTAAAAAAACATGAGGACTGAAGGTGGTTTTTTTTCCCCTTCCTTTTACCACATCCCTCCTTGGGAGATAAACATTTCTAGGAGATCCCCAGGGATCACTATTCTCTAAATGAGCAGCCACAGAAAAACTGCTGATGCCTGCATTCTTCTTGTGGTCGGTCTGTCAGGCAGGATTCATTTAAATCCTGCCTTTTCAGTGGTCAGACTTGAATAAGATTTGTTTCTCCCTGGTCACAGGCAGGTGATGAGTACATGATGAAAGACGAAGGAGAGCCAGTTGAAAAATGTCTCCCTGGTGTAGAAGATTTATCTCTTTCAGAATAAGAAAAATTGGTGGCCTTGATAGTGTCACGTTTATGCAACAACAAATACTTCCTGTGTGTTCACCCAGAGGTCAGATCCTGCACCCTTGCTGGTGGGGAATAACCAGGGTAAAGCTACCACCTTTGACCCTCTTTCCACCTGGCATCATTCCGCCCTCTGTCCCAGTTTTAATTTTTGTACTGCTTCCTGTTAGTAGTTTTACAGCATAATCCTGAAAATTGTCTTGTCACTGTATCACTTTCAGAATTACCACTTTTGACTTTTGAAGGGCTGCCTCCTTCCTTTGGTGTGCCTACACACACCACACCTGCACTGGCGTCCCCCCGCCCCCCGGCCCCAGGCAGCTGCTCTTCTGGCTGTGACAGTCATTATACTGAGTGCTGAGAACACAAAGTAATAAGGCACAGTAGCTTTTGCCCTTTGGTAACGCACAACTTCTTCTCTCCAGGTAACACGAAAATAATATGGGAACAAGCAAACGTAGGCATGCGTGTTGATACAGGAACAGATCAAGTTTTGTACTCACTGATTTGTTCAGCAGCTATTCATTGAGGCACCAAACCAGGGGGATGGTCCCTGCCTTCGTGGAACTCGAGTCAAAATAAGAAGGGACAAGAAAATAATAAGAAAATAGTGGCTGTAGTATAAATGCTAGGATGGAAGTAAATAAGGGGCTATGATAGAGATTTCCAGGAGAGATCTTCTTGGGTAATATCACCAACAAGACCTTTCAGAGAAAGTGGCATTTAAGCTGAGACATAAAAGGTGAAAAACGCCAGCCACTTGGACTGGGGAAGAGTTCTTGGCAGAAGCCCATGCTGTGGGATGAAAGAGTATGGGATGTCCAGCTCTCTGACAAAGAGACTCTGAGCTCAGATTGGAGAAGGGAGGCAGTGGCCGGGTCAGGCCTGTTGTACTTCTGTAAAGTGCCAGATTCTTATATTAATTGGCATGATTCCCATTGTGGCTTTAGGATCTTTGAGACCTCTGTCATCCAGTATGGTAGCCACAAGCCACACGTGGCTGTTAAAGCCCTGGAAACGTGGCCAGTCCAAATCGAGACTGGTGCAAGTGTGAAACGTGTGCCAGATTTTGAAGACCTCATACTAAAAAAATCACGTAAAATGTCTCAGTGCTGGTTTTGATATGGATTGTACGTTGAATGGTATTTGGGGATATAGCGGTTTAACTAG
Source organism: Lynx canadensis (assembly GCF_007474595.2). Classification (NCBI taxonomy): domain Eukaryota; kingdom Metazoa; phylum Chordata; class Mammalia; order Carnivora; family Felidae; genus Lynx; species Lynx canadensis. The sequence continues at coordinate 21,010,142 of NC_044315.2, forward strand.
GTGTATGACTAAAACTAATTTTACTGTTTCCAATTCTTAAAAATCTGGCTACTAGAAAAGGTCTAAATACGTATGTGGCTCACATGATGTTTATGTTTGTTGGGTCTGTTCTAGAGCACACACTTGAGTGTTTTAGTGAAGGACCTTACGGCCAAATTGAGTCATCACTGAAAACTGTTTTGCCGTATTGAGGTGGCAGACAAAGACCTGGAGTTTCTGATTAGCCCCCTCAAAACTGTTAGGCAGCCTGCCTTTGAATTGATACACTGTTGTTTCCTTCCGTGTTCCTGCTGAACTACCTTCCGATGTTGTAGAGAATATTTGCATCCGTAATACATAAGGATATATAGGAGGCTCTGTGGAGTTAACACTCTTTGGAAGAAAAAAAGGTTTAGTCTTTGAAATAGATTAAAACAGTTTACTGGAAAAAATAGCAACATGAAAAGGCTTTCTTTTCCAATAAATTTTAATAGTTACTAAAATGAGGATTCTGGTCCATTAAGACATAGCTTTTGCCAAGTCTTCGAGCTGAGTCACTTCTTTTCTCGGAGCAGCTGCTCTACTTCAGCTTCTTTCAAAGCAGCTGGTAGAAGTCGGTTGATATTTGGATTCAGGAACAGAACACAGTGCAAGTGTAGGTCCAAAGTCAGTCACCTTCCCAGAAAATGTAGGAAGGAAATTTTTGCCAGTCCCCCCTTTTTGTTTTTAGGGCAGTCAGACTCACGTATCGTGTCGTAGTTGTCAGCGCGACTTGGTAACATTGATTATAAGGCAGCAGTGAATGAATGATCTAGGATGTATTTTGTGGGTGCGGTACTAAAAAAAAAAAAAAAAAAATTCCCAGAGGAAGGTGGCAGGTGCTTGTGACTGTAGTTTACAGAGCGCGTACAAGATTATAAATCTTGTCTGTTTACGAGGGAAGGGAACTCTTGACGGAGGACAGGCGCGCGTAAGAATGTTAGGTCTTGTGAACTTTGAGGAGGCCCATTGGATTGAACGGCATGCGGCGGCTCTGGGGCGATCAGCCCGGATCAGAGATGGGACTTCTGAGCAGTATCTGTGGGCTCACTTCTCCTGTCCCCTCTCATTCTCCCAGTTGCTTCCTCATGTAACCCACAGTTTGGCCCACGGGCAGACAGTGGCTGTCCGGAGAGAGAAGCTGAGGTGGCCACACAAGGACCAGACCTGTGTCTTTGGTGTCAGAGCATCACACAGCAGCAGCAGCTCAGCTCGCCAGCTAAAGTAACTGTGTTTAATGAAATTTCTGGGGTGGAGCCAACAGCTTTATTCCAGGAAGAGGAAATCACATTCAAGAAAACCCAGGAGGACATTAAGATAATGTCCTAATTTAAAATCAATTCTATTGATACCTTATAAATTATTATAGCGTTTTATCCTGACCAAGTAATACATAATGCTGAGGCCATGGAAACAAAACATGAATGACTGAATATGGAAGTGCTGTGTATTTTACTGCATAAAGGAAAAGATATGTGGGACTTTTGTATTCTAAGTATTTTTAACTCCCGGGGCCTTACTGGAGGGCAAGGTGTAGGTTTCATCCATCTTTGTTTGTCCGTGCTTAGTGGGTATTCAGCAGATACTTGCCGAAAGAGTCCATGAGCACACTGACCTTGTGTGGTGGTTCCACATTAGCATAGGAGTAGCGGCCCTTCACAGGCTAGCTACTGCGTTCACAACATGCACTCTCCTTTCATCTTGGCAGCAGCCTTCCCAGCAAGGACTCCACTCAGCCTTGGTTTGCCCACTGGGAAACTGAAGCTTAGAGACGTTCATTAACTTGTCCAAGGTCACACAGCGGGCGGTACAGCCTGGTTTGGCCCACCTGCGCTGACTCTAGGACCCATTCCGTACCCACTGTGGACACCGCCTCTCTTGTTAATCTTTCCTCTTTCAGCTCCTTGTTTGATCGAGTTTTGATTATCTGCCAGAGACATTTATCTTGACCCAGGTATCTCTTACCAGGAGAGAAGCAGAAAGGCAAAGACAACAATAGAACATTTTAAGGAATGTGTTGCTCTTGTCGTGTTGTGGAAGGTGAAACATTTATTAAGAACAGACTCATTACTTTATATGGAGATTATACTTTAACAAGGGCAGGTCTTCAGAAAGTCCCAGTCATTTTTGAAGGTGAATTTTGATTTATGCTAATTTGAAAAAAGCAAGTTCTGTGAGGGTTATATACAGATTGTGTTTTTAATGACTTCCTTAATCAAGCAGGTTATTTTAAAAAAGTCTTACTGTAATGAGCAGTAAACTGACACCGGTGACTGGCTTAGAACCCCACCATATTCAGGTCTTTCACCAGCAGCATGCTATAAATTTTAAGCTAATTTACATAAATTTGCATGTGTTATGAGTCAGTATGTAAGATGTGTATATTTTAGCCAAATATTTTTTATGTTTTAATTTTTCCAAATTGAGGATTATTTTCTCCATCTCTTCTGGTTGTTTTTCTAATGGGTGGGATAATCAATGTTACAATGTTGTATCCGTTTTAAAGAGCTGTATGAATGTAAATAATAAGCATTTTGTGTAATACTGTTCAATAAAACCTCAGTCAGGAATTCACTGGGGTATGGTACTGTGTTTGGTAAATATAGGTGATTCAGGATACTACTTTCACTTCAGAACTTAAAGTATTTCATAACTCTGAAATGCTTTGAGGACTAGTGAACATATCGATGGCAGGGTGACTCATGATTGAAGGGCTCCTCCTGAAGGCCCTTCTGCTTAGGATGCGGGGTGGGCAGAGTCCCTGCTGATCTCCAGCAGTACCTTGGCCTTTCTCAACTCAAGAAAGTCAACAATATTCATGTCTGTTTTAGTCATCTAGGGTTTGTTTTTTTGCTTTTGTTTTTGGCAGAGGAAATGATGCTTGAGGACTTTAGTTATGGCACCAGTGAAGGGTCAGCCAGCCTCTTGAGCCTGACTTCTCCATCTTTCCCTCCCCCACTGCCATTAACAGACTTCCTCTGAATTGTCCCTGATCTAAACTAATTCCCATACTGAATGAACTACAGTCAGACTAACAGTATAATTAATGGTCTAAACTGGGCTGGTTTTGAGAGTAGAGGAGGCCTGGACAGCAGTTGTAAGGTAGGGGCAAAACCCCAGCCGGATTTTCATGGTACCCTCTTGTCCCATCATTATCCCCTTTATCTGATGGTTTTACTCTTTGGTACCAAGTAGATGGGGTGTTCGAAGGCTGTAGCTAATGAACAGACCATATCAAATGTGTTTGAGAGTTTTTGATCATGGTTCTTCAACCATTCCTTCTGGTTGGAATCTTGTAAGCGGGCAGGGACATACACCCACTGCACTTCGTGAATGGCAAGCAGCCTTGGCTTGATGTGCGTTTGAAATCAAATTAGAAAGTCCGACGTGGACGTGGTATTTCTAGTCCTGCCTGCAGTATCAAACCAAAACCTTTACTTTGTTGAAAGGAGATGTGTTTTGGTTCATAGCAGTCTATTGAAACCCTATCATTACCATCTGTATATCTGTGCTGAGGGCTAGTGCTACACAGATGCCAAGAATAATCCTTATGTGAGGCTCCAAATAGAAGGTCCACACCAGCTCTGTAGTAAATAGCATGCAGTTCTCCGTCATAGTGCCGAGTTGCTGCTGCTGAGGGGCTCAGTTCTCTGTCTGGGACCTTGCCTTGTACTTCTTTACGTAGGTTCTTTCTCCTAGACCTCAGCGCAGCCCAGTGAGGAAATGGGTGGGGTGTTCTTGTCCCAGACCACAGAGAGACAAACTGGGCAGCATCCCCAGGGCTACACAGCTATTAAGTGGAAAACTCTAGACTCAAATCCAGACAGGCAGTCTGACTCCAGACAGATGCTATTGCCTGCTAGTAAAATCTGTGCTACCTGTTATTAAAATTAGCTAATTGTAACAACACTATTTCGTGGGGTTTTGGGGGGGGCGGTGGTGTGCTTTATAGAACTCTTTGTCATACATGGTCGTCCTTGAAGTGGCAGAGGAGTAAAGGTGAAGGGACGGGGCCATCCATTTCAATTGAGGGACGTGTCTGTTTTCCATCTGACTTGGTCAGTAATAACCTTAGTAAAGTCTTGGTTGGGTTTCAAACCAGGATCTATCATTTTTGTCATTTGAGGATAAAATATGATTTATAATGTTAGGAGTAACTCTTGTAAAGCTTACCTTTTGCTTCCAAAGCAATTGGGATCTCCATATCATAAGACTTACAGATTTTTATTATTTTTTCCCCTGGTTTTTTGTTTGCCCCCTTCCTTTTCTTTCCTTAAACATCTACATTGTTCTTTTTAATATCCCAACACAAGTGTTTTGTTTTTAAAAATACAGAGCTTTTGGGACGCCTGGGTGGCTCGTTCGGTTAAGTGTCCGACTTCAGCTCAGGTCATGATCTCACAGTTGATGAGTTCGAGCCCCACGTCAGGCTCTGTGCTGACAGCTTGGAGCCTGGAGCCGGCTTCAGATTCTGTGTCTCTCTCTCTCTGTTCCTCCCCCGCTTGTGCTCTGTCTCTCTGTCAAAAATAAATAAAGATTTTTTAAAAAATTAAGAACACAGAGCTTTTTAGTAAGCATTCACATTTAAGGTATTTTGCCTGAGAGGCAAAAAGGCCACTTTTTCTGATTGTTATGACCCTCCTTAATGAATTTGCTGATACATTCACATGATCAAACAGTAATGAGAAAATGTTTCTGAGTTTGTAGATTTATACAGAGTCATGATGCAGCTCCAGTAAGTTTCCTGTGTAGCAAGCTAGGGGAAATCTAATGTAGGTAAGCTTGTAAAGTAGTGATAGAGAAACAGAAGTACTTCGTAGTGAAAGCATGACTTTGTCTTTGCAAGTATTTATTTAATTCCTCCTGTTCACATGCTCAGCAAAGATCCAAGAGGCCTTCCAGTGGCAGAACGGTGGTGTAAGATTCGTGATGGCGGTCTGTGCCAAGTCCAATTTGATTCCAGAGCAATTATGTTATTGGGACATCGCGGATTGCTCCGGTGCCCATTGTGTAGCTTAACCTTTAAATGCTAGTGATAATTAACTACTTTATCCTTCTACCAGGAGACTCCAACATATAACTCTGTTCTGCAGTAAAATTCACAAATAAAATACTGCCCACAGAGCCAGAAACCAGCCAGTTAAGTAAAGCTGTCTGTACATGTATGTCAATAAGTAAGTATAAAGCATAAAGATAAATAAACATTACCATTTAAGTATTGATTTTTAAGAAAGCATTTCATAATTGTTTAAAAATCAATTTTTCCTTTCGGACAAAGTGGAAATGACTTTATCAGTAGAGGGTCTCAGAATCAAAAGACTCAGATTGTTGATAATCATGCACACGTAGAGTTTTTTTTCTTTCTTTTTTTTTTGTAAGATATCACATGAGTCGGATGAAGGCATGTGGGAGTAGGTAGAGGAGTAGAGATGAAGGAGACACAGAACTTCCCTGCTGCTAATTCCAAGGGGCGTCACTGCTCAGCTCTCACTGCAATGAATGGTTTCTTGTGGAGCCGTCCAGCCTAGTGGTCTTCTGAAAGGGAATGTGTCACTTGAATTTTAGGTTAAGATTGAGGAGCACAAAAGTGATATTTGCTCATTGATGTTCAAAAACATTTCTGGGCAGTTCTCTGCTGCTCACTGTGCCGGGGGCCCCCACCCCCAAGTAACCCACAGACCGTGGTGGGAAGTAACCTTGTAAACAAATAGCCACATATTGATTGCGAGGGCTCTACTCACTGGGTGAACAAAGTGTTAAGGGAACAAAGAGGAATTGAGTGATTAATTCTGCCTGCCAGTGTCTGAGCGAGCTTTAAAAGGTGACATTAGAGCTGGTTCTTAAGAATGAGGATTTCAACAGAAAGATACCGAGGGAAAATGGGCATTCTCATAAACCAGGAAAAAAGGCTACAGATACAATGAAAATGCACAGAGCACTGGGCAACACCAAGCTCGTGGCGCTGAGCTCTAAGGCCAGGGCTCTGGTTTAGGGCATGGACTGAAGGGCTTTGGAAACAGCCACGCTCAGATATGGGATTTTTGTTTTCCCCTAAGGATAGTGGGAAACCATTTGTTGTTTTTAAGGAAGACCAAGAAGTGGTTGAATCTCTCTTTGGGGAAATACGAACCCCAGAAATGTGGAGGATTGACTGGAGACAGGGGAACTAGATATGGGGTTCTGACATTAAATATGGTAGGTAGAGGCTCACAGATGATGTTTGCGGGCATGATTTTAGTGGAGTAATGGTCATAAAAACCTAGTCATGGTGTGAAAATAAAGCAGAAGCATTGAACCTAGTCTTTACAGCTTAGGAATGAGGGTTGGAACTGAGTGGAAATACGTGAAAATGAAGCAGTCCAGTTTTAAAAATTATTTGGCTTCTAATGTTTTGTTTCAGCCTTCCGCCTTACTGAGTAACGCGTGCCATCTTTTCTGCCATTAAGCTTAAGGGTGAATGAATAGGGATAGTTACAGGGTTTGATGCCTACAATTTATTGCATTCATTGAAAACGCTGAGAGAGAATGCCAAAGGAAGGAAGGGTTTAGAGATACCCAGCCCTGTCGTTGGGAACCCACTCACTGTCCTTCTCGTCTTCCTTTGCCACCAAACCCCTACCCCCTCTCCTTCCTGCCTTTGAAGCTGGTGGTGGAGTTGCCATCAGCACAGCTGACCACTAGGGGGTGGTGTCTTGGTAGAGATACTGGCGGGGGGGGGGGGGGGGGGGGGGGGGGGGGGGAGGAAGTTAATTGGTTTTCCTCTAACAACACACTTTGCAAGTTTAGCCACAGAAGAAAATGTGGCGTTAAGGTTCGGAGGAAGTGAAATGGAATACAGGGCCACAAGTTCTGGATATCACACTCCCTCTCCCATAGTTAATTTAAAAGCCCTTATAAATGTGTATCTTTTTTTCTTTTTAAGTTTATGTATTTTGAGAGAGTGCATGAGCTGGGGGACGGGCAAAGAGAGAGGGAGAGAGAGAGAATCCCAAGCAGGCTCCATGCTGACAGGCGCTCCAGTGTTGTGCATCTTTATAATACCATCAGACTAAGATAAAGGAGAAAAAAAAAGTACAAAGGTTAGTTTTATATGAGAAGAGTAAAAGTTATCAGTGAGGAAGAGCTTTACGGAACAGTTCCCTGAATTGATTCAGATGGCAAGGCGGAGATATTCTGGTGGAGATTGTTTGCTGTTCCTAAAACTTGTTTTCTTAACTCCAAATGTTCTTTCCACCGTCCAGCCTGGGTTAGTCTAGCGCACAGAGCCCTGTGCTGGTGCCCTGATGAAGGACTTGGCTTCTCTGGCCTTTGCGACCTACCCCTCCACAGGTCAGCCCTGCTCCCTCTCTCACACCTCACCTTCACGTCTAGCTAGCTCCTGTTTGGTCTGTCTGGAGCGGAGTCACTAGCCAGTTTGTAAGGTTGCTTCCCGGTTCCATTGACACTTTCTTCATTTCTTCATATCTGGTTTTAGGCTGTCATACTATCTAAATATGCCTCCCAGTAGCCACCTGGCCTCAATGGCAGACACATCCATTCTCTGTGCTTTCAGTGCTTATTTTTGGCGTGTGGGCCTCCTCCACCTGGGACCTCTTTGGAAGGGCAGAAATGACGGACATCACCTGAACCCATACGGGTCTCTCCCGACCGTGTTCCCAAGAGGGAGGGACTGTCTTTCTCTGTTACCTGGTCCTAATGGGGGTTCCAGGGTTTCCAGAGATTTAAAAAAAAAAAAGAGCAGGCTTATGAAAACTGTAGGAGTCAGAAAGGAACAAAGTGAACATTTTTGCAGATGTTTTGTTTCTGTTCTTATTACTTGCCACTCTGAATCTTCCATGCCCACGAGACAAGGGACGAGGCAAAATTCTGTAAATAGGACCTTAGTGTCACATGATCACCATTTTTGGGTGCTCAAGTTCCCAAAGAGTACCTCTCTTCCCTTTTCTTTGAAGATGTACTAATTTTTCTCCAGGTTGAACTCTAATGTATTTACTGTATCTGTAATGGCTTAAGATACTGGCTTCCCATCAGCCAGCAAACTTGGTGGGGTTGGGGGGGTGGCTTGCCTTTTTCTTCCTTCCTTTTCTTCTTCTTCTTTTTTTACTGTTTGTTTATTTATTTTGAGAAAGAGAGTACAAGTAGGGGAGGGGCAGAGAGGGAGACAGAGAATCTCAAGCAAGCTCCTAACTGTCAGCACAGAGCCCGATGCGGGGCTCAAAGTCAGGAACTGTGAGATCATGACCTGAGCTGAAATCAAGAGTCAGATGCTTAACCAACTGAGCCACCCAGGTGCCCCATTCCTTTTTTCTTTTTTTTCCCTATCCGCTTCCTTTCTCACTTTTCTAAAGATGCTTTGCCAGTGTAATCAACATCTCCTTTGGACCAGACCCCTTCTGTCTTCTGGATTTGCTGTCCCTGCCTCCTTTTTTTTATTCCTTGGCTCCCTCTGCCACGTCTCTACACGGTTCGTTCCTTTTATCCCTCATTCCCTTTTCCATTTCTCCTTGGTTTTCTCTCTACACCTCTGTTGCCTTCTTCCTTTCACCTCCTGCCTTCTCTCCTGTCTCCTCCTAACAGTTTTGCAAGTGTATACTAATGAAGAAGAGGAACATTAAGTCTTAAGTGACTGAAGAACTCACTGTTAAAGGGATGGTCATTTCTGAAAGCTGCTTTCTTTTCTAACTCCAGAGTTCTTCAGTATCCCCATCAGCCAGTTTCCGAGGTGCCGAGAAGCACAGAAACTCCACTGACTACTCCTCTGATAGCAAAAAGCAGAAAACTGAAGAAAAGGAAATCGCAGCTCGTTATGTAGGTTCATTCACCTTTGCTTTGGGGGAGGCCAGTTTATTCCGCTTTTTATCAGCAGCTATTTTACCCGTTGACTGTTATCAACCACAATTAGAACACAAGAGAAAAAAAACATCTACTAGGAGAAGAAGCTAGTGATTGCATTTATAGCTGGATCTCAGTGGGCTAGCTGAAGTCCTCTGTGCGTGCAGGTCCGTGCACACGTGTCGTGAGTGAACACAGTGCTTTATCTGGAAGCTAATAGAAGACATCTTAGGTGTTCCATAATATCATTTCTATAGATGTATTTACTTCCCTCTGTGTATTTCAAGGTGGCTGGATTTTCTCTGGTCAACTAGAAATGTTAAGGAAAAATATAAAATCATAGAAAACCTGGTAAAATGCCTAAAATGAACTTGTGGCTAAGGAATAAAGCAGGTTTTGTTGACTATAACTTGCAGAGGCACCCAAATGTGTGTCCAGCATGGGTGAAGCTCAGTTTTCTTCGGTGACTGGCCCTCCAGGGCACATAGTGAAGGGAACAAGCTGGATGGCACTGGGGCGGATGCAGGCAGTCCCCTCTCTGCCCACTGTGGAGCTGCCCTGCAAGACTGTAGGCCTCAAGACAAGGCTGCAAGCTTGAATTCTCATGTGACATCTCCCAATTTTATTATTTATTTATTTATTTATTTATTTATTTAAATATAATTTATTGTCAAGTTGGCTAACATACAGCATATACAGTGTGCTCTTGGTTTTGGAGGTAGATTCCCGTGATTCATCGCTTAGGTACAACCCCCAGTGCTCATCCCAACAAGTGCCCTCCTCCATTCCCATCACCCATTTTCCCCCTCCCCCGCAATCAACCCTCAGTTTGTTCTCTGTATTTAAGAGTCTCCTATTGTTTGCCTTCCTCTCTGTTTGTAACTATTTTTTCCCCTTCCCTTCCCCCATGGTCTTCTGATGAGTTTCTCAAGTTCCACATGAGTGAAAACATTTGATATCTTTCTCTGGCGGACTTATTTCACTCAGCATAATACTCCAGTTCCATCCACAGTGTGGAGGTTCCTCAAAAACTTAAAAGTAAAACTACCCTGTGACCCAGCAATAGCACTACTAGGAATTTATCCAGAGGATACGGGAGTGCTGATTCATAGGGGCATATGTACCCCAGTGTTTATAGCAGCACTTTCAACAATAGCCAAATTATGGAAAGAGCCCAAATGTCCATCAACTGATGAATGGATAAAGAAGATGTGTATATATATACACGATGGAATACTATTTGGCAACGAGTAAGAATGAAATCCCAATTTTAAAAGAGTAGCTACTTACCCACAAAAACACTGAGAGAACAAATCACACACAACTATAGGCTGGATTTAGCCGGCCGTGCTAACTTCTGCTCTGGAGTAACAAGCAAGCCATAAGCTTCAGTTTGTTGTGTGTTGTTTTGTTTTTTTTGTTTTTTTACCTGTGAAGCGGAATCATCATATTACCTCCCTTATAACATCACCATGAGGATTAAAGAACATAGTACGTCGTTAAGTGTTTAGCCCCGTTTGGCGCCGTTCATTTTTGTAAAATGTGAGGAATTAGTCTGGACTCATCTAGGGTAAATCTGTCCTTTGTGCCTGGGCACTGGGGAAGGAGGTAATGCTTGTCCATTGTCAATGCAGGACAGCGACGCTGAGAAGAGCGACGACAACTTGGTGGTCGACGTTTCCAATGAGGTATGTTCAACCTCCTGCTCTCACCCGCTGTCCCAGTGACTTGTGCAGAGTGTGTGCCTAGTTTTTAAAGGGACCCGCTTTTTGTTTACGTGAAAAATTTATGCATTACTAGTTTTCTGTCTTAATCCTTTTTGTATTGCTATTCTTTTCCATGAAGTATCAGTGCCTTTTGCTATCACCATGAATGCACACCAGACCTCTGTGGTCAGCCTGCAGGTCTCGCGGACAGGCAGCTTGCAGATGTGTAGGGTACTGATTCTTGTTTTCAATAAGTACAGCTGACCCGGGGACAATGCAGGTGGTGGAGAGGGTGTTCAGGGGTGCCAGCCTCCCGCATATTAAAAGTCCACATATAACTTGCCTTTTTTTTTTTTTTTTTAATTTAAGTATATAGTTAGCCCACAGTGTTCTATTAGTTTCAGGTGTACCACGTAGTGATTCAATTAGTCTACACATGATGCTGCCATGTAGAACTTTGGTTCCCCCAAAACTTAGCCTGCTTTTGACCTGCAGCCTTACTGATAACATAAACAGTCGATTAACACATATTTTGTGTGTTATATGTGTTACATACTGTATTCCTACCATAAAGAAGCCAGAGGAAAAAAATGTTAAGAAAATCATAAGGAAGAGAAAATGCGTTTATAGTACTGTACCGTTATTTATCAAAAAAAAAATCTGCATATAAGTGGACCCGCACAGATCTGCCCCCATGTTGTTCAAGGGGTGACTGTACTATAAATCTTGTATTTTCTTTGAGCTCAGTTCCAGGTTTTCTTGAGCAACTTGGTGAGTCTTTTATTATCTATTACAGAACATTGTGCACTTCCCCATGCTCTCCGCTAGAGACGTCCACACCCAAGTACTCCAGCCTTGTAAATGTGCCGTCCTGCATTAATGCCCTTGATGTTCCTTTGTAGGATCCATCTTCCCCTCGAGGGAGCCCAGCACATTCCCCGAGGGAGAATGGTCTGGACAAGACGCGCCTGCTCAAGAAAGATGCCCCCATCAGTCCAGCGTCTATCGCATCCTCCAGCAGCACTCCTTCCTCCAAATCCAAAGAGCTTAGCCTTGTAAGCTGGTCTTCGTCATCTTTCTCGGCGTTGCCTCTTTCAAGATGGTTGGCTTTGATTATTTTGAAAATTTTCTATTTTTCATATTTTTCTATAGGACTCTTATTTCTAAACATATATGTATATATCTGTGTATATATATATATATATGTATATATGTGTATATATATGTACACATATATACATATATATATAAACATACATAGATTTTTTTTTTTTCTACCGGGTATTCAAATTTAATCGACAAAAGTACTTTTGGAGCAGAATGGGTTTACTGACTTACCAGTGATAGATGTGTGTTTTATGACTCTTTTTGCAAGGATAGGGGAGGGATATGGGGAAATTGAGTGAAACATGTCTTAGGGAAGATGAAGAAATACACTCTGGGGTTACAGGGATGGTTTTGTCACCTATGGTTTACGGTAAATTTCGTTTTTGGCTTAGATGTGATTTTGTTGCTAGCTTTGTTTGAATTACCAAGCTATATACGACTGCAATAATTTTCCCTTCCTATCTAAGAAGTAATCTGTCATTTACAAAAGTCTACCTTGACTCACACCACAAATCATGGATGCAAAAATGAAACTGCTTGCAAGTCAGGATAATCTCTCCGTACCCCCTTCTTCTGTGGCTGTGTAGTTAATTGCATTTTTTGTGTAGTATGTCTTCCTTTTTCCTCACCAGTTATTTCCTTGTAACATAACATTAAAAAAAAAAAAAAGACAAATTCAGTTTTCATCTAACCTCTGAGTTTACAGCTAAAGGAAAGAAAATTCCTCAGTGTGTCCGCAACCTAGGGGATGTGTCTGGCACAGGGCTATATTAAGTTCTTTTTTTCTGTTGTTTCCTCTTGGCCTTCTGGCCTTCTTGTATTGGCAACTCCTCTGTGCTGATCTCTGTGACAGTTCAGGCTTGGGTCTGTTTTAACGGGACCCGTTAGCCAGGAAACCTTGTGACGTGAGCAGTCCACCAGGAACCCAGCTCAACCAGCTTTAAATCAGAGCAACCAGCAAGTGGTCGGTCACAGTCAGGACATCATGATTTGTCAGCGTCTGTCTGGCTCAGACCAGTTTCCTAGAAATCATCTACTCTGCCCTAAATTCGCCTTCAGTTTACGTCCTCCTGAACGTTGGTTTTGTGAGGTTTTGTGGTTTTTTGTTTGTTGGTTTGCTCCTTTTAATTATGAAAGTGAAGGCCCAACCTGAAGAACCTTTTCCATTTCTTTCTTCCTTCTGATTTGCCTTTTTAAATGTTTAACATCATTGTTAAAACTGTGCTCTAATTGCCACTATATTCTATTCCATCTCTTGTTAGAATGAAAAATCTACCACTCCTGTTTCAAAATCCAATACCCCTACTCCACGAACCGATGCACCCACACCAGGCAGTAACTCCACTCCCGGATTGAGGCCTGTGCCTGGAAAACCACCAGGAGTCGACCCCCTGGGTTAGTAAGAAGAAAGGTTTTCTGTATATTTATGCTTCTTGTTTTTAAAGAAGTTAAAGCAATTTAAAGAGTGCAGTACCTTCAGAGCAGTAATGACCAGCATTGTAAGGTTGTTAGAATTATTTAATCTGAACCTTGATGCCTTTTGGTTTTTGAGAATATTACAGAATCCTGGCTCCTTTAACGTGTGTATTAACATTTTACTAACTTACTGTTATCTGTGTTCTTGGTTTTTCTCTTCCCTCCTTCCGTTTCGGTCTGTAGCCTCAAGCCTAAGGACCCCGATGGCAGTCCCTTGTCCATACCCAACCCCGTTTGGGATCGTGCCCCACGCTGGGATGAATGGGGAGCTGACCAGCCCAGGCGCCGCCTATGCTGGGCTGCACAACATTTCTCCGCAGATGAGCGCGGCGGCCGCTGCTGCCGCCGCCGCCGCCGCCTACGGGAGATCCCCAGTGGTACGCGTGTGGCCCTTACAGAATCAGGCTCTTCCTCAGCCCTTAGGATTGCCAGACAGATTTGTGAACGTGGTCTATATAAGTGGAGGTATTTGTAAGGGGACCTGTCATACTTGTAAATTAAACTACATGCAGTTCTGTCGTGAGATCCATTTTCTTTCCTAAGGTGAGGAACTGTCTTTGTTATTTTATGTTTTCTTTTAATTTTAAACCCTCAAGAGCAGAGCAAATAATAATGAATGCAGTGAACCCTTTGTTTCCATCATAAGCTTCAAAGCTTACACAAATAATTTTTTTTCATTGTATGGTTCACCCCCCCGCCCCCCCGATACATTACCACTAAAATCATAAACATCCTCTCTTCTCCCCAGTAGATGTTGCTGCATATATATTTTTAAAATCCTATTTTAAAGGCTGTGTTCTCCCAGGATTTAGGGAGGTAGCGGGTAGGCTGAGATGAGTTAATGTAACTGTGCTTGTTTTTGTTGTCTTGCCTGGGAAAATTGCAGGTTGGGTTTGACCCACACCATCACATGCGCGTGCCAGCAATACCTCCAAACCTGACCGGCATTCCGGGAGGAAAACCGTGAGTACCCCTGTGCCTCGTGCCCACTGGGCCCCGGGCCCCTGCCTGCCCTTCAGACTGAGCACTGCTAGGCAGTGTGGGGGAGTTCTTGAGGCTCACGCTTTTGCGAAGAATTTTCCATTTTCTCTTCACCCAAGGAAAGCAGTAATGAGGTGGGGTTTTGTATTTTCAATTTAAAATCTGGAGCTTCTAATATGGAAATGCAAATTACCGAAGCATCTCCAGCAGTCAGGTCTTCTCCACGTCTGTTACTGAATTCTTTTGTTGCCTTGAAAAAAAGCGTCTTATGTGCAAACCTGGATGCTCACAATTTGAGCGTGTTGGGAAAAGATGTGCCAAACTTCAAAGGCTGTGAAAAGAGAGAAGTGTGGTCTTATGCTCAGTTGTGTTTGTGGAAAAGGTGGCTCGCTCATTTGGCTTCTTGTCCCGTGAGCGAGGTATTTGTAGCATCCGTATTCACAGGCCCCTTGAGTTACGAAGGCAAAACGCACACATCGGTTTTTCCGGCCTCTTGTATGTTCCACTCTCTCGCCTTATCTCATTCCACGTCCTTCATTTCAGTCCAGCGTAGCTTTTTCTTACTACCTGTGCACCACTACCTCTCTGCTCTCTGGCTTCGTCTTCCCGGTACAGAGACTTTACTGTGAAATGACACTGGCTCCTTCCTTAAAATCGCAGCCTGCTTCCTCCGTCCTCTCTTTGGGAAGCATCCCCGCGGACCCTCCCCGCCTTATCAGTCACATGTGTGTATTTACTCTCACGGCTCTTTCCGTTGGCCGCCTCTCTGACGCTCCACGCCGTGCACACGCTGCTTCCCCAGGCTGCTGCTTTCTCACAGCCCTCTCCTGTCCACACGTGACCCTCCGTAGCAGCTAAGTCCCTTCTCCCAGAGGCTTGCCTCGTGGCTTGCCTGCCTCGGGGCATTTGCTCTTACTGGAAGGCCTGCAGTGCTTTTTCTGTGGCTTATGGTCTCAACTTCAAGTGTCTGCTGAAATGTCACTTATTAGAGCGTTCTGCCCTGACAGCCCTATCTAAAATAGCATCCATCGCTCCCTTACTCTCCCCATCACTGTTCTTTTCAACTGCTTGCCTTTTTTATGCTTGTCTGTAGGCATCATCTGCCTCTCCCTGCTTGAATGGAAGTTCCGTGAGAGCAGAGCAGAACGCTTTACTCTTCAGTTACGGAAGTAGCTCCAGTGCCTGAAATGGTACCTGGTTCCTAGTTGGTGTTCACAGTATATAGTTTTTAAATGAGTGAATGAATGGGGGTGCGGGGGAGAGAGAGTGCACAAGTGGGCCAGCCGGTCTCTTTCTTCTCTGATCTCCCATTGCTTCTTTATTCACTCCTGTACACTCAGGCACTTAGTTTACACCTTGTTGTTTCCCATGCATAATTTACTTCTGTCCAGATCTGTGCTAAACTTCCCTGTTGCATCAGACACAATGCTGGCTCCATAGCCAAGTTGCTCCGTAAATATTTGACTGATTAATAAGGGAGGCAAAGCAAATTAGACTTTGAGTTCCCTGAGAATCGAAGGTATAAATACCCATTACCATAAAATTCTGTGTGCCTGCCTGTGTTCTGCAAATAGTTGTTGACTGACTTACAAGTCTTGTTGACTAAGAACTCTGATGTATTTGAAGGTGAAAATTTGGTGTATTTCAAGCAGTGACTAAATAACAGGGTCATAGGATTAATCAAATAACTCCAGTACCTATGAGTTCCATATGAACCCATGGAGATGGGAGAGGTTTTTGTAGGGAAAAGGTGTGATCCCAGGTTCAAGTACCGCACAGTCACCACTTAGTTAACTAGCTGTTGCACCGGAGCTGGAGTATCACCATGGGAACAGAAGAGCTGGTTCTTCTTGGCTCAGCTGCTGCCCAGGGGCCATGGCAGGGAGACAGAGGTGTGTCAGGAGTATAGAAAGAAGATGACCGTCTTGGTTTAGGTTTGGGCCGTTGGAACCACTGTCGAGTTAGAGCTAATCTGATTGAGGAGGCACTTCGGAGCCTTAAGCTGGGCTCCTTTCCTTCCCCTCATTTTGATTCTTAGCATTGTACAATTGTTGGGATCCTTTGGGGCAGATTGATGGGTTTGAGGATGGTTGTGAAGTTTTGTTCCTGGGGGTGATAGAGCCACATCTAATGCAATTGGCAAATGACATTAGGAGTCCCAGAGAGAGCAAGGTGTGGTCAGCAGAGCGAGTTGTAGAGTGTGACAGATGAAAATTTGAATTCTTACTCTGCCAGTGGGCAACCTTGGGATAGTTGGTTAACTTTGTGAGCTCATCTGTAAACCAGGGGTGGCACCTCCCTGACAGGCAGGGCGTAAGGATGGAATAAGATAAGATGTTGTATGTTTAGCACCGTGTTTGGTATAGGGCCGCTGTTCAGTCAGTTGCGGCATCATTTCCTGGTTAGCTTTGCCCCAGGGTATTATCAGTTTCTCAGCGGCTTCTGCAATAGAACATATTGTAGCAGGCAGAAGTGGCCCAAGATGATTAGATTGAGTAAATTAGACTCCACATCCCTGTCAGTTGGTGCCTCTTTATACAAGAGGGCGTCAAGACATGTAAATTCACGTTCATTTATGCATATAGAGATAATAAATTTTTAATACAGATTTTTTACCGAAGAAATGATTGTAACAATTAGGTGGCTCTTCAGATCTTAAGGTACAGAATTGTGAAACTTTGTTTTGTGCTTATTTTTCAACAGAAGCAGCTCATATTTTTGTGCTAGAGCACAAAACATAATAAATCACCTAAAGGCTTTTCCCCTACCACACACACAAAGTAAATGGCCTTTCTCCAGACAGACTTAAAACAGTCGTGTATCTCTATCCTAATTATTTTTACAGAATGAGTTGCTAGATGTTATCAAAAGTTATAATTAAATGCATGTTCCAAACTAATGAATAAAGTAGCTTTTCTCGAATAATTCACATTGGGTCCTCTTGTCTATTCTGGTGAATTCGCAGGAGTTCCACTCAATATGTAATTAGAACGACAACATAGTTTAATTTCAACATAAGCCCAAAACGGACTTTTTCCCTCACCTGCTACTTGAAGGAGACATCTGTAAATACATACAACTATTCAGTCAAAACCATAGTACTAATTATATCATGAGTTATGGCATGTGAATGTAGCGGTGACAGAAGACCTCAGGTTTATGGGTTTTAGGCTGCTCACAACTCAGAAATCTTTCCCTGTTGTTGTATTTGTTTGTTTTTATAAAAGCAGGCTTTTTCAAGATAGGAACAATGCTTGACACACAGTAAGCCACCAACAAGTATTTGTTGGTCGGCTAACGTACTAGTGGGTTCATATGCTACTTAGAACCTGATTTTCTGTCATACTTCATAAAGTTCAGTGGCCAGACCTTTTGTTGTGAATTCAAGGCCTAGTCCTGTCTTGTGAGACCTTGGAAACTTGAAGTGTTGCAAAGTATGAGAAAGATAAGTGCGCCGTTACAGAACTGGGCCTTTTAGAGAGGGTCAGGGAGGTGGGGGTGGGAAGGCCAGGGACCTTCTTTAAATATGCTGCTTTTTCCTAGAAAGGTAGTGATTCGGATTAAATAGCATCTTCAGTGCACAAGTCTTAAAAAGAGCCATTTGCAGATGCCTTGATTATTCGAAGTATATTGTTCTGTCAGAAAGTCCAAGCTGCTTCTGTTCTCCTTACAGTCTTCCTTAGCCATTCTTAGTCCTTAGTGCTTTTGCCTGCTGCGCACACATGTGTGTATGCGTGTGTGTGTGTTTTGGAAGAGTGCGGGTCACCGTATTCTCTGGTGCCCTGTACCCTCTCCCTCCGGCCCTACGTTGCTACTTAATGGCCGGACATCTCCGACATCTTGAGTGTGTTATTTGCACTTCAAGTCCATCGTATCATGATGCTTCTCCACACTGGGTCTTCCTCCCGAATTGCCCATCAGGACTACTGGCATTCTGGTTCTTGTTTCCTAAGCTCAGAAACTCAGTTATTGGCTCCTTCCTCACATCTCATTCATTATGTCCTACAGAATTTTATATCCGCTGTTACTTTTAGTGTGGCTTCCTTAGCCTAGCCTAGTTCAGGTCCCCCACTGCCTTGCATCTAGATTATTGGAATAATTGTCTCTTACTTCTCCTACCCATGTGTTCCTTGCTATCAGATTTATTCTGTCAGTTGCCCCAGTGATGTCCTACCTGTTCTCGCTCCAAAAACCCTGTGGTGAAGGGCGCCTGGGTGACTCCATCGGGTAAGCGTCCAACTCTTGATTTTGGCTCAGGTCATGATCTCACGGTGGTTGAGAGCAAGCCCTGTGTTGGGCCCAGTGCAGAGCATGGAGCCTGCTTGGGATTTTCTCTTTCCCTCTCTCTCAAAATAAAAAATGAACTTCAAAAAAAAAAAAAAAAAAGAATTTAGTGAATCCTGTTTGTCGAGTTGTCAGACTGGCATTCTAGGCCCTCCCCTTTATAGCGTTAGGTGTCGATACATTGAGTTTCTATACATATAGATACATATCAATATATATACATGTATGTACACATTTGATCAGACTGCACTCTGGCCAGCTCCCTCAACCACTCCTCTGTGTAATCATTATTAAATAAATGAATCCTTGGGTTAAAACCAGTCCAGGAATTTCCATCATTGTACCTTATCCTTTCAGAGCCCTTGCTCTCTGCTATTTCCACCCCCTGGAATTGTTTTTCTGTCTTCCTCCCTCTTTGGTGAGATCCTTCCATTCCACAAAACCCATCTCTACTACCGTGTCACTATTGAAATGTCAGCTTTGTCTTTTCTTTTTGAACCACCACAAAACCTCGTATTTCTTATCTTCCGCCTGGTATTGTGGTCACTTCTATGCTTTTCTCATCATACTTCCTAGATTAGAAGCCCCTAGTGGGCAAGACCAGTGCCTTCCCTGATTTTGTATTCTTAGCATGATGTCTGTATCCAAGCATGTGGCTAAAAGGTCCTTACTGATGAAATTAATGAGACAGAGAAAGAATAGTGCTTCAAGCCTGGGTTTCTCTGAGTTTTAGAAAGATTGGCTTTCAGTACACATTTCAGTACACTTTGCTAGCTACACATCAAAGAGTTTGCTGAAATCTGATAAGTGTGTACTAGAGTTTTATCGTTTCCAGTCTTGAGTATCTTACGTGTGCTAACAGCAAACAGAGGACCACATTATATCCTTAACACAAGTAGGTTCTTGAAATTCTTATTAAAGGATCTCCAGGAACATAGTAGGTGCTCACAGAGTGGTCGCGGTTGAGTTGAAGAATGTCCTATCAAAAACCTCAAAAGAAGTTGTGTGCCTAGTTTCTTAACTATTTTAATTCTCAAAGCTCTTTAAAAACCATTTAGTGATACTAGAGAGGAGAGAAGGGATGGCTTTTCAAGTAAATTATCATTAAGAATGTATAACACCATCTAAACTTGGAATAACCTTCCCCTGCCTTCTTTTAAGATTTAGTCTTCATGACCTCTTTAATTGCTAAATCAATTAGCCTTTTCCTCCTTCGTCATCCCTCAGAATCTCAGCCTTTCTCTCCAAGTATTGCTGCCTTTCCCTCCTTGCCTGATTGACACCCAGCTTTCTCCCAAGGGGAGCCTCTCTGAGGGGATGCGCCTTCATTTGTTTCATATCCCAAAATCCTCAGGGCCAGTGGTGGGGTAATAAAGGCTGTCATCACCCCGCACCCCTTGCAGTGTGTTCTAGAACCGAACTCCTTTACCTTTTTGGGAAAACTCTAACCCTTTCAGGCTTGTGCCATTGGATTGTACCCTCCCCCCCTTCCACCTTGTTGGAGGATTTTCCCAGTTTATTAAAGACTGGACCCTTGGCTTAGGGTCTTCCTCCACTCGGAACCTGCCATCATCCCAGGTGACTCTGGTGTTCACAAGGTCAACCCCCAGTAACCTTGTCTCGTGGCTTGGACCATGTCCCCTCTAGCTTCTCCCTTTGAGTTCAGTTACCTACTTATAGGGTCACAAGGAAGATGTCGTCCCTGCCCCTCCCTGTGTCATCTCCGGAGTCCGAGTGTCCCATCCAGCACACCCTTCTCTACCTCCACCTGGCCAGAGTGGTCTTTTGCGTTGCAGATCTGTTCCCAGCTGTCTCACTGTCTCCCACACCCTAGCCACTGGCTTGTCCCTTAGATCACTGCACAGAACTCCTGTCTGGTTTCCCTTTTTCTATTGTGCCCCCTACAATCCGCTCCTCACCCAGCAGCCAGAACGGCACTTGAAAACATTAACTGAATCCTGTCACTCCTGTCCCTGAGTCTCCTGTGACTTCCCCTTCTGCCCAGAATAACACCCACACTCCTCTTCACAGCCTGCCGGGCCCTTTTTAACGCTGCCCTCCCGTCTCCAGCCTGCCCCTCTCCACTGAGTACATGCGAGCATTCCCACTTGGTTCTGCTTCAGGGACTGTGTCTTGTTTCTCTTCCTGGCACGTTCCCCCCTCGATGTGTACAGGGCCTGTGTCCTTCCTTCATGTCTGTGCTTGTACGCTGCCCCAGACCTGTGCAGCTCGTGTGTGTGTGTGTGTGTGTGTGTGTCGGCATCTGATGGAGTCTGAGGTTACTGATTTATCTCCTTATACATGATGTCTGCTTTCCATTCTAGATGTGGGCCTGGAGGATAGGGACTTGGTCTACTTTATTCACCTCTGATTCCCCAGCACCTGATAGCACCTGGTTCATACTAGGCACTTAATTAATAGTTTCCGAGTAGATAATAAGCATTCGGTCTCACTCTGGCCTTCATGTTTGTCACACACCTCCTCACACCGTCTTCTTTACACCATTTCCTCACTCTGTCAGATTGTCACGGTACCATGCACTTCCACTGTTCATAGCATTGACCATCTAACATTTTAATACTTATTTATGTGAATATCTCATTAATGAACCTGCCCCTCTGCCTACCTGCCGCCCACTCTCCACAGGCTGTAACCTCAGGAGAACCGGGGATATGGCTTTTTTCTTTCTGTTGTAACCCCAGTCCGGCCAGCATGGTGCTTGGTGTGCTGGGGTACGCAAGAAGTACGAGTTGAGGGGCTCCTGGGTGTCTCGGTTGGTTAAGCATCCAACTCTTGGTCTCAGCTTAGGTCATGATCTCGTGGTTCCTGAGTTTGAGCCCCATGTCAGGCTCCGTGCTGACGGTACAGAGCCTGCTTGGAATTTTGTCTCTCTCAAATTAAAGAAACTTAAAAAGTCCGTGTTGAATGGTTGAATCTCTTTGATTGACCATCCTCTCCTCCCCGACCTTGATCATCTCTCTCAGTTATCCACGTCTCTGACTGCTCTTGCTGGTCAAGGTTCTGTAGACGGAAGCATTCCCTTAGATCCCGCATGTAGTCTGTTGACTGTGTAATCTGCCGCAAGATTATTGTTTCTGTTCCCTTAGTTTCAACTGTCACTTTTAGTCGATAAGCACACACAGGGGCGCCCGGGTGGCTCAGTTGGTTAAGCGTCTGACTTCATCTCAGGTCATGGGCTCACAGTTCGTGGGTTCAAGCCCCACTTAGGGCTCTGGGCTGACAGTTCCGAGCCTGGAGCCTGCTTCAGATTGTGTCTCCCTCTGTCTCTGCTCCTGCCCTGCTTGCGCTCTGTCTCTCTCTCTCTCTCAAAAATACTAAAAAAAAAACTTAACGTGTTGTCCTTCTAACCTAACCTCTCTCCTGAATCACATTACTTGACTTCCTTCTGAGTTGTTAGGGTTCCTGACTGCCCTCCCGTTAGAGAAAACCAAACCATTTTCCTCCCTGCGTGCATACCTTTCAGTCATGATTCCCTGACACTTGACTGATGTATCGTGGGCTACCTAAGTCATCTGGGTTCCAAGCTTTAGAGCCCTCCTCAGTACTTCTCTCTCGGGTTGCACATCCTATGTATCTCCCAAGTCCTTTTGATTTGACAAGGCAATGTCTTCTGTCTCTTGTCTTCCTAGTTTCCTGCTTCCTTCCCCCTCAGCAATCTGACCTACTACTTTTCTTCTACAACCCAGTCCTGTGCCTTTCTCTGTTGTTTACAGAGAAAGAAAAAGCCCTCCACTACCTGGCACCACATCTTCCACGGCCACATGTTCGCATCATCCTTTCTGAGGACACTCCGGGCCCCTCAGTAATGGGCTGCATTTTGATGAATTTAGGTGACTAGCCTGTAGATTTTTGCATTGAGGAACCATAAACTGGCTTGATTCTAAAACTTCCCTGATCGGTCCAAGCTCCAATCCTTTGTGTACCCACAGACGCTTTCCCTGGGTACGTCTTTCGTTAACTTCTTTGTATAAACAGAGCGCATTCCAAAGCTTCACGCCAAAGTAGAATGACATAATTTCCAAAATGAGCTATCGCCTGTGGTAGAGGATGGGTCCAGCCCTCTCCCCCCAGCCCCTGCTTCACAGTAGCCTCACTGAGGCGCCCTTCCTCACCTCTGTACCCTAGAAACAGGGGTGAGGGAGATGTTCTAACTTAAGTTGCATTTTGGAACCAAATGCTTTCCCATATAGAGCTTTTCCTGGAAATGAACTAGAAAAGGAGCTGCCGATAGGTGCTCACAAGGTCGGCCTCTGTGGTGGTCACACAGGGTGCCTTTTCAGGTTCCAGCTCCCTTGGGAATTACTTGAATTAGTGATGGTCAAGTCTGTGGTTTGTGTGTAGGGCACGTCGGTCATTTCACAACGTAGGCCTAGATGCTCTTAACTCCTTAAAGCTTGATAACTTGGGCTTATTGATCCCCATTAATAAACCACTTGATCGAATTGAGAGACAGGCAGAATCTTCTCACAGGCTTCTGAATGACCCATAGCAGAAAGCAGTGCAGGTTTGCTGAGCACCCTGAAGGAGTAGGTGTTATGCTAGACGTTGGCTGTCCTGTTTAATTCTCCAGGAAGTGTGGGTAGCATGCTCCCCCTTTTGAAGTTTAAAACTGAGGTTCAGAAAGGCTAAGTAACTACTTAGGTCACACAGCAGCTAGTGAAAGGTCGGCCTGAGAATTTGATCATAGAGCTAGCTCTGTGACTCTGAAAATGATGTTCTTTCTACTATAGTAGGTAAATTTGATTTCTTTGCAAATCACAAGTAGCACCACAAATGTTTTATTTTTCATCTCGTTACGCCGATCAGTTAAGTAACATTTTTTGCATTCCCCTCTTCCTATTTTTTTCTCCTCCCCACTACCATAGAGCATACTCCTTCCACGTCACCGCGGACGGTCAGATGCAGCCCGTCCCTTTCCCCCCCGACGCCCTCATCGGACCCGGCATCCCCCGCCACGCGCGCCAGATCAACACCCTGAACCACGGGGAGGTGGTGTGCGCGGTGACCATCAGCAACCCCACGAGACACGTGTACACGGGCGGGAAGGGCTGCGTCAAGGTCTGGGACATCAGCCACCCCGGCAACAAGAGCCCCGTGTCTCAGCTCGACTGTCTGGTGAGCGAACTTGATGCAGAAATAGGATGGGACAGTGAGAGACTTGGGTGTACAAGCAGCACACGGAGTTGATCTCAAGTGGGTAGTTGTCCTCACCGCTTGGTGGCCTTTCGCGTGGAGGTTCAGAGTGCTGCTGAGGAGGCATCTTTCAGTTCCCCGGGGCAGAGTCAGCAGGTCTTGGTGGCACGTGCCCCAGGGCAGCTTCCATTCACCTGGCCCAGTGCACGGGCACCGACCCGCCACCTGCTTTCCTGTCTGGTAAGGGAGGTGAGGAAAAGTCGAAGCCCGGGAGGGTTTCTGTGAGCATGCTCCTGGCTCTCTCAGTCTGTCACATTGTGAGACGAGACTAGAGTACCCCCTTAGCTGTCTCCTGGACACCTGTCCCTGTGTTGTGTTTGAAACCTCACTTGGACGTTCTTCCTTAGACCGGCGGTAGCGCTCTCGCCGCAGCGCAGTGTTAGGTCCGCCTCACATGCCTGACGCACACAGCATTCCCAGAGCCTAACTAGCTGGAAGGGGCCTTTTTTTCCTGTCCCTTAACAGTCCTTGATGGAGTCTTGCCCCCGGTTGATGATGCTTGATCAGCCCCGGCCGCCCGTCAGCCAGCTAACGCAGGCCGGAAGGGAGGAGACTCCACGTCTCTGACCCCTGACCCTCTGGCGGTGGCAGGAGGACATTTCACTGGCCAGGTCGAGTGTGCCAGGAGACCCAGGTCCCCAGATGTGGCTGCTCCGGGATTGTGAGGGCCCCCGCATTGTGTGCATGTGTCTTTGTGTGCAAATGACTGAGGCAGCTGGGTGATTTGGTGGTGGTGGGAGTTGGGTCTAGATCTTTGCATTTTCATGCTAATTAAGATTAAATATCTCAGCACTAAATTTGTAGATCAAGTTTAAGTACTTCCCTAATTTCATGTAATTTTCTAGCATTAATCCACTTTATCATTGTCATAAGTAAAAATGGCTCATTAAAACCAGGAGGGAACACAATACTTTTATGGATTTCTGCTCTCATGTTAATGCTGTTTTCCTTTCCTCATGAGTGATCTCTTGATGGTTTTTGTCTCTACAGAACAGGGATAACTACATCCGTTCCTGCCGATTGCTCCCTGACGGTCGCACCCTCATCGTGGGAGGGGAAGCCAGCACTCTGTCCATCTGGGACCTGGCGGCTCCGACCCCGCGCATCAAGGCGGAGCTGACGTCCTCGGCCCCTGCGTGCTACGCCCTGGCCATCAGCCCCGACTCCAAGGTCTGCTTCTCGTGCTGCAGTGACGGCAACATCGCGGTCTGGGACCTGCACAACCAGACGCTGGTGAGGTGAGTCGGCAAGATCCCTTACCAGGGCACGAGGGGAGCCGATTTTACCACTCTGGGCCAAAGAGCTGTGTGCATCTAAAAAGATGAAATAACAATTATCGTACTAAAAAGTGTTAGGAACAGGCCTCTTTTAAGATGCTGGAAACAAATTAGTAATGTAGAATCTTATTTTCTACACTTCTGATCTTAAAAAATGAGGGCTTGTTTTCTTTCTTTGCTTTTTTTGGATGTTATCCTGAGCATCACCAAGTTGGGTTTTTAAAAAATGAGGTCATTTTTACATAATTAATGTACATAATGTTCCCATGACCTCACGAGCTCGTTAGACATCTGTAATTTGCCATCTGTGCTCGCTAACCAGCCATTATTGTGGATAGACACTCACTGAGAAGATTCACAGCACATGGCACTGTCCTTTGTGCCACGTGTAGCCCACACATTCATTCGTTCAGCGGATAACCATCGAACACCTACCGTGGGCCCAGGCTTTGTGCTACTTGCTCTGAAATGGTCTAGATTATCTGTAGTCCCACGTTTGAGGATGGATAGATGCACTGAGATGTCTGTTTTAAGAAGTGAAATTGTATAGGGTTGGCGTTGATAGGTAAAGCCCTGAAATGAGTCTCCAGATGTCAGCACCCACAAGAGCAGGAAGCAAGAGGTGTGATCCGCCGAAGGGTGTGAGAGGATTGTAATCAAGCCTAGCCGTGAGTTCGAGGGAGTGTGTCAGGAGAAGAGGCCTCCACTGTCCATCCGTCAGATATTTTGCAGGACTGAGCTCTAAGTATGATTCCAAAAACAAAGTAGTCGTCATTTGTTTCATCTTGGGTAAGGCTCTTACAAGAAATTGCTTCTAATCTCTCCTTCCCCCAGTGTCTTTTGTACATTCCACCAGCTCCTGGGGCAGCTGAACCACACTGCGTTTCTTTCCATGTGCCTTATCTGAGAGCACGGCCGTTTTTTCTTACGTAGCCTCGTACAGTTGCGTTGTTGTGCCCTGGCAAAATTCGCTCTGCTGCTCCCTTGCCCTCCTCATAGCTTTTGTAGAAGGGAAGATGTTCCTGACTTCTTAAATTCTTTCCTTTAGGGGTGCCTGGGTGGCTCAGTCGGTTAAGCATCCACCTTCAGCTCAGGTCACGATCTCACGGTTTGTGAGTTCGAGCCCCCCGTTGGGCTCCATGCTGACAGCTCAGAGCCTGGAGCCTGCTTCGGGTTCTGTGTCTCCCTGTCTATCTCTCTGCCCCTACCCCTGCTCATGCTCTGTCTCTTTCTCTCTCAAAAATAAACAAATGTTAACAAAATTTTTTTTAATTCTTTCCTTCATATCACAATGATATAATAGGTCTTAAAGTATTTTTGGTTAGTGCATATACATGTAGCTCTGTGTTTTCTTTTGTTTACTTCTGTTGGAGATTTTTTTTCCCATTGGTTATATTAATCGTTTTTTGGTATGAAGAGTACTTCCTAAGTATTCAGAAATAAAAAGTGCAGGAAATACAACATCTTAACTAAACTTCAATCTATGTATATGCTTTATTATTACTTTGAATAATTAGAAAATACAGTAAATCCAAATGAAATCTATAAGACTGGCAATGATATTGATCGCTGAGGAATTCTAAATTTTTTTATTGAAGTATAATTAACATTCAGTGTTATATTGGTTTCAATATGCAAAATAATGATTCACCAGTTACTAAGTGCTTATCATGTAAGTGTACTCTTAGTCATCTTTGCTTATCTGTCCCCTCTCCCACCTCCCCTCTGGCGAGGGGAGTCTGGTTTTTGTTCATCCTTTTTTTTTTCTTTGTTCATTCATTTGTTTCTTAAATTCTACATATGAGTGAAATCATAAGGTGTTTATCTTTCTTTGACTTATTTCACTTAGCATTACACTCTAGCTCTATCCATGCTGTTGCAAATGGTAAGGACTTTTTTATGGCTGAGTAATACTCCACTGTGTATCTATACCACATCGTATCCATTTATCAGTGGACACTTGGGCTGCTTCCGTATCTTGGCTATTACAAATAATGCTGCAATCAACATTGCAGATGAATTTGCAATTCAAATACATCTTTTTGAATTGGTGTTTCCTTGGGTAAATACCAGTAGTAGTAGAAGTACTGAATCATATGCTGTTTCTACTTCTAATTTTTTGAGGAAGCTCCGTACTGTTTTCCACAGTGGCTGCACTGACGAACTCCTGAGTTGAGTTCACCTAAAAACTAACTTTTCAAACTCTGAGTTCAGTTCACCTAAAAACTAACTTTTCAGGGGTTTTCACTCCATTTTGACATTTTCAGGCAATTCCAGGGCCACACAGATGGGGCCAGCTGTATTGACATTTCTAATGATGGCACCAAGCTCTGGACGGGCGGCCTGGACAACACGGTCAGGTCCTGGGACCTGCGCGAAGGGCGGCAGCTACAGCAGCATGACTTCACCTCACAGGTCTGGTCTTGTGCCCGTGACCTTTTAGACGCCATGGTCTTGTGAAATATAGGACATGCTTAAGGTTTAAGTCATTTACCAGGTGATGAAGTCATTTTTGACTCTAGGTTAGATAACTGAAAATTTCATTGTTTTCTGTCAAAATACCATAGTGTATATTTTATTAAAGGATTAATATATTGGATTTTACATAAATGGCTAATAAGTTCTGTTGTGGAGATGTATTGCATTACCTTAGGATTTGGCTGTGATTTCTTCCCATACAATTCAAATTATCTTGATGTCTTTCATAATTGGAGTAGTATCTATCCCCAGAAGAAACAGTACCTCCCGGTTAAAGGAGGTGCTCTTCCCTAGTCACCGTCACTATCACCTGTTTTAATTCTAGATCTTTTCTCTCGGCTACTGCCCAACTGGAGAGTGGCTCGCAGTGGGGATGGAGAACAGTAACGTGGAAGTGCTACATGTCACCAAGCCAGACAAATACCAGCTACATCTCCATGAGAGCTGTGTGCTGTCGCTCAAGTTTGCCCATTGTGGTGAGTAGTCCCCTCCTTCTGCCCTCCTGCTGATGCGTTTTACTCCACCCCTTTAGTTTATTAACGTGTCCCTCTTCAAAATTACATTACTTTCTTATACATACTTGCTATGTCTCTAACGCTGTGTACTAATCCACTTTACCCTTCTTGTAAGTATAAATAACTCACTAAATCTAGGAGAGTGAGCTTTATTTTTCCCGTGAAAAGAAACTTTTGTTGCAAATGAGATGGGTTTTCTGTGAATGGTTGGGTGCTCTATATAAAGCACATCTCTGGTATCTGATGACATCACATGAACAAAACCCCTCTTTCTGTAGGCAAATGGTTTGTAAGCACTGGAAAGGACAACCTTCTGAATGCCTGGAGAACACCTTATGGAGCCAGTATATTCCAGGTAACATTAACTTGTTTAGCTCCCACTTCTGTGTGCTCGCTGCATGGCAGTGGTTCACCCAAGCTCGCTCTGTGCGTTCTGTCAGGTTAATAAGGCCCCTCAGTGTTCTAAGAGGCAGGTGTTGTGATTCACCTGTCGTACAGACCAGAATACTCTGCGTGAGGGAGGCTAGTGTCCTAGCCACAAGACGTGGAGGGCGGGGATGGTCTCCAGTTCTCTGTGAGCCCAGAGCCGAGACACCGTGCCTGATTCGCTAACTCTTCACACCTCAGTCCCGTTTATACACGAGAGTAGAGGTTTTACGTCTTCTGTGATTTTCGTGTGGGGGTTACATCTTTAAAATGCTTACATTTAAAAAGTTTGAGCGTATTGCTTGAATACTTCTATTAGTATTGTTATTTCTTTGGGCTTTTTTCCCCAAAGAAGAGTGTTCCGGAAAAGTTTAGTAAATCTTGATTAATTTCATAAATGTGTATCCTTATTGAATCAGTGGTCCTTGGTGTAGAGTGTGAAATTATTTATAGGAGGACCAAATGGTAGGCATGGTACCCCGTGTGCTCACGCACGGTCTCGCTGCTCTCTGGCTGTTACGTGTGACTCTCATAGACAAGTTAAAGAAGACCACCTTTTTTTAACCTGTACTTCGAATTTTTTTTTTTTTTTTTTGTTAGGAATAGAAACATTTGCAGTTTTCTCGAACGAGTAGTATTAAGTCATCATAGAGTAGATCAATGCAGTTGAATCCAAAAATATATATATTGAGTGAAAATACTGTGCAAGATAATCAACAGGACAAAAACAGCTAGTTCTTGCTGCCATGAAGTTTATAATTTAATACAATGGTTTTTTTTGTATTATGGGTTAAACCCTTTCTGGTGGTCCCAACCAGGACTTAAATATATGTACATGTATGTGTATATGTATGTGTGTGTATATGTGTATGTGTGTATCTATAAAATCTTAGAGTGGATCTTTTTTTTTTTTTTTTTAACGTTTATTTATTTTTGAGACAGAGAGAGACAGCATGAATGGGGGAGGGTCAGAGAGAGAGAGGGAGACACAGAATCTGAAACAGGCACCAGGCTCTGAGCTGTCAGCACAGACCCGACGCGGGGCTTGAACTCACGAACCGCAAGATCATGACCTGAGCCGAAGTCGGACACTTAACCGACTGAGCCTCCCAGGCGCCTGGATCTTTTACAAGTGTGTGAATATCTTATGTGTATAATGGGTTGTGAAGTAAAACGGATTTATTACAGATTACAGTCCAAAAAGTTTGAGAAACACTGATAATGGGTTAGCATCTGCATGTCAGAGTGTGTGTGTGTGTGTGTGTGTGTGTGTGTTCAGAGTTCTGGTTAAAATTCTGTGAAGTTTAGGGGCGCCTGGGTGGCTCAGTCGGTTCGGTGTCTGACTCTTGATTTCAGCTCAGGTCATGATCTCACAGTTCGTGAGATTGAGCCCCTTGTTGGGCTCCACACTGACAGCACAGAGCCTGCTTGGGATTCTCCCTCTCCATCCCTTCTTTATCTGCCCCTTCTCACCTCCCCCATATGCTCGCTCGCTCTCTCTCTCTCAAATAAACTTAAAAAAAAAAATAAAATCTTGTGGGGTTTTGTTTAGCACAGTTCAGTTCAAAGTTGACATTGAACTCCTTGAAGGTAGTGTAGTTGAAGACGGTATCCAGAACTCTTAAGTATGTACAGTTGGCATTGTTTTTTCACACAGGAGAAAATGAGACTTTCTATTACAAATATTTTTACGTTCCCGATGTCAAAAGATGTGGTGTTTTTGATGCCATTTTCCACTTGAACTCTGAGGCAACCCTCTGAGGTGGCGGGCAGGCAAGATGTCTTTACCTGCTTGTCAGGGAAGGAGGCTCAGACGGGTCGAGTGACTTGTCCGGTGTTCCACAGCTCGACCTGAGTCCAAGCCGACTGACTGAGGTTGAGGGTTTTCCACCCTTGACCGTGTGGAGCACAGGATCGGGAACCGGGCGTGGCTTCTTCGGCTCCGCCGTGCGTACACCCGGCCTGCCTGCTGCCCCACGGCCCCAGTGCAGGAGCCTAGCACGGGGCGGTGTCCCGAGAAGTGCCCCTGGCCCTGCCATTTAAGGAGGTGCCCGGCCCGTCTTTCCTGCCTTGGCACTCCCGTCGGGACAGCGGGACGTGTCACACTCTTCCGCCATGTGTTTTCTAGTCCTGCCTCGTGGGTTTGTCCTTCAGTACCTGACCTTTGTGTCTGTTTCCTTCCTAGTCCAAAGAATCCTCATCGGTGCTTAGCTGTGACATCTCTGTGGATGACAAATACATTGTCACTGGCTCTGGGGACAAGAAGGCCACGGTTTATGAAGTTATTTATTAAGGACAAATCTTCATGCGAACTGGACCCCTTCTCCCTGTAGCACTTTGTTCTGTCCTCCTCTTCCCCTGCATCTAAAACCAAGGATTCCACACGCTGGCTGCAGCTGTGGGGTTTGATCCCGCCTCTTACCCCCACTTCTCCTCGCTGTTGAATTGTGAATACCCATTAAGAACCTGTGATACCAAATCTTCAGCTCTCTACTCGGAAGAACATGGAAGAACCATACTTAACCGTGACGGAATCTTGAATTATGTATTATATCTGTAATATATTTATTTTGTTTAAAGAAGGCTTTCTAACTTTGACTGAATAAAGCTGTCTGCTCCTGCATTGATAATGAAGATGCGTTGTATTTGATACCCCTCCCCTCCTTTTTTTGGCAAAGGAGGGGAAAGGAAGGTTTAAAATAATTGATTAAAAATGTCACTAAATGTAGACTAAGGACTGTATAGAGACGTGAAATGTATAATTACATATGGAAGCAATATGTTGCTGTGTTGTTAGATTTTTGTTTTTGTTTTTGTTTTCTACTTTAAATGTTTGGAAATTTGAACGATTAGAACCTGACAGGCCACGTCGTATTCATTTGAGTCTATTTGGACAACTTTAACAAATATATCTATAGCTTTAGATTCTATTTGATAAAAGTAATTGGACTTCTCCTTTTTCTTTTTTGACTCGTTGACAAGTGTCTTTGTAATAAGTTTTTAATTCCTTTTTTTATTGTATTATAGACAGATGAACAAATTAAATCTGGCCTAAAGAGAGAACTTAATCCCTTCCGGATATTTTTGCCACGTTTCTTTGCAAAGGGAGATGTATACCTTTGGGCAATTTTGTCATTAACGAGAAATTATGGGCTATTTTTTGGCATGTTCTTCGGGAACTGCACAGACTCAGGGGAGGATTCCTCCTGCTGTGCAAGGCAAGTCTTTTACAAAACGAGGACAGCAGAGGAGATTTGCAAGGACCTCCCTCTGAAAACCAGAAAGAATGGACTCTCACCTGGGAGGAGGACTTGCTTTCTTTACCTCCGGTTCTTTCCCTGTCTTAGTTGGATGTCCCCGAAATGGACGCGGGCTGTGCCATTGTGCCAGAAACATTGTGTTATCTTTTATGTTGTTGTTGTTGCTGTTCAACTATGATATGTGACTCCTTTTTTTTTTTTTTTTTATTTTTTGTTTGAATGCTTTAAAAATCTTTTAAGTCTGTGGATCTGCTGATGTACAGTGCCTTTGCTGCTATGGATCAAAATCAAGAGAACTGTGTAGATAAACTTTATTGTACAAGTAGAAAATTACTTAATTTCATACTAGAAATGGATGGATGCTGCAAGTTGAAATGGACTGTCCATTGACGTTCCTAATGTGGTAGCAGAAAAAAAAAATGGTGTCTTAAGTGCTTAGTGTTTGATGTCATTAACAGTTTCGTAAAACTCTACAGTGTAGAAAGATTTTGATACTAAACTGTGCATTGTACATAGTTCTAATGCATCGTATTGACCACCAGTACTTCTATAACGGTAGATTGTTTGTGCATTCAGACTTTTAAGCATTAAACATAAAATAACTTCTAGGACGCTTATTTCTAATTCTTTGTTTTGCTGACTTTGGTTTGTTTTTTGTCTGTGACTTTGCCACTCCTATATGCTAAAAATTAACTAGTTTGATTCAAGGGAGACTGGGGTCGCGTGGGCTTTATTGTTACCGCCGTCTTAGTTCTGTTTTTATTTTCACTTGACAAGAACGGGAGGGGAGAGCAGATGGACGTTAGCGAGGACATGTTGCTACCAAACAATTATTGAGTGTCTCCTTGGTTTGTACAAATACGGTCTCTCGAAACGTTGTCAGTGTTACTCGAATGCTTTAGAGCTGCGCTGTTCGGTATGGTTCCACTAGCCGTTTGTGGCTAAATTTCACTCCATTGAAATCAATTTTGGGTGGGGGGGGGGGTGTAAGTTTATTAGTCACACTAACTGCATTTGAAGGATCCAGTAGCTGCACATGGCTAACGGCTACCATATTGGACTGTTCGATTTAGCCCCCACATACCATGTCTAGCCACTTGGGTTTGGGAAACATTTCTGGTGTAACACACGGGAGTCGTTGAAAGCATGAGGCCCTACGGGCTGCCGCTAGTGGGGCATGTGAACATTGGACATGAGGAGGGGCTTAGAGAATTCTAAATTCCTGAGGCACAAAAACCTGGCATTTTAGGGATCCGCTGGGTAGAAGGAAGGCTGGGGTTGGAGGCCGCACCGTGGACTGGAGTGGGCTCAGTGATCACCTGTGACCCAGACGGACTCTTCAGGTGCCAGATTTCAGCAGTGTTCCCCCACGCGGTTGGAAGCATTGCTTCGGAGTGCGGGTACTGTGAGTGCTACCGCATCAGATGATAACATTTTAAAGGATTCTTAGCTCCCATTTCTGTGCAGCCTTACTAAGATTTCTTTAAAAGTATAGAGGTCCGGGGGCGCCTGGGTGGCTCAGTCGGTTAAGCGTCCGACTTCAGCTCAGGTCACGATCTCGCGGTCCGCAAGTTCGAGCCCCACATTGGGCTCTGGGCTGATGGCTCAGAGCCTGGAGCCTGCTTCCGATTCTGTGTCTCCCTCTCTCTCTGCCCCTCCCCCGTTCATGCTCTGTCTCTCTCTGTCTCAAAAATAAATAAACGTTAAAAAAAAAATTTTTTTAAAAAGTATAGAGGTCCGGAGTTTTTAAAAAATCCCTCGAGTCCAAGGACTATGACAATACCATGTTTATGCCTCTAGAAGGAGAAAGTACTGCCTCAAGGAGGTAGAATTTCCCCTTTGGTGTCGGGTGGTGAAGTCTGCTGCTCGTCAATTGTCTCTTTAGGGAGATCCAAAATACTGGCTTGTTCTCTACTGGATTAAAAGTTGAGGTGGATGCATACATATAGCCTCAGCCTTTGAAACTTAATGAACATCAGCTTCCTCTCTTTGCCCAGGTTTTATCAGATTAGATTTTTATGGCTTCGATAGAAATCTCAGGCCTGGATTGATCTACACAAAAATGTTGATGTTGTAATTACACCTTGGTTTACGTTGGTTTTCGTTCCGAGTATGGTCTGGCAGTCTGAAGAACTACTGAGATGGGAAACCCCCGGAACCAGAGAAAACTTGGTTCCAGGGAAAGAACAGTGGTGTGGGACTGGAAGGCTGACTCACGTAGAAATAGCAAGAAATAGAAACTCAGACTGAAGAAGCCATCAAGACTTTGTCCCGAGATTGGCAGATAAAGCGTGCCGTGACAAAGTCCAAGATCTTTCAAGTTTTTACAGAGAAACACCTCACTCTTGGGCCCCTTCTTAGCAAGGCGGTTTCGTGTCCAACAAGCTGCTAAAGGTCTGGCCTTGTTCTGGAGGGTGTGTGCCGACACTAACTTGCAGCCCTGTAAGCCATGAGATCTCAAGAAACTCAGCTTTAAACCGTCTCACGTAGCCACGAAACCCGGGACATCACAGCCACGGGCAGGGGAAATTGATGCCCCACGGTCATACGGTGGCATTGGCATTCTGGGCAGAGAGGCCGTGCCCACGTAAGCAGCTAGACCATCGGTGGTCCCCTCCATTATCACGGGCCATTTGCATCCTCAAATGGATGATCTTCCGCTGGAGCTGTATAACCCAGAAACAAAAGATGCGACTTAGAGTATTTGTCTTTGGGTGTTTTTGGCAGCTGTAAGGAAATGTGTAGAGTTCCTTGCCCAGCATTAAGTGAGAAATTACAGTTATAAAAACGGTACCAAAACAAAACAAAAGCCTCGATACTTTTGAAGGCTCATTTCTGTAGCCCTCCAGCTCCTGAGCAATCCGTGGAGCGGCGTCCCACAAGCTCCGGGTCACTTCTCGCCGGGGCATCGGCAGTAGAAGCAGCGGGGCCCAACCATACCTCTTCTGAGCTAATTGTATTTATTTGCCTTTCGGTGTCAGCTTTGATTCAGGACTGACCATGGAAATGGCTTAGTTTTGGTAACCCGAGCACATCAGAAAACCTCTCACTAACGTGTTACATTTTAACAACAGTGCTATCCTGATGGTGCGAACCAACTCTCGTTATAAGCTGCTATCCAAAACTTCAGTTTCCTTTTCGTTTGGGTTTTTGGCAGCAAGTGACCATCTTTTGGGTCCCAGATAGGAATTAGTAGGGGGATGTCTCCGGTCCCCCGGGAAGGAGATCCTCTGCTGGGTCTTACGTGTTTGGCCTGCAGGGAAGGAGAATTCCTAGGGCTGCCTTTAGCCCAGAGGAGAACCAAGAGTACAAGCGTTTTGACAAAAATTGTTCCTTCTGACCTCACAACGGCCTCGAC
The DNA here is from genome assembly GCF_007474595.2 of Lynx canadensis. Classification (NCBI taxonomy): domain Eukaryota; kingdom Metazoa; phylum Chordata; class Mammalia; order Carnivora; family Felidae; genus Lynx; species Lynx canadensis. The sequence continues at coordinate 21,045,074 of NC_044315.2, forward strand.
AGGCTGGGTGCCAGAGTACGGGATTTACACAAAAGTACCCAGAGAAGCAGAAGAAGACAATTTGTCCAAATCCCCTGTCTCCCAAGGAGGGCAAGCCGACCTCCACCCCAAGGCTCCAGACGTGGAGTTGGAAGTCTGTGCCATTTGCCCAGCGTGGCAGATTCGGAGTCCTCCACCCACCTGCTGCTCTCTGCCCTTCAAGTTTCCCGCAAGCTAGCTGGCTTGGGATTTAGGCATCGCAGAATCTCTTGAAAACTTCATCACAGGGGCGCCTGGGTGGCTCAGTCTGTTAAGCAGTTAAGCATCTGACTTGGGCTTAGGTCATGATCTCACGGTTCGGAAGTTCAAGCCCCGTGTCGGGCTCTGTGCTGACAGCTAGAGCCTGGAGCCTGCTTCAGATTCTGTCTCCCTCTCTCTTCCTGCCCCTCCCTCACTCATGCTCTGTGTCTCTCTCTCCCTCCCTCTCTGTCTCTCAAAAATAAATAAACATTAAAAAAAACCTTAATCATAAATCATCTTTGGAGTCCCTAGGACGTGTGTGCCTACTGTGGAGAGTGGTACATGCAAGACAAAAGCCCACTTGTGGCTGAGTAGACTTTCCCAAGGGCAACCCTCATGACCTTGTTGAGCCTGGGCGTCACCATTAAGGTGACATCATGGCTTGATGAGAACATTCATAACTAACAAGCTTTATGTTACCTCGGAGGAAGACGTAAACTGACTTGAGCCCAGCGACACTAACACACACACCAGAAGGTACCAGTGAGTTCTATTTGAATTTTGAGAATTTAGGCAGTAAATTTTTGAACTCTATTGAGGTGGAGTTCAAACTAATGCCCAAATGGTTTTCAGTGGCCCAGCGTTTCTCCACAGACCTAGGTAGACCTCACTGGCTTTTTCCCAACCTACCAGATACCTCCACAGCTGCTTCTAAAAGAAACCACCAGAGGTCACACGCTGGCTCTCCCTTGTGTCATGTGGCCGGAAGCGTGAGTTGAACTAGAGATTTTGTGTTCCCAGGAGGCTGAAAAGTAGCAAGAGAATGAGTCATGGTGGGATCTTAGTCAAAGAGAAGGCTGCTGGCCCTCTCGCGAGGGCTCCAGCACAGAAAACAGGCCGAGCGTGTGCCCTTCCTCCTCGCAAGGCCAGCAGCACAGGGACAGGAAAAGACACTGGCAGGAACCATCATCGGGGATTGGAGCGAGACCCCTGGACCGCCAGGCATCCAGCAAAGGAGTTTTCCTTAGGACAACTTCCTGTTTTTGGAAGAACTTCAGTTGGATGCCTCTTGGCCTCAAGAGTTTAGCTTAAACAAATACTATTCACTTCAACGTCTATGAAGTCAAGTTTTTAGCATCATGCATCTAATGCAGAAAAGCCTAGTGCTGCTGAGAAGGAAGCACCTTCCCCCAGAGCCAGTTGGTCTTTGCCAGGTGAACGAAGACGAGATGGTCTCTGGAGTAAGTGAAGAAACCATCCGTTCAATTTTGTTCTTAAATCTCCTCCAGATATTAATAGCCCCTTTTGTTTTTCCTCCAAGTAGACCAGTCACTGTTAACAAAATGTGATTTCAGGCTTTACGGCTGAGTCAGGAAATTCAAAGTCACAAGTTTCCACGCTGAGAATCAGTCAATGCCACTGCGCACGACATCCGCAGGCCTCAGTGTTTTAGTGGAACACGAACAGCCTCTTGGGCACAAATCGGCTGTGAAAGTTACTCTGAGGACAAAGGCCCTGGTTCACGGACACTCGTTCCCGAGCTGTGGTCTTCAAAAACAAGGCAGAAAGTGCCCCCAATGGGAGCTTTAGTGGTGACGCAGGCTGACCAAAAGTGAAGGATTTGGCGATGATTCCTCAGGGGCGGACTTGCTTTTCCCCTTGAGAGGTGCTTGGTCTGGGCCCATGTGGCTCTGCAGACATCCCCCCGTGTGGGCAGCTTTGAGCTGGAGTCCAAACGGACTTGAGTTCAACTCCTCCGGACTTTTGGCAGACGGCATCTCCAGCCCCCAGCATTTTGTGTTTGCTTGAATCTGTGCTTTTCGCGCCGGAGATTTGTTTTCCTGGGAGTTAACAGAGAACAACAGTGTTATTACGGAGTCTTTCCCACACTGATTGCCGTTTGGTTTGTAAGACTCATAGGAGCTTGTAACCTGATCCCAGAGCTGCAGGGTCGAATAAGATAAGGCAGGTTGGTGTTGGAGCTTATATAGGTTCATCTTACCCTCCTCCCGACTTATGTTGCAATATAATTGACCTATAACATTGTGTACGTTGAAGATCTACAACTTGATGAGTTGATACATGCATGTATTAGGGGGTGACCACCACAATAAGGTTAGTTAACACATCACCCTCACCTAGTTACAATGGGGTGCGTGCGTGTGTGTGTGTGTGTGTGTGATGAAAACACATAAGATCTACTCTCGTGACACATTTTCAAGTACGTGACAGTGTTGTCACCTATAGTCACCATGCTGAATAGTAGGGTCCCCAGACCTTCTTCACCTTTTAATTAGTTGTTTGTACCCTTTGACCAGTATCTCCCCATTTCCACCAACACCCTGCCCTCAGCCCCTGGCAACCATTATTCTATACTCTTTTCCATGAGTTTGGCCTTTTGGAAATTCCACATATAGGTGAGATCGTTCAGCATATGTCTTTTTCCACCTGACTGGTTTCACTTAGAATAATGCCCTCGAGGCCCATCCATGTTGTTGCAAACGGCAGAATTTCCTTCTTGGTAAAGGCCAAATAATACTCCATTGTGTATATAAACCACATCTTTTATCCATTCATGTGTGGATGGACAGACATTTAGGTTGTTTCTATTTCTTGGGTATTATAAATAATGCTGCAATAAAAATGGAGTTGCAGATGTCTCTTTAAGACAGTGATTCATCTTGGGGCACCTGGGGGGCTCAGTCAGTTAAGCATCTGACTTCGGCTCAGGTCATGATCTCATGGTTCGTGAGTTTGAGCCCCGCATCAGAGTCTGTGCTGACAGCTCAGAGCCTGGAGTTGTGCTTCGGATTCTGTGTCTCCCTCTCTCTCTCTGTGCCCCTTCCCTTCTCATACTCTGTCTCTCTGTCTCTCAAAAATAAACATTAAAAAAATGTAGTGACTCATCTCCTTTGGACATATACCCAGGAGTAGGATTGCTGGATACTCTGGTAGTTTTGTATGAGGCCCTTCAGGGGTGCAGCCGGACTATTCATGCAGCCCAGTTACAGGGCCCTTTCAGATTCTAGTAAGTTGGGTGGGCTTATCTCCAAGGGTTCCTGGGCTCCAGCCAAGTGGCTGGAGCTGGTTCGCAGGCCACTTCCCGAGGTCTACGTGCCTATCACCCGATGCACAGGTGGGCGTAACTCCTCCCGGGTCGCTGGGTGGCGCTGGGACCGAACCAAAGCCAAATGGGGCTGTAGCTGCCGCTGATTCTGCTGCCAGGACTCCCCATGGGCCCGGCAGTCCTCTGGGTGCCGACCTGCCTTCTCAAGACGGTCCTCCTCGATCTTGGGCGGCTCCGGGGTTTCCCAGGCTCCTACCTGGACCTCAAAGCCCCCACAAAGGCACTTCCGTCTGTGGATAGATGCCTAGCTGTTGTTGTTGAGGGTGGGACACAAGTGAAGGACATATTCGGCCACCTCGCTGACATCACCCTCCCAAGCTTTATCTTTTCAAAAACGTTAACATTTCTCCATTTTGGGCTGTGAGTGATTTAATGCATCGTGATTTACCTGGCATTTTAGAAAATGAAAAAGTCCGTGCTATTTAATTTTCCAAATAACTGAAGTTTACTCAAGAACCAAAACTCAAAAGAAAAACCTTTTAGACGGGCAAATGTCCAAAACTATTGAACTTCTCTTTTGCCTTTAATTGCCTTCAAAAGATGCTATAAACTTTACTTTTTTTAATGTTTATTTATTTTGAGAGAGAGAGAGAGAAAGTGCACATGTTGTAAACGGGGAGGGGCAAAGAGAGGGGGGCACAGAGAATCCCAAGCAGGCTTTGTGCTGCCCGCAGAGAGCCCAACGTGGGGCTCCATCCCACGAACCATGAGAGAGTCCAACACTTAACCGACTGAGCCACCCAGGTGCCCCAAAAGATGCTAGAAACTTTCCTGGTGGCAGAAAGTCAAAAGAAGACTTACCTTGCTGTGCTGTATGTGGCATCTATGCTTTTATTTTCTTTACTGAAAACTAGAGCAAGTGACGTGAATCTCTTACCACATGGCCAACCACGAAGCTAATGGCTTTATTCACAGAACCCCATTTTTATCTGCAGAACAACCCCACGAAGCAAAGGCATGAGTTCTCAAAACTTCCTGGAAATCCTTGGGTCCACATATATTTGAGAATAGAGATTGGTTTGGGATTTTGAAAAGGTCAGATGTTACATGCATCATATAGGACATCATATGAGCAGCGCTCCATGGTGAAGCCCACTCGTATTTCTAAGGGTAACGTGAATGTTCCTACCAAGCGGAGTTAAGTGAGGACTATGAACACCCACAACTCTGTTCACGGCAGTTTTGCTCCAAATGCATCACAAAAAAATTCTGATATTCTTTGAATGTTCCATCTTGGAATTGTAAATAAGGGATTTGTGGGCCTATTATCCCCATTTCACAGATGAGAAATCAGATCCACAGAGGTTAAGTGGCTTGAATGACACCAGAGCCAGTGTCCTTCACGTCTCCCCACTGTTAGCACGTCAGGGACCGGAACAAGGTTGCCCAGAATGTTCCCTGGGTTAGGCTACTTCTACATGCTCTCTGCATCCTTTCTTCAGATCAGTTACTGAAAACTACTTTCATTAAGCCCGAGAAAAATCCCATACTTTTTCTTAAAAACAAAACAAAACAAAACAAAACAAAAGGGTGGAGAGAGGCCTGGGCTTTGCTCTAGTGCTCTTAGCTCTGAGAAGTTTGCTTCTTGCTTTGATGCTATTTTCTATGTGACTAAAAGTCTGATCTTTAGACAAGAGGCATTGTTAAAAGCGGTCCACTTTAATGGTAACAAAAGCATCAGCAAAAAGCATGTGATGTCAAAAGCACCTTTCAAATTTTCTGATGGAAATGTCCTAAACCATGTTTGGGTTTTTTTTCTCTTCCAAACGTTAAACTTTTCTTTTTTTACTTTTGATGTTATTCTTATGTATTACTCTTGATATAATATTGTGGGTTTTCCCTTTTTTTTTTTTTTTGCCTTGTTTCTTTTATTTTTTTTTTAATTTTTTTTTAACGTTTATTTATTTTTGAGACAGAGAGAGACAGAGCATGAACAGGGGAGGGGCAGAGAGAGAGGGAGCCCCGATGTGGGGCTCAAACTCCTGGACTGTGAGATCATGACCTGAGCCGAAGTCGGACACTTAACCGACTGAGCCACCCAGGCGCCCCTGTTTTATTTTTAAAAATTTTTTTAAATGTTTATTTTTGAGAGAGAGAGAGAATGAGCAGGGGAGGGGTAGAAAGAGAGGGAGACAGAATCTGAAGCAGATTCCGGGCTCTGAACTGTCAGCACAGAGCCCGACATGGGGCTTGAACTCACGAACTGTGACATCATGACCTAAGCTGAAGTCGGAGGCTTAACTGACTGAGCCACCCAGGTGCCCCTCTTTTATTTTTGGAAAGCACTTTGTGGTATGCACAATAGTCTTGTTTGAAAGATGGACCACATGGGAAGATTTTCTTTGATTACTGGTGTGTGTTTTGATTCATGGGCTCATAAAGGCCCAACCATGGTAGTTAAAGCAGAATTGTTTACGTTCATGTTAAAATTGTACTGAGATAACAGGCGTCGTGCTCACAGGACAGATTGAACTGCGGGGCAAAGGACACACGTTGCTTGAAATCCTAGGAGCCGCTCTTCTGGACCCAAAAAGGCATTTTGATCTATTGCTCTAGTCTGGGGACAGTTTGACTATGTACTCTTGAGTGCTGGATATCACACACCTGTATTAAAAAGGTCAATGCTCTCGACCTCCAAGAAAGGAATTCTTGGGGAATTCGGGGAGATGATTTTGCAGAGTTTTAATTAAGATTTCATCACAGAACTTGGACCGGTTAAGGTACTCTCCGCATTGCTTTCCGGTGAAAAACAAGAGCTGCTGGAGGGCCAGTGCGGAAACGCACAGCTGTTTGGATAAGGGCATAATTGGTTCCCTGGAGGAGAACGGGGCAGCTATGAGTGTTTTAAGTATTTTCAGGATCGTCTTTTAGGGATGTGGCAAAACTATAATCCTGTTCATCTGTGGTCTCTGAAAAATCCTCCCTGAAATCTCCAACAGTCCAGGGAGGTATCGCTACGTCCGGAACTGAACACAGATGCCTTGCTCGCTTCTCTCTTTGGAGATAATGTATCGCATCCCATGCCAGTGACAGGCACAGCAGGAGGCAGTAAATGTTAGCTCTCCCCTTGCATCACCCACCTTCCCTCATGCTGTGATAAGACAGCCTTTTCGGTGGATGTTTGCTCTCAGGGCTATGATTTAACTTATACGTATAGAAGTGACCACGCAAAATGTGGCACTAATCAAGCCGTTTGGCAACGGTGTTGAAAAAAATATATTTGTACAACTTTTTACAATGCAGATGGAGGAGAGTTTTTTAAAAGAAAACTTGGGTTGGGGCGCCCGGGTGGCTCGACTGAGGGTCCAACTTCGGCTCAGGTTATGATCTTGCAATTCAAGCCCCACCTGGGGCTTTGCGCTGGTGGCACAGAGCCTGCTTTGGATTCTCTGTCTTCCTCTCTCTGTGCCCCTTCCCCGCTAGCACACCCACACTCTCTCTCCCTCAAAAAACAAACATTTTTTAACAAATTTTTAAAAAATGAAACCTTGGGTTTTATTCCACTAGGATCATACCTTGATGTCCAAGCAAATGCACCCCTCCCCCCCATCAGATGTGTGTAGCTCCCAATATTAAAGGGATATTGATGGAAAAACTTGCGTCTTTCACTCAGAGGTCACCCTCTTTGCTACATATCTTTACAAGAGATGCTTCTCTCTTTTAGCATTATGTTTGTGGCTCAAATTACATCTTACTTTAAAACATAAAGTTTGCTGAAACTGAGTTGTTAAAATCCTATTGCGCATTTATTCAACAAATGTTTATTACATAGCTGCACCACGTTTTGAGGAACTGAGCTAGACCCTGGAGATACAGAAATGGACAGAAAAGAGATGGTCCCTGACCTCACTGAGCTTAGGAATGAAATAGAACTTCAAGTAAGTCATTCTGTGATTACCACGTAGTTGGATGGATAGTATGCCGGGGACACTCAGAACACTCTAGGATCGCATGGAAGGGAACATAGCCCAGACTTACAGGGTCAGGGTAAGATTCTGGAAGTTAGGATAAGCATAGGCTTCCAGAAGAAGTGGCATATAAGCCCAAACCTGAAGAACACATAGGGATTGGTCAGATAAGGAATTCACATATATGAGTGAACACTCAATGCAGAAGAAATAAGTGGAAATCCCCAGAGGTGACATCATGGAGACGTCAAAGAACTCAGAAGCCCTTTGGCATGGCTGCTGTGCTTCAAATCCAAGGGCAGTTAGACCATGAAGCCCCTTGTGAGCAACGTAAGCACTTACAACTTTCCACTAAGGGCAATGAGGATCTATGAAATGAAGAGAATAGACAAGAAAGACAGTGGACTGTAGTCAGGGACTGCTTTGGAAAGTGGGGTGATTCAAGGAAGAGACAATGGTGACCTGAACAGAGAGAGTGACAATGGAGATGTCAATGGGCTCTAGAGACATTGGAGATGTCATTGATGGAGCTGGCCAGGACTGGGTGACTTCATGCATGCTGAATGAGGTCTTTATGTTTGTTTTTCTGTTCTACTGGGCAAGCGACAGAAAGTGTCTTTGACCAACTAAAGCAAAAATGCGATTTCTGGGAAGGCTCTCAGTATAGGTCACCAGAAGAAGAGCGAGCTAAACAAGCAGTCTGGGGATCCAAGAAACAGAGCGCTTTGACTCTTCAGAATCTTCAAAAGCCCAAGGAGCCTTTTTTTTTTTTTTTTTTTTTTTTGGAGTGCTGCCATAAAATGGGTTGGTTCCAATCATCTCTGACTTATCAAGTATATTCACTCAGAATTCAAAGTCTCAGATCCAGATGGCCAACAGATACATGAAAAGATGCTCAACATCACTCCTCATCAGGGAAATAGAAATCAAAACCACCCTGAGATACCACCTCACACCAGAGTGGCTAAAATTAACAACTCAGGAAACAACAGATGCTGGCGAGGATGTGGAGAAACGGGAGCCCTCTTGCGCTGTTGGTGGGAATGCAAACTGGTACAGTTGCTCTGGAAAACAGTGTGGAGGTTCCTCAAAAAATTAAAAATAGAATTACCCTACAACCCAGTAATAGCACTACTAGGTATTTATCCAATGGAATACAAGAGTGCTGATGCATAGGGGCACATGTACCCCAATGTTTATAGCAGCGCTTTCAACAATAGCCAAACTATGGAAAGAGCCTAAATGTCCATCAACTGACAATGGATAAAAAAAGGTGTGGTTTATATATACAATGGAATACTACTTGGCAATGAGAAAGAATGAAATCCTGCCTTTTGCAGCAACGTGGATGGAACTGGAAGGTATTATGCTAAGTGAAATAAGTCAGTCAGAGAAAGACAGATATCATATGTTTCCACTCATATGTGGATCTTGAGAAACTTAACAGAAGACCATAGGGGAAGGGAAGGGGCACAAAGTAGTTACAGAGAGAGAGGGAGGCAAATCATGAGATTCTTAAATACAGAGAACAAACTGAGGGTTCATGGGGAGGGGAGGGGAAGGGAGAGGGGAAAATGGGTGATGGGCATTGAGGAGGGCACTTGTTGAGATGAGCACTGGGTGTTTTATGTAAGCGATGAATCACGGGAATCTACCTCCAAAACCAAGAGCACACTGTATACGCTGTATGTTAGCCAACTTGACAATAAGTTATACTTAAAAAAAAAAAAAAAAGAATTCAAAGTCCCAGGAAAGGAAATCTGAATGGGCCAGCATAGAGCCCATCTCTAAAACCCAAGCAGCCAGGGTTGGTATATTCTTTTACCAGTGACCTGGAAGGAGGAGGGCCAACCATAGCAGTAGCCCCAACAGTATGGAAGGGGGCAGGGAGAGGAATGAAACTTTAGGCCCAGGTCCGCAACCTGGGCAAGTGGGTGGATGAGGGCGTCATCGCCTGAGACAGGAAAAGGGGCAGGTTTGAAGAGAGGAGTGGGGAGTGGCATTTCATATCAAACACACACATGAAGAGGTCTGCAGGAGAGTGAAAATCCATGTCTGAACCAAGAGAACAATATCTAGGCTGAGGAGATAGTCCTCGGTACTCACATGGTCGTAGAATCCATGATGATGGAGAAGAGGGTATAAGGAGAGTGTGTAGTATGAGAGGGAAGACAAGCTTGGACAGAATCTTCGGAATTAACACGGGCAGATCTAAGAGGAAACAGAGGTAAAATAAGTTTGACCCAGGCTGGTGTTGCCAGCTTTGGAGATGGTGGCCAGTGGTCCCCACCTCCTGGTATTCACACCCGTGTGTGGGTGCTCTCCCCCATGGTACTGGAATTGATGCGCGTCACCAACAGGATGTGCAGACAGGATGGCATTTTAGGTTATAGGACACGGTGGCTTTTGTTTTTCTCTCTCCCTCCCTCGTGGATCTCTCCCTCCGCCCACTGACATGTTGTGAGTGCCCCATCGAGAGGCCCATGCGATGAGCAGTTCAGGCCTTTGGCCAACTGCCATGTGACTGAGATTGGAGGCAGGCGCTCCAGTCCTGGGTAAGCCCAGGTGACTACAGCCCCAGGTCACACATTGCTGGGGGATTCATGACAGATCCCGAAGCAAAATCACCTGGCTGAGCTGCTCCTAGATTTATGACCACAGATATGGTGAGATAATAACTTTTTGCTGTTTTAAACCACAGAGTTTTGAGGTAACCTGTCGTACAGCAAGAGATACTAAGCACAAAGCTCTCTGTAACCTGGATTTTTAAACAAATTTCAATTCCAGCATAGTGAACCTACAGTGTTATGTTAGTTTCAGGTGTGCTTGCCAAGGTAAGTGTACTTTTTTTTTAAGTTTATTAATTTATTTTGAGAGCAAGCACAAGAGGGGGAGGGGCAGAGAGAGAGGGAGAGAGAGAATCCCAAACAGGTTCCATGCTGTCAGCACAGAGCCCCACGCAGGCTTGAACTTACGGACCATGAGATCACGACCTGAGCTACAACCAAGAGTCAGGCACTTAACCCACTGAACCATCCAGGCGCCCCGAGGTAAGTATACTTTTAATCCCTTTCACTTATTTCACTCATCCCCCCACTTCCCTCCCCTCTGGCAACCATCTGTTTGTTCTCTATAGTTAAGAGTCTGTTTGGGGATTTGTCCCTTTGTCTTTCCCTTTTGTTTCTTAAAGTCTACATATGAGTGAAATCATAAGGCATTTGTCTTTCTCGGACTGACTTATTTGACTTAGCATTATGTTCTCTAGTTCCATCCATGTTATAGCCAATGGCAAGATTTCATTCTTTTTTATGGCTGAGTAATATTCCATTGGATATGTTATATCACATCTTTATCCATTCACCTGTTGATGGACACTTGGGTTACTTCCATCATTTGGCTATTGTAAATAATGCTGCGATAAAAATAGTGCTTATATCCTTTTGAATTAGTGTTTTTTGTACCCTTTGGGTAAATACCCAGTAGTGGAATTACTGGATTATAGGATAACTCTGTTTTTAATATTTTTGAAGAACCCCCATACTGTTTTCTAAAGTGGCTGCACCAGTTTGCATTCCCACCGACAGTGCACGAAAGGTTCCTTTTTCTCCGCATCCTCACCAACACTTCCTGTTTCTTGTGTTTTTGATTTCAGCCATTCTGACAGGTGTGAGTTGGGGAACTTGGATCTTGTCAATGTTTTTCCTCTGACATTAATTCAGCTCTATTATTCAGTTTTCTTCACATAGCATTTTATTTCTAATCTCCCTGCAAACGGTTATGAAACCAATAATGACTTTCAGGGTCACTTGTTCATTTCTAGCCAAATTTGTTTATTTTTTCTCTGTAATGGTAATAGTCCTATAGCTGTAACTTCTTAGAATTTTTATTGGTTAAATAGATTTTTTAACATCAAAGGACTAAGCTATACAAACGAGACCTTCTTTAGTTACAATGCAGAAAGAAAGAGGACCAAAGAAATTGACCTGCTAGAAAGAAAGAAGAACAATTGTCAGGAAGGAAAGATGTCAAGATTGGATAGAACCTGCTAATGGTATGGGAGCTTTTCCTTTATGGAAAAATGGTCAGCTCTTAAAAGGCAACTGCATTATTTTTCCCTGGGAGAGTGGAAGTGAAAAGAAATCTGGAGATTTTAAGTGGCTAATGAAAACTTTAAGGTGTTGATTATATTCTGATCATATTCAAATGATTTAAAGATATGTAGGGGCACCTGGATGGCTCAGTCGGTTAAGTCTCTGACTCTTGATCTCACCTGAGATCTTGATCTCAGAGTCGTGAGTTCAAGCCTCACATCGGGCTCCATGCTGGGCGTGAAGCCTACTTAAAAAAAAATTAAAAATAAGTAAATAAATAAATTAATTAATATATGTAAAACTTGGTGGGTATCGTTGCTTTGGAGAATCCCCTGAAAGAGCAATTATAGTATTATTTCTCAAAAAAGGAATGGGTATTGTAGGTCTTTATTTAACCTTCAACTCACCCTTAATGGAGAAAAGCACAGGTATCCAGGCAAATAACAAAATAGCATGACATGTTTGCAACATTGATGACGAAGCTTTAATATTTCTCTCTCTATATAAATGGATTTTACAAATCAGTTAGAGAGCATACTAATAGAAAATTGGGCAAATGACACAAATGAACGTTCTGCAAATATGAGAAGTAAATAGCTATCATTAGCACTTACAACTGAACAAATAAAAATGAAACAAAGATGCCATTCTTCACCTTTCATACTGGGAAACCATATATATTTTTTTCAATCCAATGGTAGGAACATATAGATAACATATTCTCATATGTTGGGGAGTTGAAATTAATGAAGTTTTTCTGAAAGACTTTTTGGAAATGTGCTTAAATAATCTTGATAGTATATATAAACCTTGACTCAAAACTACAATTTCTTTGATTTTACTCTACATAAATATCTGACAGTATAATAAAAATTTTTTTTAATTTTTTTTTCAACGTTTTTATTTATTTATAATAAAAAAAATTTTAAAGGATTTTAGTTACAGTGATTTTTGAAATCTGGTTACAAAATGAAAGAAACCCAACCTAAAAAGGCATAAGTAGAAACAGAGAGCTTATTGGCTAAGGGAATCCAAAAGTTAGAAGAACTGAGTTATGGAAGGCAGGGATACAATTGCAACAACCAGAATCAGGGTTTAAATGTTGACGGGTCTTGTCCTGTCAGTCTTCTTTGCTGTTCTCAGAGTATTCTCTTATTTTTAGGACACACTGGATTTTTCTTGCGGTGGGAAACACCTCCATTGGCCCAATAGACATCATCAGCAAAGAAGAGGCTGACTAATCTGAAATTCTCTGAGTTCTAGTTCAAATCCAATTCTGCAGAAAGACTCTGAAGGCCCATTCAGAAACTCACCAATGGAATCGTCAATTGCAGTGGTGAGGATTAGCCTATATTGATGCATATACCCAATTCAGATGAGTTGGTGTGGTCAAGATGCCAAGGATATAATACATTTCTGTCATGGTCATGTGGCTTTGGAGAAAGGGGAAGGGTATAGTGATTGGGCAGGCAACTCCATAGATATCCCCTGGAAATTTGGGGGTTTTTCCATATGATAAGCCAAACACTAGGTGGAGTATGTTATCTAAAATATGGAAACTGGGGGTGAAGTATGAGAATCATGGGGTAAACATCAAATGGCCATTGGCCACTTGAGATTGGTGGCAGAAGATAAGAAGTTGATATGTATCTCACTGAATCTACTACTATAAGTTAGTTTCTCGAGGTGGGTTATCCAGCATGTGAATGGAAGAACTAATATTTATTACATGCCTCTGGTATGCCTAACTCTGGAGAAAGTACCTATATACCTAAATATCTAAACACATTGTATATATGAATATATATTTATATATTCATATCTTGTATATATAAGATACGATGAAATTTCCTTTATGATTTCAACTCTGGAAGATTTAGGAGGTCCGTTTTACATAGAAGGACATGGAAGTCCAAGAAACAGTAAATAACTTACCCAACATTGTATAATTAGTAAATAGCCAAGTCACTTCTCAAACCCTGACTGCTGGGTTCTGGCTCCTCATCTTTCTCAAAATTTTACCCCAGAGATATTTCAAGAATATGACATGTTTTTCACTTGCCCTGCATTTCATAGACCACTCCTTTTGCATTTTCTAAGGTTTGAGTTTATGTAGTTTGATCTCCAAAATGAAATGTATACCATTATTTTTGCATATTTATAAAACCTTCAGAGTCATTTGTAACGAAATCTTTCTCAAACAACGTCAATCCCTTACCTAATATTGTTCTTAGGGAACTGGTTCTTCGTAGGGAGAGGGAGGTGGTCTTCTCTAATATGCTGGTCTCTGACCATCCATTCCTTTGAGAGTCATGATAATGCACCAAGCAGCAGCCATGAGACACGTCCTTCTTCCATTGTGAGTTGCTAGGGCTGTGCTTGGGACGGGTGAGCATATTAAAGTGTCCAGGAGCCACTCAATCCTGTGCCCAACATCCCCTGCCCAACCACCCCCCCCCCGCCCCCCATTTGGTACAGAAACACTAAGAGCTGTGCTTTTTTAGTAAACCTGTGCAGCAAATTTCTTCTGGTTTGAAGTCATCTGTCGATGAGCGTATCATGGAAGACAGAATCAAGAGCTTTGTGAAATTCAAGGTCTCTTACACCTATTTGATTCCTCTGATCCAACAGGCCTGTCACTCTGTTTTAGAAGGAAATTAGATGGTTCTGACAAGACTGTTCTTTACAAAGCAATGTTGATTATTACCTAGTGTTCTGTGATCGGATAGGTGTTTGCAAATTTATTTTTTGATGATTTGTTCTAGTATTTTTCCAGGTATGAACACTAAGCTGACTACTCTATGATTTTCAGGGCTGTCCCTTTCTCAGTTTCAAATATAGATCTGATCTCTACTTTTTTTTTCTTTCCTTCTTCTTCTTGTTCTTCTTGTTCTTCTTGTTCTTGTTCTTCTTCTTCTTCTTCTTCTTTTACTGTTTAATGGTCTCACTAATCCCTGTTGAATTTTTTAAGTTGCTTTTGGAAAACATCATTAAGCTTGCTTAGTAGTTCTGTAAGGGGAAACACTTAAAGGAAATGATTACTGGAACACTTACAGTTAATTTTTAAAAAAGAAAACACGGCAACAAAGAAGTGAAATTTGGAGTTTCTTACAAGTAAGGCACCTTCTGCAGCCCTAAGGTTGACCTTAAACAAAACTTAGAATTTATAAGGTTACCATTACAGGGGCATAACAATAAGTAACACTTAGTGAAATAGTTAAAGATTTTAAGGCCAATTGATTCAAATAATTATTCCCCTTGGCAAGCTTGTTTCATGAAAGATATACGCGGATGACCAGATAATATATACTTTCGAGATATGAAGAGACTGGTTTAGCCTTCCAAAGGGAATAATCATTGATGGAGATCAGTATGACTGCTTTTTCCTGCCATTAAAATATGTTCAGCGTTGGGATGCCTGGATGGTTCAGTCAGGTGAATGTCTGACTCTTGATTTCAGTTCATGTCGCATTCCCAGGGTCGTGGGATAGAGCCCCGCATCAGGTTCCCCGCTGAGCATCGAGTCTGATTAAGATTCTTCTCTCTCCCTCTATCTCTCTCTCTTTCCCTCTGCTCCTCTCCACCACGAGTGCGTGTGCACATGCTCTCTCTCTCCGTCTCTCTATCAAATTAAAAAAAAAAAAATAAGTTCATCGTCATGTTAGAAGCACAGGTGAGATCTCCTTGTAACTAACTCACTAGGAAAATGTGGTCAGCAGCCAGCTTGTCCTTACCGTGTGGAAATGATGTGAAGACGGGAGCTTTTGAGTTTTGCACTAGACTCCCTGTAGGAAAACCAAAGAACAGCTGTGAACAATGCCTTTCTCTACACATCGGGGGGGTGAAAATGAGGTGAACCTACCCGGATGTGCTCCGGATGGACAAACAATGGGATTGTCTTTATTCTCTGGGTACTTTCTTGGCACCGTCGTGGGCTCACTGGCACACTCGGCTTTGGAGCCTCAAAGCGATAGTTCAGTAAAGAGAGCTCTGTGACTCCAAGGCAGACAGAACCATTTTTCAACCGCAGAAGCACTTAATTCTTTCTCGCTTTAAGTGTGAAAGCCATTTGGGTGATAGCCCAGGCAAGGTATTGCAGACCGAGATTGAAAAACTCTTGGCCTCTAAGAAGAAACAGTAGGGGGCTTGGGGGGGGGTGGGAGGGGAGGGGGAAAGCTCAGTTACCATTTAAGAGCCCAAGAAAAAATATATATATATTGCATTTAGAAAAAAAATCGCTTTTGGCAACTGTGCTCAAGACTCTCAGATTTGGAAGTTAAACATGGGAAAATGTTATAAACGGGTTGCACCATATTTGTCTATCACTCTCTTTTTGAAGTGGCAATCTGGGTGACTGGAAAGTATGAACACATCTCTATTCTGGTGCAGCTTGCTGAGAACCGCAAGTTACAGAATGAAGCCTGCCCGCGGGGCTGCTGCTTATAAATAGAAGGAATCTGGTTCATGCCGCAGAGGCGGGGGCTTCCGTGTGATTTTTCGCGTGAGTGTGAAGGCGGTCACTGGGTATTCGACGGGACACCTCAGCTGTCGTGAGCTGGCAAGTAGCGACGGCAGGAAGGAAGGGGCCAAGCAAATAGCCACCCTCTGAACGTGCTCCTTGAAGAGCGGGGATGTGCCCATCGCAATAATCCTCATCCTTGGGCTAGGGTTGTGGGGTTGGCGAGAGGGTGCGGGGAGGAGGCCCGGGAGCTCTGGAAGGTCACAGGGCTTCGGAGCCCTCCCCGTGAGTTTTTGGCAACAACACATCCTCCCAGATGACAGGCATTCTCTTCCTCCTTATTTTTGGACGGTGGTAGCCATTTCATGGGATGATGGGCCGATAGAAATTTGGGGAGAATTGTGGGATACTCACGGTGAGGTAGGAAAATAATGTCATTAGAAAAGAGGTAGGAGTGTCTGCTGAAGAAGTTACTGCGTTTACGACCTTTTACTTAATGCCCACAGTAACATAGTCATATAGGCGGTATCAGCCCAACGGAAAGGCGGGGAAATGGAGCTTCGGGGAAGTGACATGATCGGCCCGAAGTTTGTAGCCAGGAGCTGGTGTGACCAGTCTACCCAACTGGAGCTCACCAGCCCACGGTCAGCACACCTGGGGGTTGCCCCGAGAGTCTAATCATCCCAGGGGACCAGTGAGCCTTTGCCACGTAGCCGGGGGTATGGCTTTCGTCTCTGCACCTGTACAGAGAAGTGGTGGAGTCTGCAGCCAGCCACCCGCTGGCAGTTCTGTCCAGAGCCACCTGCTGTAGAGTTGGGCACCAGACCCGCTTTACAGAGGGGAGAGAAGCCGTTTGTCAACGCTGTCCGAGCCTATCAATTTTCAGGGTGGGCGAAAAGTGTTTGTTTATTCTTCCGGGACTGCCGTCGTCCAGCTCTCATTCGGACCCTTAGAGGGTGAGAGTTTGTGCTATTTCCCTGGCCATATTTCTCACAGCGACCGCTGTGTGTGTGTGTGTGTGTGTGTGTCTTTCCTAGTCTCTGGTTCCACTGAGATGGGTACACTGCTGTTTTTCTTATGCTTAAAGCCTCAATAAGCCAAACGCATCTTGATGGCTTGACGTTCCAGGAACCACCATCATAGGGATGTTTAGAAGCCAATGCCAGGAATAATATTGGGTGATTTCCAGACTTTGATCAGTTTGGCAATAATCTCACCAACCTGGGCACGAACGATGCGTCCTGCGGTATCAGACCCTCTGTGGGGTCTTTCGGTGGAGATCCTGCAAGGGCTTCTCTCACTCGGCTCATTTGCACACATGTAGGCACTGGGTCCCGAAGTCAGTCCGAGGACCAGCTCATGTTCCCGAAGAAGCTTCCACCAGATTTTGAACACACACACAGATGAATACACAGATGCAATAAATGAGTTAAAACAAAAACAAAAACAAAAAACTAACCAGTTTAAAGATGTAGTCTTTCGTCTAAGTGTACGTTCTTCATGCCTGTGTGTATCTGTGTTAGAAATGTCTTTCTCTGGGCGCCTGGGTGGCTTAGTCGGTTAAGCTTCCAACGTCGGCTCAGGTCATGATCTTGCACTTGGTGAGTGCCAGCCCCACGTGGGGCTCGTTGCTGTCAGCACAGAGCCCACTTCAGATCCTCTGTTTCCCTTTCTATCTGCCCCTCCCTGACTTGTGCTCTCCCTCACTCTCTCTCTCTCTCTTTCTCAAAAATAAATAAGCATTAAACAAACTTACAAAAAAAGAAATGTCTTTCTCAGGAACTGATGGACATTACAGAGGGTTGGTATTTATTTTTAAAGGCCTATTTTACCCTTCCCCCTCGGCAAATGGTCAAATTCCTACTGTTCCCTGAAATCCTGATTCTGGAAACCACCAGCAATGCCACGTACAATGTTTTTTGTCTCCACCACCCTACACCCGCATCTCCCAAACTCCATCAGTGGAGAGAGTCTTAGGCGGAAGGGGAAAGCAGAAGAAAAATTGGGAAGAAGAAAATAACCCCACTTGCTGTAGAAAAACAAGAAGAAAATACATCATGTATTATATGTACTTTGTAAAAATTACAGAGAATATGTATTTACATATTTATGTGCATTTATTTAGAGAGGCTCTCGAATGGAGGTGAGCTGAAGAGTTTTCACTGGATGCTCTTAGCACATAGGAATATTTTCGACTGAGTCAGAGGGAGGCTTTAATTTCTTGGAGATGGGAGAGGTGGCCTCCTCATCTATTTTCTCACCTGTTTTCCTTTCTTTCTTGTGTCTCCTCCCTTCTCTTCATTCTCCCTTCTCCTTATCAGTACTGAGCTTACACCAGAACAAAGTGGTCCTTCTCGGGCCTCGCCCTTTAGAAAGCCCTACTTGTCTCAAAGAGACATAAGTGAATTAAAGAACACGGGGGCACCTCTGTCATTTGGGATCCCGTGTCCAGTGCTGGGTCAGCATAAGCCTGAACATCCACCCTCAGTATTAACACCATTCAGGCCCCGGGAAATACCTCCCATCTTTGCCCTATGCCCTTAAAATGATAAAGAGGACTCCATCAAAATGCCATAAAGACCTCCGGGCTGTACTGCTGATACATCGGAAACAAACATTGCATTGCACCTGGTGACAAGATTTGAATGGCAGAAGCACTTAGGTAAGAGAAAAGACAAATTAATTCACTTGTCAAATTATTGTTCTCTGATAGCATGAGTGTGATAGCGTCTCATGCGATCAAATATCATTTCCCATTAGTGCCGAGCATCCACTCTCTTATTCCTCTTTGTGGTTCCAGAGGTATTTACAAATTAGCACAGTGTTCAGAGCACTAGCACATAGAGTCTGTGGAACATTTTCTGAAAGTTAAATAATCCAAATTACTACTACATCTGTATAGATGTAGAGGTAGATAAAATGTGAGAAGTATTTTTCTTTACATTATTACATGGTTCTAGATATTGCTTTAAAAGATGGTGAAAACCGGGGCGCCTGGGTGGCACAGTCGGTTAAGCGTCCGACTTCAGCCAGGTCACGATATCGCGGTCCGTGAGTTCGAGCCCCGCGTCGGGCTCTGGGCTGATGGCTCAGAGCCTGGAGCCTGTTTCCGATTCTGTGTCTCCCTCTCTCTCTGCCCCTCCCCCCGTTCATGCTCTGTCTCTCTCTGTCCCAAAAATAAATAAACGTTGAAAAAAAAAAATTAAAAAAAAAAAAAAAGATGGTGAAAACCATGATATGACGATTAATATATTGAAATTAAAATATGATATAGTGTTTTGGGGCTCCTGGGTGGCTGAGTCCGTTGAGCGACCGACTTCAGCTCAGGTCATGATCTCATGGTTCGTGGGTTCGAGCCCCACGTGGGGCTCGCTGCTGCCAGCTTGATAGCTCAGATCCTGCTTTGGATCCTCTGTCCCCCTCTGTCTCTGCCCCTCCCCGACTTACTCTCTCCCAGAAATAAATAAGTATTAAAAAAAAATTTTTTCTGGGGCGCCTGGGTGACTCAGTCAGTTAAGCGTCCGACTTCGGCTCAGGTCATGATTTCACCGTTTGTGAGTTCGAGCCCCGCATCGGGCTCTGTGCTGACAGCTGAGAGCCTGGAGCCTGCTTTGGATTCTGTGTCTCCCTCTCTCTCTGCCCCTCCCCTGTTCATGCTCTGTCTCTCTCTGTCTCAAAAATAAATAAATGCTAAAAAAAATTTCTAATTTTTGTAGTAACAATAATCTATTGGACACAATCCAAATATCATGGTTGCGCATGATAGATTAAGGAATTTTGTTAACAACTCCAGTTATTACTGCTTTAGCAGAGTGAATGTTCTCCAAACAGAAATTAATAATAAAGAAATTACCTTAGAACTATAATATTTCAAGAAATGTATCTATTTTACCATTACTGTCAATAGAATACAAATACATGAAAGTGTGGATTACAACATAATTAGTGTTTTAGCGAAACAAAGGCAAGAAAAGCAAATTTGTATGGAATATATTTGTGAATTAGTGAGAGTTATTTTATTACTTATCAAACATCACTAGCCCATCAAGGAAACACTCAGACATGTACAATATAATTAAATCCAGTCTTTGAGAGTTTGTTGACTTTCAGTCATGTAAAAACCATAGCTTCTAAAGAATTTTCATTCTATCATTGTGAATACTTACTTGTCAAGGAAGAGGATACAATATGTATTCTTTAATAGTTCGTTAACTTGCTTTATATCTTATAATTATTGAGATCTATGGCATATGGGCTTCCATTTGAACTCTTGCCATATTTTGCCTTCTGTCCCCTCGTTTTCTCCCTACTTTTCTGTTCTCCTCCCTTTGATACAGCCTAATTTCTCCCTCTTATTCCTCTCTTCTCTCCTCTTCATAGAAATCTTATGCACAATCTCAAGTGCTTAAAAAGTGCAGTCTTTATTTTTTTGAGAGCAAATCAAATGCATGCCTGAATCTTCATCTCTCCTCACTGGCAAGAAATCCAATCTTTGTTATTATGGAGAAGGGTGTAAAGATGGAATGTTCTCCCACCTTCTCTTTCTCTAGGGCCATTTATCAAATCGGAAAGCTTACACAGCATCAGAGGGCCCTCTCACTCAGACATCACATTGACGACTGACGTCTGGCAACCCAAGCTAGGTGATCCAAGCTAGGCAGGCAGTTCTGCAGCTTCTTCGTTGCAAAGCAGGAACCCAGTGTCAGCATTGCTCATGGGAGCCTGGTGGTTGAAGTCTAGGCTCTCCAGGGCACCACAGCCTTTCCCTTCTGGGGTGCTGCCCCCTCCAGGGTGCTGGGAGAGCTGGGTGTGGGTCATACTCTTTGAGGGGTCTACCAACCCCAACCCCTTTCCAGTCTGGGGGAAACATCTCTGCTTCCTTTAGCAACAGTCCAAGATTCCCCCCTCTCTCCCCACCCCCAGATGACTCCTTCAGGAATCCTATGCTTCTGGAAAAACAAGCCAGAGGATCACGATGTCTAAAGGCAATGTCTGCTTTTATGAATCACAAACTCCTCTAAAGCAAGGAGCTGAACACAGCATCTTGGCTATCTGCTTGGAAGAGGGGAAAGAAAAATACAAGAATGGCAAAAACCAATTAATATTTTAAAAAATTATCTCACACAGTTGGACTTGGGGCATGAGGAAAAGAGCACAGCATATGCTTAATGCTGGGGACCTACAGAGGCTTGGAAAATAAAAGTAAGGGCCCAGCTAATTATGACTGAGTTTAGGTTTTAAGGGGAGTTTCAGGCTATCCATTCAGCTCACTGGAGAAGAGATGGAGACAGGGACTCAAGGGCATACTGATGAGGGGCCATAAGCTGAGGGCCAAGCACAAGCTAGCACCCACCCCCCAACCCATCACCACCCCCACCCCGCCCCAACCCAGATGGGATATGTGTGACATTCCTCAGGCACTCCTGGCTGCCTAAGCACAAAGCAAAGGACAGAAAACAAATGGTTAAACTGTAGAATCTCCATCAGTTTACAAATATCTTAGTAATATTACAAGAAAAGGGCAATCTTATCACTAGTCCAATCTCCAGGAATTCCCTACTATCTTCATGATAATGCTTTGCTAGAGGGAAAAACAACCTTAGCTTGACAATAGCTAGGCCTCCAGTAATCTGTAAACCCTCTTTAGCATATGGAAATCCTTTCAAGAAACTTCCTCTTGACCTCACCTCCCCCAACTCCACAGTATACAAGCAGTCACTCTTCACAACCCCAGTGCAGCTCTTTCTACCCACAGGTCTTATCCCCATGCTTTAATAAAATCAACTTTTTGTACCAAAGATGTCTTCAAGACTTCTTTCTTGGCCAGTTGCCTCCGAACCCCCCCATCACTCCAAAATCCCATCAATACTTCCAGCCAGGAATGGAGTCAGTGCCCTTGTCTGGCACGTTCCCTGAGGGATGGCTCTTGGAAATTTGTGTTTTCGTCAAGCTCCAGTGTTCACCCCCCCCCCCCATAACGCCTGTCTACTGTCCCCATATATACTTAACGTATAGAAAAAATTAAACATGCTTATGGGAGAATTCCTTCTTTATATATTCACTTACTCATTAAAAAAATACTTGTCAAGGGCCTTCTAAATACCGGGTGTTGTACCAGGTGCTGGGTGTATCCAGGTGCATAAAATAGACAAGATGTTGTCCAGTGGAACTTACAGCTCCTTAGGGAAGAGATTCAATAAACAAGAAAACAAATACATATGAATCACGAATTATGCCAAGAGAGTGAACACAAGAGAATGGCCAGGACATTGAAAGAAACTAAAACATCATTGTACATAGAATTGAAGGAATTAGGAAGGTTTTGCCTTCTCCATAGAAGGCTCAGACCTCCCAACTATACATACATTTTAAAGGCTGTCATATGAAGAAGACTTTCTTTCATGAAGTCTAAGGGGTTGAGTATCAAAAATTAAAAGCCTTAGAGAGGTCCATGTTGGATTGACAGGATGCAGACTTTTTAAGTTGTAAAAGAATGGAATGATTTGCTTGGAGGAGTGGGTCAGGTCAAGAGCTCTATTGATTAAAAATAGCCACAATTAGGGGCACCTGGGTGGCTCGGTCGGTTGAGCATCCTATTTGGGCTCAGGTCATGATCTCAGGGTTCATGGGTTCAGGCCCCGCATCGCGCTCTGTGCTGACGGCTCAGAGCCTGGAGCCTGCATTGGATTCTGTGTCTCCCTCTCTCTCTGCTCCTCCCCTGCTTATGCTCTGTCTCTCTCTGTCTCAAAAATAAGTAAAACATTAAAAAAATAAAAAAAAATAGCCACAATTAGTACTCAATAATAAAAAGGAGTAAATATATAACAACATGGATGAATCTCAAAAACATTATGCTACATGAAAGAAGCCTTAAACAAGACTACATCTTGTATGATTGAAATTCTAGATTAGGCAAAACTAATCTGTAGGGGGTAAGCAGAACAATGATTGCCTGGGGAAGGGAGCAGGACAGGAAGGGCTAGGATTAAGGAGGAAGGGGTGTGAGGGAACTTTCTGGGATAATGTACATGTTCTGTATCTTGATAGTGATTTGGTTTACACAGGTATATGCGCTGTCAGCATTCATTCAATGGTGCATTTCACTATGTGTATTTTCACCTAAAAATAAATAAGGCAGGAAGACAGGGAATCACAGAAAAAGGGAGGCGGGAAGGGTGGGGAGGGAGAGAGGAAAGAGAAAATAGTTAATGACACACAAGCTGGAACTGTAGAATGGAAGATACTGATGTCTGCATTTACTTTGAGATACATGAGAAGTAAGGCTGGCTGACGAATGCATAGCTAGATGTAGCTGGGGCACAGGGGGGCAAGAGCACCCGGTGCCGGGGTCCCAAACAGACCAGGCTTGGCCAATCGCTGCTGACAAAAATCCAAAGGCAGACAGACAGTGCTGGCGAAACAGGAAAGGACTTTATTTCAGTGAGGCCAACACGGGGAAGACAGCAGACCAATGTTTCAAAGACTGTTTCCAAAGCACTGAAGGTACTTCTAGGTTTACTTAAGGAGATTGTGCGATGAAGGTTGGTGAGTGTGTAGGTAGTAAAGGTCAGGTCGATCACTGTCTTGGGGTTAATAACACAGGAGCTTGCTGGCTCAGGGCAGTCCCTACTGTTGGAGGGAGTAATTTTGGTTCCCATCAGGGTGTGCTTTTGCCTGTAAGGTCTTTGCCTGAGTTGAGAGATAAGCTGGAAAGAACTTACTCAATTAGAAAGTTTGAGGTCAAAATGGAGGTATCATAAACATGTGATAAAGCAACATAACCAAATGTTAACAATTAATAGAATCGAGGGGGTGGGTATGTGGGGATTCCCTGTACAATTTTAGCATTTCTGACATTTCAATTTTTCCTTAATAAAATGTTAAGGAAAAAAATAGTCCCTATTTACTGATAGTCCCTATTACAGTCTGTTTGTCACTGTGCTATGCGTTTTAGATATATTAACCTCTCTAATACTAAAGAGAATAAATGTATTAATATACTTATTGATTATATTTTCTTCTTTTTTTTTTTTTTTCAACGTTTATTTATTTTTGGGAGAGAGACAGAGCATGAACGGGGGAGGGACAGAGAGAGAGGGAGACACAGAATCGGAAACAGGCTCCAGGCTCCGAGCCATCAGCCCAGAGCCTGACGCGGGGCTCGAACTCACGGACCGCGAGATCGTGACCTGGCTGAAGTCGGACGCTTAACCGACTGTGCCACCCAGGCGCCCCGATTATATTTTCTTCTATTGCAAATTAGTAGATTTGTAAGTTGTAAATAAGAAAGAAGAAAAGTCCTATGACTTGTCCAGGACCGTATCATGAAGTGGGAGACCTGTTTGTTTTCAAAGTCTACACCCATGTTACCTAAGATGATACCTACTCACCACAGGTAGCTTGTGAGCATTTGAAATACGGCTAGTGTGACTGAGGAACTGAATGTATAATTTTATTCAGTTTAAACGTAAAAAAACTGATACTGAATTCAGTGATTGGAAAACTCCCTTCAGATACTGGAAAAGTGTCAAGTATGTTTGTAACAACTCGGGTCAGTGAAACTACTTCTTCAACTGAACATTTGATGAGCTCTACCTGCTTAGCAAATACACAAAATTTTTTAGGTTTTTTTAATTTTGAGAGAGAGAGAGAGACACAGAGTGTGAGCGGGGGAGGGGTAGAGAGAGAGGGAGACACAGAATCCGAAACGGGCTCCAGGCTCCGAGCTGTCATCACAGAGCCCGATGCGGGGCTCAGACTCACGGACCGTAAGATCGTGACCTAAGCCGAAGTCAGATGCTCAACCGACTGAGCCAGCCAGGCGCCCCTATTATATTTTTAAATGTTAAAATGAATTCCACCCCTTTTAGCTTTTAAAAAATATGAACATTACATGTAGGACTCATATTATATTTCTGTTGGAAGGAGTTGGTCTATGGTCTTAGCAGTGTATACCAGCCTGGATAATATCAGTATTTAGACTAGGAGACACAAGTTACCAGGAGTGGGTATGGGGTGGGGTGGGCTGAGGTCCAAGTGCACCAAGTTATTAAGACCCTTGATAACGGTGAGATCCCGGGAAAGTTTATGCAGCCTTTACTTGGCACCAAGGACTATTTTCAAGCCTTGATATATATGAATTCGCTTAGTCCTTGCCACAACCCCATGGTGTAGGTACTACCATTATCCCCATTTTACAGATGAGGTGGAAGCACAGAGGGGCATCAGTGGATATTTAGTAGCAGCTACGTCAAAGTAAAGAAACTGTCATAATTCGGATATACTCAGAATTTAAAGCGTGCTCTTTCAGAACTTCCTTGAAATGGCTTCTCTTTACAGATTTGCTTTCAATCTCTCAGACTCTGGAGAACGTTCTCTTCTAAGGACGCAGCCCCCTTTCGCACGCACAAGCGGCTCTCCGAATTGTGCATCTTTCCCAGAATTCCAAGGCATCTGTTCAAACAATGGGGATCGAGCTAGATAATTGGCCAATAGGAGTAAACGTAGCCGAGCAAATGGATTATTATTACAGGGGTCTCATTTGAGAATTCATCATTTTCTTCTGGTAGAAAGGGTAGTTTAATCTCTCTAAAAGCCTGCCACACCCTGTGATAATTGAGCTGTAGAATTGCACTGCAGAAAGCCCCTGCATTTCTATGGCAGGGGTGCTGATGGAAGTCTTGAAGGGCCCAGGAAGGGCTCCCAGTTGTTCTTCCTATAAATTCACAGGAGAAAAGGTGACTAACTGCCTTCAGAGACAGTTAATTTCCTAAGTGCTAGGCTCTGTTCATTCGGAAGAGAACTTAGATTGGCTGATGTTCTAGAAGCAGCAGCAAAGAGACTCAGGCGAGTCCTCAAAGATTACTTGAGGAGCTTGGGTGGTAGGCACTGTGGGTTTTCAGTCCCGGAGAGCAAGCCTTTCCTTTCTTTTATGAGTCTGTCTTAAAATTCAGGTCAGTACTGATGCCAGTTATAATCCCTATTTCCAGAAGGCATTGCCTGCTCTGGTTATGAGACCCAGCATGTGTATGCTGTTAACACATTGGCAAAGCTTTCAAACAGCGAAAGAGGAAGCTCTAAAAATTCAGGAGAATGTCACCGTAATGCCAGTTCTGAGAGGGTAGAAGGGGATGACATGGAAAAGTCTTGAAGAGCAGAACACTGGGAGCGTGACAAATGGTAACTCCCACACTCTCCTGAACACACAGAAGGTGCCAAATAGAAACATCTGAAAGGTCTTACCTTCTGGGACCACAAAATTAAAATGTCCAGGTTTGTGAGTCAGCAGTGACGAAGAGTGGGGAGCAGTTGGTATTAAGACTGATCTAGACCATCGCCACATAAAATGTGGTCCTGACCAGCAGTATCGGCACCACCTCGGTCCTTGTTAGAAATGCAGGTTCGCGGATCTCACCTCAAATCCCTGAATCAGAATCTCTGGGATTGGCGATCGAGAGTCTGAGTTTTAACAATACCCTGAGACCCGTGCGTCTCAAACTACCCGTGATGAAAGGCAAGTGTTTTGTTTTCCTACTTTTAGAAATTTGTCACTAGCCCGTTATTTTGTAAAACATCTTGTTCAGCAAGACAAATTCAGCTCTCCCTGCTATGCTGTTGCAGGGGCGTCCATCGCTATACAAGTTTTAGATGCTTACTCTCAACTTCTCTACCTTTCTTATTGGAGGCTGCATAGGGTTGCACCCCTCCACAGACCACACTTTGAGTGTCACTCATGTAAACCAGTACACTGGCCTTCCTCAGTCTGGAACGATCGCTGTTGCTGCCTGGACCTTACGGACCTCTGCCACGGAATACCTCCGATCTTGTAAGAAGAGAATAGAATCATAGAGATGATTGCTGACCAGACACCGCCCCCCCCCCCCCCACCACCCCTACACCTTCTACCTAGGCTGGTCAGTTACTAAGCTCACTTTCAAAGAACGCTTTTCAGCTAAAACAGACCAGGCAAAATTTTAGTCTTGGATGGATTGCCTTCTTACATTATGGGATTAAGATGGTGAATTACAAAGGTTTGCTTTTCATGCATTACTGTTGTGGTTCATGAAACTCACAGTTGCCCTGAGTACATAGATATGGAGCAAAGTAAATTTATTTTCACGTCTGTCTTCCAAATAGGACTGAGTTTCTAATTTTCTGCTTAAAGGCTGTGTTACAGAACTTGGCTGGCCAGATAACATTTGGAGTTCGTCAAATTCTAACTGATGAGTAAACACAGGGACAATGTTTCTCTCCTGGACTTAACTTTCAGAGTTGTCAATGTCAGATGGGCTTGAGGTGTTATAAAAATTTCGCTTTACTTTGCACCCCATTTGGTTATCGTCATCTCATAGCCACATCTCTTAAAATCTTGTTAAAGTACATTAGGGCTTATTACATCTCTTGTTTATATTAGGGATTCAGTAAGAGGAGGTGTCAATGATGTAAACATTACATAAAAGTAAAGGTTTCAGAGATGAAGAAAGTGCTTAATGGAGATGCTTTGCTAGCGGGAAATGAATTCTGATATTATCCAGAACCGGCTCTTATTCTGAGATGCTCCCCACTTACAAAGAGTGTCACACAGCCTTTTAGCAACCTTCAAAAAAAATTTATGATTGTTTACATAAAAGTGTTTCAAACTCTTCATCTGCTATAAATTGTGTACAGCCAAGTGGGTACATTAGGATTTATACTAAATCTCTTTATCTGGTAAGATAAAAGAGATGTTTATAATTTCCCTGAAATGTATTTGTTTCTCCCATGGCTTTAGATAATACTGTTAGCCCTCTAAAAGGAACCATTTAAGAAATAGCTGTTTAACCTACAACGCAAACAGTAGCATAAACCCTTTGGTATTTTCTAATGTCCAAAAATGAACGATGGGGCCTTTTCCAGCTATTTGACCTCTTCTATAAGAAGGGACCTAATGTATGAAGTTTATCCAATTTTTCTACATACCTATGGCGGGGCGCCTGGGTGGCTCAGTCAGTTAAGCTCCGTCTTGATTTTGGCTCAGGTCGTGATCTCTCGGTTTGTGGGATTGAGCCCCATGTCGGGCTCTGTGCTGACAGCATGAAGCCTGTTTGGGATTCTGTCTCTGCCCCTCTCTGCGCTTCCCCCTACTCCAAATAAATAAATAAACTTAAAAAATAAATCTCTCTCTCTCTCTATATATATATATAAACATATAAACATATCTATGACAAGCTGTTTTGAACAGTTTCTCATCTTGGTTTCTTGAAATCACCTGTGATGAAAGTATGCCTTAAAGAAATTTAAAACCATGATAAGTTACCATTTACAGCCACCACAGTGGTGAAACAAAGAAAAAGGCCATCAGTAACAAGTGTTGGTGGGAATGTCATACACGGAGCTCTCACACAAGCTGGTGGGGGTATGAATTGCAACAGCTACTTTGGAAAACAATGTGATCTTATGGAGTAAAATAGAGCATTCTCCTTCCTGGTGTACATCCTACAGATATTCTCGCACATGTGCACTGGGATATACACAAGAATATTTTTATCAGCGTAGTTTCTAACGGCAAAAATTCCGAACGGGACATTCAAAGCCATCTACCGGGAGAAGGGGCGAATTCATATTGTTATATTCACACAACTGCAGCAAAAGTGAGTAAAATAGAGCTCCACGCATCTGCACGGATGCATCTTAAACACATAACATTAGGCAAAAGAGCAAGTTCCAGAAAAATTCTGACAGTAAGATTTCAGTCGAATGAAGTTACCTAATATGCAAAGCTAAGCAATATGCATGAGAGATAAAATGATCAAGAAACACAAGTGAATTATTAACAGAAAGAAAAAGATAACTGTCGTCTTTTGGGGGCCGGGGGAGGGGTGGGTGTGGAAGAAGGGAGTAATCAATGGAGAGTCACATGGGGGAGCTGGAAGGAACTGGTCATGTTTTATTTCTGAAACTGGATGATGTTTACACGAGTGCATGTGAAAAATCAGACAGAGGTGGTATATATATAATTTGCAAGCATGAAATTTTTCATAACACCGTAAAAGTAACCGGAAAAAGGGTATGTCCTAGAAAGAAATCACGAGCGCTGTATCTGTTAGGTCCCATTAGGTTATTCTGGGTAACAAGCCATCTCTAATTCACACTGGCTTAGTGAAGCAAGGTTTATTTTTCTTTCACAGCTATGTGTCCAACAAGAGTCATCAGATACTCCTGATTATTGTGGTGACTGAGGGACCCAGGCTGACAGAGCTGCTATGGGAAGGGCCTTATGAGTAATGTCTTTGGGAAAAATTATCGCCCGATCATCGCCTACTAAGGGGATGGGGGGAGGGGAAAAGCAACACAGTAAGTCACGCCCTGGCTCCTCCAATTCCTACCTGGAAGTGGTGTGTCGAAGTAACACATCTTTATTGACCAAGCGAAACCCTGCGGCCCTGCTAACACCCACCAAAGTGGTTAGGAAAGTGCAATCGTACCGGGTCTCTGGAAAGAGCACCTGAATGTTTGTGAGCAGACCCAATGACCCTAATGACTTCCGTATGACAACGGCCAAATTTTGAGTTCATCGCTGTTTCTCCCGTCCAGAGCCACAGAAGAACACACAGTTAAGGCCTGGTTGCCAGTCTACCTCTGATGAGGATACAAAGTGCCGAATTGGGAACGCTTCTTGCCTTCGTTTTTTTTTTTAATGTTTGCTTGTTTATTTACTTATCGAAAATTTTTATTTATTTGAGAGAGAGGGCACAAGTGGGGGAGGAGCAGAGCGGGAGAGAGGGAGACAGAGAATCCCAAGCAGGCTCCACACTGTCAGCACAGATGCCAACTTGGGGCTCGAACTCACGAACTGTGAGATCATGACCTGAGCCGAAATCAAGAGTTGGATGCTTAACCGACTGAGCCACCCTGGTGCCCCAAATGTTTATTTATTTTAGAGAGGGGGGAGCGGCAGAAGGAGAAAGGGACAGAGGATCCGAAGCAGGTGCTGGGCTGTCGGCACAGACTCATAAACTGTGGGGCTCAAACTCATAAACTGTGAGATTATGACCTGAGCTGAAGTTGGACCCTTAACCGATTAAACTACCCAAATGCCCCCGGAAAGGGGTCTTTCTCGATGGTCTTAAGAGAGAATCCCTTCTGGAGATAGGATGCTTTTATTCCAAACGAAAGCAATATACTTGGAGTAAAACCTCTTATCTGTGGGCCTTCTCTGCTCGTTGTGGAGGCCGAAGGGAAAGATAGTCAGTGGTCCACTTCCCAGAACTGGGGAAAGTCAGGCTGTGGTGGCAGTAAAGGTGGGTAGAGGATGGTGGGTAGGGATACCAACAGAAACCCATGCTTATTTGAAAAGGTAGCCACTAGTAGTTACAAATTCATGGCCAAGATCTGCCCCTTCCTTTGTGTCAGAATTCCAGTGCCTCATAGATGTCAGACACACCTGCATCCAGGCAATCAGAGTGAGAAAATACATATCACCCATGAGACATGGGTGGTGAGGCCAGCTGCCAAAGTCTTGCCCCCAGGGGTGGGGCAGAGTTCCCCAGCCTCCCCTGCAGTTAGGTTTGGGTCAGGGAATCTGGATTCTGGATTCTGGATCCTGGTGGACATGATGTGATGTCCAGACCTGGCCGTAAAAGAGCAGCCCAGTATCTCATCCTTTGTGACTTCCCTTGGCTTTGGGCCCAAAGCAGAGGAACCGTTCTGAGGAGGCAAGCGGATGGTAGGAGCCCGGGTCCTCAAATCACCTCAGTGAAGGCTGGCCGCTGAAAACCCAAGAGGATGATGATATGAGAAATAAATAAGCCTTTATTTCACGAAGCCAGTAGGATCTGGGGGTTTTTAGTTTCATCAACTAGTGTTCCTTCACTATAAATAATGTAAGGGACCACAGCCCCTTTCTGCAAAGCTACTGCTGGCAAAGACCTCTGCTGGGCTGAATTCAGATACTTCTCTGGAACGAGTTCTCCTGGTATATAAGAGAGGCTTGCCATCTTTTTTTTTTTACTACTCTCAAAATGGGTAGGCAAGCCAGGCCTGCTCATGTGTAGGTGATCATTCAGAGTTAAAATTATAATTTGAGCACATATAAATGCTTCAACTGATTTTAAATTTTTCTTTCCATTCAGACTTTATGGTTGTCTGGGATTTTGAACCTTGGCTTACCTCTGCAAATGATTTAAGAGCTGGGTATTTTTTAGCAGAAGGTGTGATATGATTTAAGAGATGATATAAGAATTCTGTAAATTTCTGGACAGGCTACTTTATATGCTTTAGGGTCAGTTAGGCATAATAAGCCCATTGAATGAAGGAGGATACAGGTTCCAAATGCTACTTTATGTTTGTGGAATGTGGAGAGGGAAATGCCCAGAGTGAAAAAGGCTGGAGTCCAGAGTAGATAAGCAGGCAAGATGATGGTCAGAAGGGAAGTTGTCCATCGAATATATATATATTTTTTCCAATAAGAAAAGAAAATGAGGATTGTAGTCATTGTTATAAGACCCGCAAGGTGACACTCTCGTGCCCATGATGCAGGTGTAAACGCTATCATGTTTAAGAGGCTTACTCTTCCTTGCTTATTCATGGTCCCATAGAACCTTGAGAAAACTGTAATGGCGGGTGGCCTCCCAAGAAGAGTTAGGGACACGCCAGGTCAAGCATCTCAAGTGCTTGGCCCTTGTCACACAGAGCCTTGCATTCTTGTTCCACATATGCATGTCCCCGAAGCAGCCTGGTGACTGCTTGACTCATGAGTCAGGAGCCAAAACCTAGATCTCCATCCCGTTGCTTGTTGTAAGTGCAGCTCTGGGCAACATTCCACAACCCTCAGCTTCAGCACCCACATCTACGATGTGAAACTCCACAGAAATTTTGTTGGGGGCAAGTGAGGTGATCTACCACACGGGAAAACAACGACAGCCATGCCTGGCATGTTCGTAGCATTCAGTAACATTTGCTCCCTTCATTCCTTCCTCAATTTGATACGACGTTCCTTGAGGGAAAGAGCAGAGCACATTCATTTCGCATCGCCCTAAGGGCCTGGAGCCCTGTTGGGAAGATGGGAGGCTAGATAAATAGCTATTGAAAGTGCACATGCTAAGGGCCAGTGGTGAGTCTTCGGGGCTAATCGCTGAACCTTAGTAATTAAAATACTGAACTTGCCCCAGCCCCCATGAAAGCTCCCGTAAGATGTGGGTATTAGGTGGGTTGTAGTGGCATCAGCATTTAACAGAGACTCCAGTGACAGAGGCTGGAAAGCTAGAAAATTTATTTCTGTCTCCTGTAAAAATCTTAATGGGCCGTGCAAGGCTGGGGTAATGGCGCCATTGTGAGCAGGGGAAGAGGAGAGAGAGAGAGGGAGACACGGAATCCAAAGCAGGCTCCAGGCTCTGAGCTGTCAGCCCAGAGCCCGATGCGGGGCTCGAACCCACAAGCTGTGAGATCATGAACTAAGCCGAAGTTGGATGCTTAACCGACTGAGCCACCAGGGCACCCCCAGAGCTACCAGGCAGGCGTGAATTACCCATTTATGTGTGAGAAATAAATTTCTTTCTTAAAATGTGCATTATTTTGGATCTTTGTTATCTATAAGTAGATCTATATCCTAAGGGATGCAATCGGGCTGGTGTGCCTGAGTGTGGCCACGTGTAAGCTGCAGAAACTTTTACCCTGTGTCCATATTATTACCCCCCGGGGGGTGAGTGGTCCCTCTCTCTCAAGCCACTACCCTGACTGGCGGGGGACTATTCTCTCCACCCAGCTGTGACTTCATT
This sequence comes from Lynx canadensis, assembly GCF_007474595.2. Classification (NCBI taxonomy): domain Eukaryota; kingdom Metazoa; phylum Chordata; class Mammalia; order Carnivora; family Felidae; genus Lynx; species Lynx canadensis. The sequence goes on from NC_044315.2 coordinate 21,077,632, forward strand.
CTATTATGCTAAAATTTAGATCAGGGGTGAGTTAATATACCAAATTGTACCCCAGTGGCTTCCAATTTATTCTCTTCTCACTTACAGGGTCAGGCCCCATATACTTAACATCTTATACTAGCAATACAAATTGTACAAGATTCTTAAACAATATCAGGCCAATCAGAAGTAACGAGATTATAAAACACAGTCCTGCCTTGCTGTAGGAAATCTCGGTATGTGAAAATTCAGATATATTTAAAGTGATAATGCCTATACAAAAAGATTGATTCCTTTATAAAATAAGCAGAGTAAGAGGTGGGTCCACCTAATAATTTGCTGAGTATCTAAATACTTTTAAATAGTGACACTGCCTGACACATTTTTTTTTTAAATCTTCATTTATTTTTGAGAGAGAGACAGAGTGTAACCTGGGGAGGGGCAGAGAGAGAGGGAGACACAGAATCCGAAGCAGGCTCCAGGCTCTGAGCTGTCAGCACAGAGCCCGACGCGGGACTCGAACTCACAAGCCGTGAGATCATGACCTGAGCCGAAGTCAGGCGCTTAACTGACTGAGCCACCCAGGCTCCCCTCCTTACACATTTATAATATTGTGTCCAAATTACCTCGAATGTTCACATAATCCATCTGTTACGCAAAATGAGATACCCAGCCCAAATAGCCATGTTGGGTCCAAATACAATAGTTGAAAATTCATCCATGTGATGTTGTTTTTCCAATGTTACTGCTCTGGCAGTAACAGCAAGAAAGAAAACCAGGAAGGAACAGTAAGGAAATATTACCTAACAGTGAAGGAATAAAGATGGTGGTCCAATCTATACAAGACAAGAATTCACATTTCTTCCCGTTATGTTTTATCACAGTTTGGGCACTTTCCCTGCCCTCCACTACCTTTCAGAGTTTATACTGTCTGTACTTGATAGTTTATACTGTGTATATTTTTAATGTCATTTAAAAAGTCTCAACTCTAGGCAATTTCCCTTCTCACGCTGTAGCTATGATACCACAGAAGGGTGGAACTCACTTAATTATGATCCTTTAAGGCAAGACCTCCAGCCTTCATACACAACAGCTTGAACTTCTAATAACACAGGGAAATAAATAGAAAAAGTGCCTGGAAGGGGAAACCAAGATTTTCATCGGGGCTGTCTCTCATTATGAGTTTTTAGAAAAGAAAAAAAATATATATATATAAAACTGCTTTAAGGGTGCCTGGGTGGCTTAGTCAGCTGAACATCTAACTCTTGATGTCTGCTCAGGTCATGATCCCAGGGCTGTGAGATTGAGCCCTGAGTCTGGCTCTGAGCATGGAGTCTGCTTAAGATTCTCTCTCTCCCCCTCTGCCCCTCCCCCACTCATTCCCTCCTCTCCCTCCTCCTCCTCCTCCCTCTTTATCTTTCAAAATAAATACATAAACTTAACGATAACAACAACAAAAGAAACAAAAACCTGCTTTAATGATCTATTATCTCACTTTTCTCCAGGAAGCACACTTTTCTGGATGTGACGGCTGCATCTTTTTACACTCATGAATCCTGGAAAAGTCCACTTGTTGTGAGCAATTATGTCCCTCATCAGCTTTGGAGCCACAGCTTCCATTTGCAGCTCCAGCTGCCTCTTCGTGGGGGAGGGAAGGCCCTGGCAGCTGTCCAAGGCCGCACACCAAGCAAGAAAATCAAAGTTTGCAAAGAGCGTTGAGTACCAGCTCCACCGGATTAGGCCAGGAGAAGTGAACCGTTCAGAACCGCTCTCTGGTTTATTATCTTCTCTCCCGTTCCCAGGGAGTATCTTCTACAGATAAGCAGGGATGGGAAAACGTATCAGCACTCTAAATGCAAGTTTACAGAAAGAAATTCAATTAGCAGAGGGAAAACCATATGTAGATACAGACGAGGTAGGACTATACCCACAACTCTTACACCTATAAGCTCTTTTCTGCCTAGAATATCTGCCGTAAGGCCCGTTCACCTCACTCTGCCTCTGGGCAGCAGGCGGCCCTCCCCTTTCCAGGCCTCATCGGAAGCTGCCCCACTCGGGGGTTTACACGTTCAGCTTTATCCTGGCCGGACCTTCTGGAGACTTCTCCAAGACTCCAGCGGACGTCCGCCTCGGGGTTTTGGCTCGCCCGGTTTTGGGCTTCCCCGTGGTGCTGGCTGAATTATAGTGCACCCCGCCTGGAGGAAAGACGCGGAGAACCCCCATTCAGATTCACCACTGAAGTGTCACTTTGCTGTTTTGTCTTGCCTTTGAGTTGCTGGCTCACCTCCTGTCTCCGTCTATCTTTACACTGCACAAAGCAGACCTGAGAAAAATTCAAACAGTCCCTCTCTCTGCTTCAGGAGTGACCACCTACCCACAGGCCAGGTGCTGCCGGCCTGCACTCTTCTGCCTGGCGGACCCCTGGACACGAGCTCTGGTAGCCACTTTCTGTTCTGCCTTTTGTTTACTTCCTGCCCGTACCATAGATGCTGGTTGAGAGTGGAGAACAGTGGAGTGGAAAGGAGAGAGCTCTGAACTTGAGGTCATAGCCGTTCTAATCCTCCCGGCCTGAGGCCTTAGTGTCTGTGTGACCTTTAGTTGTCATTTAACCTCACTGAGACTCAGTTTCTTCATCTGTAACATGGACATCCACGTGCTCCTGCTCAGTCACCAGGGGCCAACAGAAACTCCTTCCCCAGAGATTTCCCCTCAGACCTAGTCTCCATATATATGTATTTAAAGATTTATCGCATGTATTCTGCTTAAGAGCTAAGAACCAGACTCCTTTAAGAAAGTAGAAATAGGGGAGCCTCGGTGACTCAGTCGGGTAAGCGTCTGACTCTTGATTTCGTCTCAGGTCATGATCTTACGGTTCGTGAGATTGGGCACCAATTCCGGCTTCGTGGTGACAGCGTGGAGCCTGCTTGGGATTCTCTCTCTCTCTCTCTCTCTCTCTCTCTCTCTCTCTCTCTCTCCCTCTATCTTTGCCCCTCCCCTGCTTGCTCTGTCTCTCTCTCAAAATAAATAAATAAACTTAAAAAAAAAAAAGAAAGTAGAAACTGAAGCTGACATGAAGATCTGGAGAATTTCTAATAATGTGTTGTGCTGTTTAATTGAATTACTTGATAGAAAACAGTGCTGGGTGCCTGGTGGAGGCCCCACAGGTGGGCCCTCTTCTCTCTTCCTTACGACACATTTTCATCTCCAGATCTGGAACAGAAGTTTCTAGGAAACCAGGGAAGAGAAAGGGAAAAGTATCAAATGCCCAGGAAGGCATTTGGAATATTGGGTTTCTTTCCTTTTTTTTTTTTTTTTTTTAATGTTTGTTTGTTTGTTTGTTTATTTATTTTTGAGAAAGAGAGAGAGAGAGAGACAGAGGGGCAGAGAGAGACACACACACACAGAATCCAAAGCAGGCTCCAGGCTCCGAGCTATCAGCATAGAGCCCGATGTGGGGCTCAAACTCATGAGCGGTGAGATCATGACCTGAGCTGAAGTGGTACGCTTAACTGAGCCACCCCGATGCCCCATGGGTTTTCTTTTACAGAGCAGCCTTCTGGACATGTGTTCCCTTGAAGCAGAAAGGGTAAAGTCAAATCCCCCTGATCTCATTCTGTTCAGGAGTGAGCACAGCAGGTGCACAAGTGGATCCACATACAGCTTCTCCAAACTCCTCCACTGTGATCCCAGGCAAGGGAGCGTGGGCGCACCTAAGGCGCCTGTTAAGCCAAGGAGAAGACCGGTGCGACCTGTGGTCGTTTACGAAGCCACATGACCACACCTGTGACCACGACTACAATGGCTCCGAGAGGTGGCTGTGGGTGCAAAGGGGGGCTGACGTGCTATTGCAGAGGAATTCCTTCTTTAGAAAGCCCTCCCGTCTCTCTTGGTGTGTGCTTTGGGTTAGCAGCAGAGAGGTGGGACTTGGGTCCCGTGCAGCGGCCCCATGCCGCCCAGGCGGGCCATTCTGCAGCGTTCTGGGTGTCAATTCTGAATCAGAGGCTACCGCAGAGGGATGGCTGGCTGGCCTCTTATCCAGCCGTCCTGTGTGCACGTTTACCGAGCGCCTATTGTGTGCCACACAGTATTTTTTAGCACTCTGCTGGTCTTAACTCATTAATTCCTCACAGCACCTCCAGAGGCGGGCACCACTTTTATCCCCGCTGAGGCAAAGGGAGGTGTAGCTTTCTTTGTGTCCTCTTTGCTAGAAATTGTTTTTGGTTTGTGGTTATTGACTTGAAGGTGGCAATTTCCAGGGGAAAAGTTTTCTTTAATTGTTTTAAGTTTATTTATTTTTGAGAGAGAACACAAGCGAGGGTGGGGAGTAAGAGAGAGAGAGAGAGAGAGAGAGAGAGAGAGGCACAGAATCTGAAGCAGGCTTCAGGCTCTGAGCTGTCAGCACAGAGCCCGACGCGGGGCTTGAACTCATGGACATGAGATCATGACTTGAGCTGAAGTCTGACACTCAATTGACTGAGCCACCCAGGCATCCCTCATTGCTGTTTTAGAATACTAACCTATGATCATTTGGTATATGTTAAGGGTAAGACTCAATAGTTCAAAAATAAGTGATTCTTCTCTATCTTAGTATTCTCATTATTTCTGGCCATTTGTTTTAAGATCTATGGAATGTTCCATATCTGGAAGGGCCCCTAGTTAAATGGCAGTCTCTAGATCCGGATACCAATTTTCATCTCTACTTTCTCAAGAAAGCCTGGCTTTTGCCTATTCAATGGAATTCTTGTAGTACGTAAATCTTATAAAAACACATGGAGATGAAAAATAAGGGCTTGGGTGCAAGGGTTTTTCCTCAGCTGCTGGGAACCCAGCTGGGCCATGTGGGTTGTGGAAGACACAGAAGAAGAGAGGTCTTTGGAAGTAGGTGGCCAGAGCAGATAGGACTCATTCAGTCCACGTGGGCAGAGAAAGACGTAAAGGGCGTAAAGACATGGGCGGAGGTGTGAGATGTCCCCTAGTCCTTACAGTCCACTGGGTGCAGTTTAGATCCCAACAATTCTCATCTTCTACAGGCTCTTTCTGATCGCCGCCCGGATCCAATGACTGGAAACAAAGGAATTTCACTTACTCCTGAGCGCGGGCAAGACACTGGAAAGAGCATGTGTAAATCATCAAGAGTAGAAAACACAGCTTCAACCATATGTAACTGGTGAGTGTAACAAGACTGCTTGTGACATAAACAAAACACAGCATGACAGTCTTTCCCCCAACAAACCTTTAAGCTTGATTCAGTGGGATTAATTGTCTCCTGCCCGGGGATGTGAACTCGGGCACATTTTACTGCTTTTGCCTCCAGTCTTATATAAAAGATACTCCAAGGTCACTTTAGGTTACAAACACAATCTCCATTCAGTAATTAGAATGTCATGGCGCAGATGTTAATCAAAACTTTGAACGCGAAGGCATCCAATTGTCTGACTTCCTTCAGTTCTGACCTGCTTCAGGCGTGGTCCTCTTGTCTCCACCCCTCCCTGTTCACTCCCTCCCTCCTCTCCTCCCTCCTCACCCCCTCCTTGCTCAAGCCCCTACTCACTCCCCTCCCTGCTTACCTCCCTCCCCCTTTCCTCTCCTCCCTCTTCACTCCCTCCCTCCTCCTTCTCTTTCTTCCTCCCTCCCTTTTCTACTCATCCCTGCTCATTTCCCTACCTCTCACACCCCTCGTTCCTCACTCCCCTCCCTCCTCACCCCTTCCCTGTTCAACCTCCGTTCACTCATCTCTCCGCTCACCTCCCAGCCCTCCCTCCCACATCCTTCCTCCTCTCCCTACTCACCCCCTGCTCACTCCCCTCCCTTCCCATTCCCCTCCTTACCTCCTCCCTGTTCAACCTCCTGCTCACTCACCTCTCTGATCACCTCCCAGACCTCCTTCCTCCCTCTCTTCCCTCCCCCCTTCCTTCATCCCCTCCCTACTCACTCTCTGCTCACCTCCCTCCCTTCCCATTCCCTCCTTACTCATCCCCTCCCTGCTCACCCCCCTGCTCACCTCCCTCCCTTCTCGTTCTCCTCCTTCCTCACTCTCTCCCTCCTTCCTCCCCTCCCTGTTTATCCCTTTGTCACTTCCCTCCCTCCTCACCCCTACTCACTCCCCTCCTTCCTCACCCCCCTGCTCACTCCCCTCCCTGCTCACTCCTGTCCCTCCTCACCCCCCATTCACCCCTCCCTCCTCCTTCCTCTCTCCTCATTCTTTTCCCTCCTCACCCCTCCTCCCCACTTACTCCCTGCCTCCTCCCCTACCTCCTGACCCTCTCTCTGCTCCCCTCCCTGCTCTCCTCTGGTCTTATCTCCTCCCTCTTCATCTCCCTTCCTCCTCACCCCCTCCCTGATCACCTCCCTTGCTCACCTTGCCCTCCTTGCTCACCTCTTCCTCCATGTATACTTTTGTGAACACCAAAGAGAGGAGAGGGAGGGAGGGAGGGGAGCTTAGTTATCCCTGGGCCTGAAGCTACCGTCCCTAATCAGGTTGCCAATGATTAACACAGACCTTTCCTCCGTGGCTACGTCTTTGGGCTCTTTGAAGTACTCCGCTGAGCTCTTCTCCCATAGCTTCCGTTCCCCGTGTGGATTCACCTCTGTTCCAGTGGGCCATGTGGAATCTCCCCTTAGCTGCTGGCTGTCCAGTGAACTCCTGCTGGGATGTTCTTACCGTAGGCAGCCAGATGGGCTGGGTCTCTCTCTGGCATGGCTCACATCACCTTGCCGGATCCTCTGCCCCGCCAGCCCTGAGGATGCGGGCTGACCCCATCACAGAGCACTCTCCCAGCGTTAGCACCAGAAGAGTGAGGCAGCTCCTTGCTCTTTGGACACATTGCCCCTGCAGAAGGCAGGCCTTAGGTAACGCTTCATCCTGGCATTCTTAGTCATGAGTTGGGAACTGGTCCTTGCTGTATAGCCGTTGCCATTTCCAAATTTTCTGAGGGGTCCTCGAAACTCTCTAGCAGCCTCTCGCTCTACACCCTTCAGGGTGGAAGATGGTACCCCTGCCACTCTCCCAGATAAAGAGGATGGGCGTTCACAAGACGGTAGCACTTCTTGCGAAAAGGAAAAGAAAAACGGAAAGAGAAGGAAAAACCTTGCTAATTCCTTGGTCTCCTTTTATACTTTTGATCTGACTGAAAGCTTCAAGATTCATGGGACAAGTTTTCGAGGCCTTTCCAAATGGTTGTATGTGAAGCTGAAGGTCTTACCTTGCTTCCACTTTGACATATTACATCCGTTGTATCACCCTGTAGAAGCAGAGGCTGGAAGAATTCAACGCTAACACGCTGTCGTGCGTATTATCCCAAGTAGTTCTCCTCAACTAGATATGAGCCTCTTTTCTGCCCCTGCCCAGGGACATGAGGTACACGATTTGGGCCTGCCAACCTCAGAGCCACAGAAGAATAAGCCTGTTGGGACCAGTCCTTTTTATTTATATTTATATTGTCCTAGACAAGGCCAGCACTTCTAACAGGTTGGGTCATGAGCGGGTAGGGGGTTTCAGCTCATTGAGGGGAGGAAGAGAAATTAATTTTTATCTTTTTTGGCCCCAGTGTTTCAATGTACAGGGTGAGGTGGGAAGGGAGAGGTGCATATTCCTTGGCATTTACAGGGAACTCACTGGTCACCCCGGTAACGAATCACAACCCCCAGTCAGCCAGGTCACAAATCCCACTGTGGCATACTTCACTTTGTGGGCTACCGTGCTCTCTGTTAACATCATCATGCTACATTACAAACAACCACAAGCTCAGGGGCCTCTATGAGGCAATGTCTGCTGTTTATGTATATGTCAGAGAGTTCCCCTGGGGATTGGCCAGATGGTTCTGCTGATCTGGCTGGGCTCACTCTTGAATGGAGGTTGAGTGAATGCTGGCCAATCTAGGCCCACCTCGGCTGGGACTGACAGGAGGAGATCTGGCTCTGTTTCACATAAATCTTCTCCTATAGCAGGCTAGCTTGGGCAGATACAGGTGCAAAAGTGGGTGGAAATCTGCAGGAACTCTTGAGGCCGAGTTCTTGGAACTGGCACTCTTTTCTTTTCTTTTCTTTTCTTTCTTTTCTTTTCAAGTTTATTTATTTTTGAGACAGAGAGAGGGAGAGAGAGAGACAGAGACAGAGGCAGAAAGAGAGAGGAAGAGACATGAAATCCCAAGCAGGCTCTGCATTGTCAGCATACAGCCTGATGTGGGACTCGAACTGATGAACCGTGAGATCATGACCTGAGCCCATCGGATGCTTGACCGACTGAGCCACCCAGGTGCTCCTGGCACTCTTATTTTCAACTTGGACATCCTGTATTTCTTATTTGCCAAATCTGGCAACCCTATATTTCATTCTACTGGCCCAGATAAGTCCTGTGGCTGAGCCCAAAGGGGAGGGCCAGGGCAGATCGCCCTGCCCACAGCAGAAAGCCTTGCAGTTACCTGGCAAAGGGCAAGGACGTAGGGATGGCTAGAAATGCAATCAACCTACCCCCTGGGCTTTTCTATAAACTTTTGTCTTTCTGGCTAAGGACAGTCATATTTATAGTGGTCTCCCTCATGGTCTCTTCACCTGCGTTGCTTACAGTTGACATTGACTTTGTAAGTGGCCATACTCCCTTGCTACAGTGACTCCTGCCCTCGCAAAAGCTTTGCAAACAGATGATTCAAAGTCCTTCTTTGGCACCGTGATGAATTTCATCACTTTTGGTCCTTTTGGTCCCAAAGAGTCAAAAACGGTAACTGTGAACTCTGACAATATCAGGGTATTATGGTGCCAGGATCACTGGTGAGTAAGAACGACAAGTGAGAGGGAAGAAAGAGGCACAGAGCCAAATGGGGGCTACAGACTTTGGAAGACAGAGCCAAGGGGTGGCAGGAAGAAGCTGGCAACGAGCTTGTAACTCAGGTCATGGTTTCCAAGCCTGCTTAACCACCCGAATCACCTGGTGATATTCTACATTCCTTAGGTCCCTGTGAGGACTGGGGACGCCTAGTCTTTATCAATCTTAGAGATAGAAATCCAGTTCCTCAGGTTTTCTCCATGTCAGTGTTAGTGGGATCATACCCTTTGATGGAATTAAGATTGGCTGGAAACCTCCCTCCGAGAAAACTAATTGCACGTAATTCTTAGTTAAACTCTTTTTCTCAGCTGTATTTCATTAATTTAATGGCCACTATCTCTCTGCATTAGAGATAATGATTACAAAAGTTGTGTTTGACTTTTCATATATTTGCTTACATTTTTGCCTTGCGCATTCCCCCAGAGAGATAGCGTACCGGTTCGGTGTTAGTGTGGAATAGTCAGAATTTTTCTGATATTTAAGTATTTGTTTTGTTAAAACAGTATGATGTGAGGACTGGAAGAAGAGGGAGTAGCTATTAGCATGATTTAATTTTATTGCTTTTGGAGTAGCAAATGTTCATTGACTTGCAGACAAATTATTTCTCTGAAAAACTGTAGTACACGAGTGACGGCCGATGATGTGTTTTCTTGGCAAGTACTTTTAAGAAGGCTATTTCTTTTCTTTAAAAACAAATTTTTTTTTTTTTAATGTCTAGTTTTGAGAGACAGACAGAGCACCAGCGGGGGAGGGGAGAGAGAGAGGGAGACACAGAATCCGAAGCAGGCTCCAGGCTCTGAACTGTCAGCACAGAGCCCGACGCGGTGTCTAACTCATGAATCGTGAGATCAGGACCTGAACCGAAGCCGGACGCTCAACCGACTGAGCCACCCAGGTGCCCCTTAAGAAGACTATTTCTGGGCGTGTCTGGGTGGCTCAGTCGGTTGAGCGTCCGGCTTCGGCTCAGGTCATGATCTCTTGGTCTGTGAGTTCCAGCCCCGCGTCGAGCTCTGTGCTGACAGCTCAGAGCCTGGAAGCCTGCTTCGGATTCTGTGTCTCCCTCTCTCTGACCCTCCCCTGCTGGTGCTCTGTCTCTCTCTCTCTCTCTCTCTCTCAAAAGTAAATAAACGTTTTAAAAAAATTAAAAAAACAAAAGACTATCTCTGATTGTAAAATGCCAAGCAAATTCTTGGGAAGAAGCTGCATATTTCTTCAGTGTGTTCATAGTGGCTCACTGTATCTTTTCCATTTTGTCTGTGCTCCTTAGAAATCCTTTATCTATTTATAGATAGAAATACTTTATCTATTTTTCTTTTTCCTGCTTTAAATGGAAATACTCTGTGGAGAAACCACTTTATATATCTGTATTACCCTCTTGATCAGTTCATTAAAATTCATTTCTAAGAGTTTTTGTGTAGCTTGGACTTATGACCCTAAACACTTAAAGTCAACAGCGTGTCAGAGACTATGTAGTGCAAAGTACTGACATTTTGTAAGCTTTGACAATAAAGGGTAAAGATCTATATTCATTTAGAAACTAATATTGGAAAATAATGCCTTGTAATTTTATAGCGTATCATCTAGTTGATTCTCAAAATAACCCTCGTGTGATATAGGCAGTGAGGTAGCCGTATCCCCATGTCCACGATGAGAAAACTGAAGCTCAGAGAGGTTGGGTGAATTGGCCAGTGTCATCCTGGTACACTGGAGAAGTAGGATAGGAATCCAGGTTTTCTGCCGCTAAGTCCTGACTTTTTATGTTACAGCGTTATGACTTCTAAGACAGAAGTGGTTACTTAGGGGTGAGGCCTGGACACACAAAGATGAATGAGACATCATCCCTGTTTTCAAGGGCTCGTTGGGAAGTTCACTGGGAGACCAATCAAAGCATGCTTTGCGGTACGGTTTGGTAAGGACCAGGATAGGAGCTGCAGAATGAGGGTGCAAGGGAAGGGGGGGCCTAATTCTGTCGGGATTGGGAGCAGGGAAGAGCGTAAGCTCCCGTCATTACAAGAAGGAGTTTTGGTCCATGGTAGTTTTTCTCTTCCACAAGGCCTGAACATAGAGGAGGAAGTGTTTGGGGCACCTGGGTGGCTCAGTCGGTTAAGCTTAACCGTCTGACGTGGGCTCAGGTCATGATCACTCAGTCTGTGAGTTCCAGCCCCGCGCCGGGCTCTGTGCTGACAGCTCAGAGCCTGGAGCCTGCTTCCAATTCTGTGTCTCCTCCTCTCTCTGCCCCTCCCCTTCTCATGCTCTGTCTCTCTCTGTCTCTCAATAATAAATGTTTAAAAAAAAAAAAAAGAAGAGTAAGTGTTTTTGTTGTGCTTGTTTCCCCCGTGGTCAGGAAACTGAGCGATTGAGGAATTGAATTGATGGTATTGAACGCGGCCACTCCAGCTGAGCAAGAAAGTCTGCGGCAATTGAGGAATTCATGGTCTGGGTGTAAGGGGCGCTCCCAGTGAAAGGCAGGAGGGGTAAAGCCTGTAGAGGTAACGATGACTCCAGCCTTTGCCCCCACCTGAAGCTTCAGACCGTCATTGTGGCAGATGGTATTTTCCAGAGATGGCCACAGCGATGGCCTTTGTTCCCCATGCTCCTTAACAGTATGACCTTCTGTTCCACTATCGAGAGGATGAGTCTAATTCTTCCCTGGAATTTGGGTGAACTTGTGACTGCCTTAAACAATAGAGTATTTAAAAGGGATGCTGTGATTTCCAGGGCTGGTTGCAAAAAGGTAGACAGCATTGTTTGCTGGGACGCTTTTACTTTATTCGGGCTACTTTCCATAAAAAATAACATCAATACTTCAAGGATGAACCATTTACGTATCTCTTCTCTCTCATGATCTCTATTATCTGTCTAGCTATCATCTATCTAATCATCTATCCATCTATCATTTATCTCTCTTAATATGAGAGAAAATGTTTCTACATTAGTTCTATTTTACTCTTTCTTTCTTTTTCTTTCTTTTCTATTGGAGTCACATTATGGATATGTTAAATTTGTTTATACACAGGGTCAGAAATAAAAGTTGAAGTTGAAAATAGATCTGTTTGTTTATTAAGAAGACTGCACAGGGGCCCCTGGGCGGCTCAGTTGGTTAAGTGTCTGACTCTTGATTTCCGCTCAGGTCATGATCTCACAGTTCGTGAGTTGGAGCCCTGAGTCAGGCTCTATGCGGACAGTGCTGAGCTTGCTTGGGATTCTCTGTCTCTCTCTGCCCCTCCCCCATTCTCTCTCTCTCTCTCTCTCTCTATCAAAATAAATAAGCATTAAAAAAAAAAAAGAAAAAAAAAAGACTGTACAGAAAGAAAAAGACTGGTGGACAAGGGCAATGTTGTGCCCCGTCCTAAACGAAGTTAATGTTTATGCCTCCACAATCTTATGTCTTGAGGCTTTTCTCTATCTCTCTGGTTTCTCAGGCTCAGTCTTTTTGTTGCCACTTTTTGCTCTGTCCATCCCTTACTTATTGCTGGTTTCCATGGTTACTCCCTAGGCCCTCTTTTCCTTCCTGTTTATTCCTTTTTCTTCCCATATTTTCCCTTTCTCCCTCCCCACGCTCCAAGGGTGATCTTATCCTCTCTCTGGGCTTAATTACTATTTCTTGCGGATTGTCATTAACTCCACAAGCATTTATTGAGTGCCTTCTGTGTGCCAGGCATTCTTCTGAGAGCCAGGGATACAGTTATAGCTTAACATTTTTTAGTGGTTTTATGCTTGTGAATTTTATTTTCAACTGGCAATGATCATCGCAGAAATTCAAATATTATTGTATAAATTTACATTAACATAAAATATGTGTTCTGAAGACGACGAATGTTTAGGAAAAACTGAGAAACTGGTTAACAGCTTGAGCCAGCAGACTTTTTCCTACCTCTTAACTTGGAAAGAGTATCTGTTTATCCTTGGTATTAAGGTAGCATGATTGATGAGAAAATAATTTTCCCTTTTTGACACATATTGCACGGGGTAGGATGCAGTTGGGAAGTCCCCTGTGATGACAGCTATTAATGGCAGAAAACCTGTTTGAGGCAGATGCCAGGAGGGAAAGAACTAGGAAGTGTCATCTTTTACTCTGGTCTACTTGGCTCTCGCATGTTGTGGATTGTACCAGATCCCTGCGGGCCAGGTTTCTGGACTTTAGATTATCTTGATTGACTTCTTTCTTGGACTGGAGTTATTTGGTAATGTTCACAGGGACTTTCCAGAGGAATAACTAGGAAAAATAGCATAAAACCATTCATGCAGTTGAAAGCAGACATCTTTGGTGATATTTATATTGGGCAGAGAGACTGTGCCTTATTTTGGGTTATGTATAAAGACATTCTTGGCTTCCAGAATTCTAACCCTAATGTAATTTGCAAAATTATTTGGTTTGGAAAGACGTGGAAAAGCAAATTTTAAATTGTCACGTAGTTTTTACTTTCGATCCATTGAGGAGCTTAAAAATCAACATGAAATTAAAAAAAATGCAAAACAGTTCATCTTTAAAAAAAAAAAAAGGTCCATCAAAATCAAAACAAACAGCCAACATCTTTTCCTAGACTATTTGCTTCTAGACTTTTTGGTGTTTTTTCTTTTTCTTTTTCTTTTATGAGTTTATTTACTTATTTTGAGAGAGAGAAAGAGAGCATGTGCAGGAGGGACAGAGAGAGGGGGAGACAGCGAATCTCAAGCAGACTCCATGCTGTCAGCACAGAGCCTGATATGGGGCTTGAACCCACGAACTGTAAGATCATGACCTGAGCTGAAATCAAGAGTCAGACGCTTAACTGACTGAGCGACCCGGGCACCCCTGTTTTTTATCTTTTATTGGCATGCTGTTTAGGACTCTTCTTCCTTTTGAACTCAAGACACCAAACGGCTTTGTTCTGAAATTGTTTTCCACCAAAGCAGCTGGTGGTCTGTTAAACACAAAGAGGTGCTTAACTTTTACAAAGCTTCCCATCCTCTTCTTCTATCCCCGTTCTGCTGTTCTCTAACGCCAGTCAGGACTAAGCATCTTCAACTGTGTCTCCTGAGGTACTCTCTGGTATTTTAATACCAAAGACCTTTAGGCCAATTATTAAATCACACCCAACCATAGTGACGGGTTTTATTGCAGGCAGCTACTTTGAGTTTCCTTTTATTTTGCTTGGTCAAGAAGTTTCCAGTTAAACTGATGAGAAACACAAATGCATCTGTGATAGGGATGGGATAGAAAATAGGCAGGAGAAATTAATAACACAGTGGAGGGCATGTTTGGGTAGGAGCAATATCAAAACTCATAAAATTTCTTTGAGGCATGGTAACTGCTGAGTAAAGCACAGTGAAGTAGGAAGGAGGGAACACATCAAAACACCTAGCATGTGTCAGTCTCTGTGCAAAGGTTTTCCTAACCTTTCTTATTCACATCTCGCAACAAAATTAGGGAGTGATTATCATCCCTAACTCACAGACGAGAAAGTGCAAGTTCAAAGATGTGAGACAATCTGCACCAGATCACCCAGCTCGTAAATGACGGGGCTGGGATTTGAACCCAAATCTGAAGCCAGAAGCCTTGCATTTTTCCAGCACACCACGAATCCCAAATGATGCATGCTACCCATTGACTGATTTCATGATGCGTCAAGAAAGAGTGGGCCAAAGTGTCCTTGTAATTGCTGGCAATGTGACATCTCACCTCCCTAAGTGAAAACACTTGGATGAATGACCTTCACGGAAAATTAGGAAAACCATTTACGGTCTCCAGACATCAGCCCAAGAAACAGTCTTAACACACAGATTGACAGTCCTCATCTGTGGCATCAGACAACCAGCTGAAAAGCTGAGCCTCTTATTGTCTTGGTAGAACTAGAGAAACAAGGAAGCGTGTTGTGGTTTTCTGCGTGGATGAAAAGAAAGAAAAAAGTGGCTGGTTGTAAGGTTGCGGCATCTCGATGGCGTGGTTCGCCTCTCACCTTCCACTCATTGGCTTCGGAATGCTTTCCGTCCAACACCTACTTAGGAACATCCCACCTGGTGCTTTAGCAAGATGAAGATTTTTTTCTGTTGTTGTGAGGCAGGGTTGTGTGTGTGTGTGTGTGTGTGTGTGTTTTGTCTTTTTAAAGAAAGAAACTTAATTCAAAGTTGAGTTTCAATATGCTTGAATTTTAATCTCATATTTCTTAGCTCGGGCACAGTTTTTCTTTTGGATCAGAAAGCACTCCTGGCTGCCATCAAGAGTAAGAAATCCCGTCCTGAGACAGATGTCCGTTTGCACCGCCAGGCTGGTGTGGAAGCCGACCCGTGTTTCCTTCCCCATCTGAACGACGGGGGAAGCAGCGAGGAGATATCAAACATTCTGCCTGAAACATTTTTTTCTCACCCCAATGCTCTTGCCACATCCAGTGTCTTTTAAAATAACAGCAAAATGGCTCTGGAAGTAGATGGCGTGGACTCTAAGCTTGTGAGTCATGCCTATCCCAGGAGCAGAGAAACGTTGGGGCCGGGTCAGACCTGGATTTGAATCTCAGCCCTAATGGTTTATAAGCAGTTTTGTCTTTGGATACTTACAGGACACAACTTGTTCTGCATCACCTTTCCTGTGATCTTGGAATTTTAATTAAGGCTCACGGATTGAAGATGATGGGTGCCCAGGCTTTGTAAGGAAGGTCTAGACATTTCTTTGTAGATATTTTAGGAAGTAGTAAAACTAGTCTCTGAACTCTGTCCCCATTGCCCAGCTCCAGTCTATGCAAGAGAAAAATGAGCTGATGTGGTAGAGAACAGGAGAATTCTCTGAAGAGTCCACGTGGGATTAGAAAATGCTGGGTTTTTCTCCCCCACGAGGGATTAGAAAATGCTGGCTTCCTTCTTGGCCTCAAACCCTGGAACATCATTGTTAAAGACAGGGGCCAACTGATGGAAAGGAAAATTGACATTCACAATCCTGCTATTTGCTTGATGACCTAGAACAGCGATGGACACGTTTTTTTCTACACAGAACCAAATAGTAAATATTTTAGGCGTTATGGGCCACATGGTGCCAGTTGCAACAATTCCACTCTGCCATTATAGAGGGATGGGAGTCCTAGACAATAGGTAAATGTGGCTGTATTCCAATAAAACTTCATCTTTAAACATCTACTGGTCATATTTGGCCTGTGGGTTGTAGTGTGTGGACCCTGATGTAGAGATTTACCTATTAGTTTGGGTTGGATCACAAGTGAATTTCTGGTAGAGTGTCTGATGGGCATATGAGAAAATAAAGACCAGAGTATCCCATAACGGACTGGTTAGGAAAAGTTGTGGAAGACTTGAAATGGGCAGAAAAGATAACTGAGTCTTTTGAAATGGAAGCCAGGCATCGTCTGGAACACTCTCCCAGGTTATATGATTCTCTGGGATCTGAAGTTTTCATTCTCTTTAAGTTATAAAGAGAAAATTTCTCTTTATAATTTAATTTATATTATATATTTGTGTTCTCATTTAATTCTATAGTTTCTGTCAATTACAGGAAACTGACTAGTAGTAATACAAATGATTTCTGTCCATAGAGATGCAAGTGAATTTTGTCTGACGGGTATTCAATTGGCTCCCTGGTCTTTTCTCCAAAGACACCAGTTTTAGAACCATTCTGCAAATTCCTTTCATTCCAGATTTCTGGGGAGCTGCGTATGTAACTGCACTTTTGATACTCCTATGAACTGGTTCTAATGTCTTCAGTGTTCCCTCATTAATTAATGAGTTAAGGACCATTTTTGACAAATGTTCATTTTAGGTTTGCGTTAAGAGTGGTGATTTTGTCCTTTAACGCCCAGGAGAGGAGAGAGAGCACTAGAGGACGCGTGCTGAGCACCTTTCCCGAATCCCTTTGGGATAGTCTTGGCTCCAGTCTCCTCTGTTTTCTGCAGGTAGCGGGAGATAAGGCCTGGCCTCAGGCCCGCCCTGCACAGCCTTCTCTACCTGCCCTGGGGCTTCTCTGATATAATGGCCATGAATTCATTGTGCTTATCTTGGGATACTGGAGAGTTGATACCGGTGGGGGTCACACTTGGCCAGTGGGTGATGAGAGACAATTGATAGATGCTTCCTATTTTCCTCAGTTTCCCCCACCCCCAGCTCCGAGATGCATTTCATAAAGGTCCGTGGTCTGTCCTCACAGGAGGCACATCTTTGTCCTTCGCGGGGGCCAACTTGATGAACCGCAGCTGTATAGGCATTTCCTCCCTCTGTTGCTCTCTTGTTCTCCAGCTCTCTGGCTCCCTGGCATCATGACCGTCCATGAACTACCCGTATGCCAGCCTCTGGGTCCGGCCCTACTTTTGCGGAACCTAGGCTAAGACAGGGAGGGACTTGTATTTCCATTGTTTGCTAGACAAGCATCCAGAGTTTCCCGGAGGCCACGTTGACTCAGAGCAGGATAGCCAGGAGTGAACCCTGTTGGAAGGATACAGTCCTGGAGGACGGTCTGCTGGGGTGAAGCAGCCCTGACATTAAGAGATCGCATGAGGTGTACCGACAGAGGCTGGAATAGAGCTGGAGTTAAGGAGGTCAGCTTGAAATTTCACTCCCCGCCCTGAGGATTGGTCCAATGGGAGGCCTCCGAGAAGGACCTGGAAAAACTGACGGTGAACCCCATAGAAGGGCCAGAATTTGATGACTGCTTTGCAAAGACCATTAGACATAAAAGACAACTGTAAAAAGCACCAATTTAAAAAAAAAAAAGAAGAAGCTTTTAGTCCCTTACCACTTATTCTAGTTAGTTCTCTTGACCTTGGAGGAGGTGAGGTGACCATGAATAAGTGAGGAGCTAGATTAAAGAGAGGAAAAGAGAGCATGCTCTCTTCCCTCTTCACTCATGTCTGTAAAATCGTGGGTTAGGATTAGTGGTGCAGGAGGCGAGAAGTTCTTAAATGTCTCCAATACCTCTCCGCTTCATGCCTGCATTTGCTCCAAAAGTTTGCCAAACAGTTCAGTCTTTCCCAACTCCCTACAATGGCCAGGTTTCTTTCACTTAGAATTTTCACTTAAAATGCATGAAGAGTAAAATGACCATTGTTGTGATCTCTGTGGGGTGGGGGTGGGGGGGTGGGGGAGGGACATTTTGAGAGATTGAAAGTTGAGATATTGACCTTTTTATTTAATTTTTTTTAAGTTTACTTATTTTTGAGAGAGAGAGAGAGAGAGCACAAGAAGTGGGGGGGGGGGGGGCAGGGAGCAGAGAGAGAGGAGGACGAAGGATCTGAAGCAGGCTCTGCTCTGACACCAGAGACCCTGATGTGGGGCTCGAACTCATGAACCATGGGATCATGACCTGAGCCCAAGTCGGACGCTTAACCGTCTGAGCCACCCAGGAGCCTGAGTATTGACCTTTTGATTTGGACCGGGTTGGACTTAACACCTGAAATCGAAACTCTTTTAATGCCTAAAAATGACTGGAAAGCTATGGAATCTGCCTCAAATATTGTCAAGGGTCAGGGAAGGGAAAGTTGGTAGTATTTAAGGGCTCTTTCTTAAATTTGTCCCATTCAATAACTTATTTAAATTCTCTGGTTTTATTCTCCTCATTTTGCAAGTGGGGATACTAAACCTGGCTTATAGGTTCGTTTGTAAGGATTAAATGGAACGCTTGGCGTAGGGTATGTTGACTGATCGATTGACCAAAACAGAAACGCAGGCACCAGGCTAAGATCCCATTGGCCAGATAGTTTTACTCGAATCATCTCAGTTCAAAAGATCAAATGGTATCTGCTCCCAACCCCTCCAGTCAGTCAGTCTTTAAATAACTGCTCTCATCATCAGAGTGTCTTTTTCTCGGGAAACTCAATTGGAAAGGCAGGATTTTTTTTTTTTTTTTTTGATTACGGCTTGGACGACATTGTTCTAATTTCTATTTGATATCCATCAGAGTAGGCCAACACTTTTCCTGATGCACCTCAGTGTAATTTCCCCTTCATCACTGAAGAACATTAAGGCACACTGATGTCAAACTTAGCAACGCAATTAATAAGGAGCACGGGGCTGAGATGCAATTTTTTTAATTCTCAAATGCTGTATCCTGAGTGATTTAATCCTGGGAACATATACATAAATTTCTGCTCTAAGTCATAAGATGTTATTTGTCACTCATCAAAATAAGGATGTCATTTTCAGGATGGATTTACAGAATTGCCAGAGCTTAATTTTTTTCTTTCTTTCTTTTTTTTTTTTTTTTTTTTGAGTGAAGGAGGAGTGCCTCCCTCTTTGCTCCACGTATTTCTGACTTAGGTTTTGTTCTTGTTATTTTATGTTGCTGAGAAATACGCAAAACATGTTGTCTCGGGACTGTGGCCAGGTCTGACTCAACATTTTCCAAAAACTCAACTAACAGTAGGAGAGGTTCTCTGATTGCCCCTTTCCCCTGATTGTCTCCCCCCAGCTGAATTTGCTTTGTAAAATTTTTCCGAAGAAGGGAATTGCGACATCTGGGGAAATATTTTAAAAATTCCTTCTATGATATTAAAAAAAAAAAATTCCTTCTAGGATATTGGTGGTTATACCAACGGCCCATAAAATATTCCCAGAAGAACTGTAGACATCCTGACTTGAGTCCATGCAGGTGCAGGGTCTCATGAAGATAAGCAGTAGCATGGGGGCGCCTGGGTGCCTCAGTCGGTTCAGCATCTGACTCTTGATTTAGACTCAGGTCATGATCTCATGGTTCATGAGATTGGTCTCTGTGTCGGGTTCTGTGCTGACAGTGCAGAGCCGCTTGGGATTCTCTCTCTCCCTTTCTCTGCCACTCCCCCACTCTTTCTCTCTCTCTCTCTCTCTCTCACACACACACACACACACACATACACTCTCTCTCAAAAATAAATAAACAGTAAAAAAATTAAAAAAAAAAGATAACAAGTAGCACATGTTCCACTGGGTTTGGTCCAAAAGTATGCCTGTCTCCTCTGAGGAAGGAAGAAAGTCTAGGAAATATCACGTCATTTGGGTGGCCACGTGGCCAGTCTCAAGCAGAGCTGGCCCTTAGTAAAATGTCAAAATCACAAAAGTTTGACACAGTTATGGTTTGGTTATTATTTTAGCTCTTTTCTTCCTTTTCCCGCCCCTTCCATCGGCCCCCAGCCGCTCACGGTACCTGACTGTCCTGTGGATCCTACCGCCTTCAGGTGCACTGTGCTGGGACACATAGTAGGTTCACAATGAATATTTGATAAATGAGTAAGTGACATGACATACGCTGCTTTCATCATACGCACTTTTATCCCTACCCACTGCTAAGGGGCTTGTTTTTCCCTGCAAGGTTGTAGTTTCCAATGTGTGGCCATAGAAATCACAGAGCAGAGGGATCGCCATGATTCCTGTGTCCCCACACATTCACATCCATCAGGAGGCCCAATTAAAAACATCTCCATGATGTATATTGATATCATTTTTTCATGTGCATAGATGAAATTGGGATTCATAAAATGCAATGATGCTTATAGGCCTTACTGGACAGGGTTTCACATAATGATGAGAACCTGTAAATCTGTACTTAGTGCCACGAGAGGATGTTGGTGTGTTATTTTGTGAGAGAATGAGTTTTAAAACAGTATAGAGGGGCGCCTGGGTGGCTCAGTCGGTTGAGCGTCCGACTTCAGCTCAGGCCATGATCTCGCGGTCCATGAGTTCGAGCCCCACGTCGGGCTCTGTGCTGACCGCTCAGAGCCTGGAGCCTGTTTCAGATTCTGTGTCTCCTTCTCTCTCTGACCCTCCCCCATTCATGCTCTGTCTCTCTCTGTCTCAAAAATAAATACACGTTAAAAAAAATAAAAAAAAAAACAGAATAGAAAGTATAACATCATTCCCACAAGATAGTATGTAAAATAAGATGATAGAAGATAGAGGGATATATAGATAGATGGATAGATAGATAGATACATGTAAATCAGGACAAAGATGGATGATCTGACAGGTATTTCTCATTTTTAGTTTATTTCTTCATTTTGGTGGAATACATCATCTGCTTGATTTCTGAATAAATGAGCACAGGAGGTTAAGTTTTTTAGATCATTCATTTTTTTTTCCTGTCATGTTTTTAATTTGTAACATTAAAAAAGTTCTCTCCATGTCCTTTTTAAATTTTTTTTTTCAACGTTTATTTATTTTTGGGACAGAGAGAGACAGAGCATGAACGGGGGAGGGGCAGAGAGAGAGGGAGACACAGAATCGGAAACAGGCTCCAGGCTCTGAGCCATCAGCCCAGAGCCCGACGCGGGGCTCGAACTCCCGGACCGCGAGATCGTGACCTGGCTGAAGCCGGACGCTTAACCGACTGCGCCACCCAGGTGCCCCATCCATGTCCTTTTTAAACAGCATCTTCTGTTTTTGTTCTATGTGTATGAATTTTTCTAATGTCCTGAAAATGTATTATAATTATTTAAGGGTTCTTTACTTTTTGGCAGAAAAAAAATTTTTTTTTTCTTATTTGTTTATTGATCTTGGGTTTTCACATTTGTTCTTGGTGAACCCTGGTGATCTCTGGCTGAACTGTCATATTTGAGAACAAGGCACTCAAGGTCAATGGCAGCTTCGCAGGTGTGGTGGGGCTTTGTCAATGGTGGCCCTCGCAGCGGGGCGGGGCGGGGGGGGGGTGTGTTCTCCAACTCTTTTCGCTGGGTCATCTAAATTTCTCCAATGTTTTGCTAACGTGGGTGCAGGTTACGAGTCTGCCTGCCAGCGTTCTGAAAGGCAACCAGAAGATCACTGTTTTGTCTGTACATTTTCACTGTCATCTCCGTCTTTTCAATTTCCTGCATGATCCCAGTGATCAGCTCAGCCTGGGACTTCTAAGTCCAGAGCTGGTGTACATGAGCTGGATAAACCTATCCATTCTTTCCCAGATGGAGCAGGTGGGAATCGAACGTCTAGAACGGGCATCTGGAAATCTGACGACTGCCTATTCAGACCACAACCGTAAAAGGTCCTAAAACATAACATGCAATGTATATAAAATATATAATTGACTTAAAAACATACATTTTAGGGGCGCTGGGTGGCTCAGTCCGTTGAGCATTCGACTTTGGCTCAGGTCATGATCTCACGGTTGGTGGGTCTGAGCCTTGAGTCCCGCTTTGAGCTGATGGTGCAGAGTCTGTTTCAGGTTCCCTGCCCGCCTCTGCTTGCACTCTCTCAAAAATAAATAAATTAAAAAAAAAAAAAAACACCTCACAAACACATACATTTTAATATATTATTTTAAGTATACTTTACATATTACAAATGTAAATTTAATATATTTTAAATATATTATAGCTGTATTTAATTCACAGAAACAAATTGTACTTTAACCATAACTTCAGAATATATTGTGTTTGCTGGAAATAGCTAATTATATAGGCAATTAATTAATGCGTTTTTATAGCAGTTCACTTAAATAGGTGATTTTTTAATTTTTTTTTTTTTTGAGAGAGAGAGAGAGTGTGTGTGTGTGTGTGTGCGCGCACGTGCAAGCAGGGGAGGGGCAGAGGGAGAGGGAGACAGAATCTTAAGCAGGCTCCACGCTGAGCGTGGCTGATCTCACTACTGTGAGCTCATGACCCGAGCTGAACTCAAGAGTCGGATACTTAACTGACTGAGCCGCCCAGGTGCCCCTCAAGCAGGTGCTTAATTTTCATATGATTCCTTCTTTTTCTTTATATTATTTTAATCTATTGAAAGTACATGCTTTGCCCTAAAATATTAAGGTGGTACACAAGGGGGTACATAGAACTGGAGTGCCCCTTCAACTTTTTTCTCCCCCAATCAGCATGCGTGCCTTTCAAGAAGTAATCACTTTTAAGAATTGGTGTCAGTTTTCTGTATTGCTCTTTTGGCTATTGTTGCTAACCCTTTGCCTTCAATTAATTTAATGTGTATTATCATGCCTGCTGAAAATAGATGGGAAAGTTTGGGATATCTCCTCTCAAATGCATATAATTTGGAGCAGGTTTGGTGAACAGCTGTGCCTTCCATGAATTCTGGCTCCTTTCAAGGGCCTTCAATTAATTATAACAGGCCAACATTTCCCCAGTTACCATGGCCAACTGAAGGCCGACTATCATTCAAATTGGTTTTACAGATCGTAACATTGGATATCAGATTGTAAGAATGATTATTTTAAAGAGTTTCCTTGTATTCTGTGCTGGGAGAAAGATCCAGTTGGGAGAATAAGAATGAAATGAGGAATTTAAACTGACACCCAAATGAAAGCCTGTGTGCTGTGAGAAGCATTCAAATAATTTTTTAATGAACTGGTTCCTTTGACTTATTTTAAGATCTATATGTAGGGGGAAATAAAAACGTGACAGGAATAGAACAGATGAAAAAAAAAATTAAACAAGATTCTGCCCCATTAGTTATGACTGACAAGGAAAAGATAATAGCCAAAAAGCAAATGGAGTTTGTTGGCAGAGGGAGATAATGATAATGGGACTTTCACAAATATATCAGAGAAGAAGTAGATAAAAGTTTTTAAAAAGTTCAGTCATCAGTAGAGATAGGCATCCTATGAATGACTCTATAATGGTTGAAATATTGGTGTTTAAACTGTCATTACTAGGAGACATAAAGAAGGGAATTTCAGATCACTAATAAATAATAAAATTGCAAACATGGCTACTAAAAATGCAGGTAAGTGACTGTACTTGGAAAATTTGAAGTTATATATATCAGCACATCTGGTTGACATGCCTCCTCTTGAGTATGTGAGGATCAGCTAATGTGCTTACCAAACCACTTATGCGTAATTTTTATAAGATAATTGTGCGGATTTAACGTGAACTAAATCTCTAAATGCGCTGAACTCTAGAATTGCCACTTTTCAAAGAAGGAAAGCAGGGAAACTGGAATCACAAGAATTTAAGGTTTCTATGATTTTATTCTTCAGATTGGCCATCCTTCTCCTATAGCTCAGAAGGCCAGTAGTCACAAAACACTGTGCACAATCCCTTATCTGATGTAAATTTACGATAACAAAATGTAAGCACACATACCACCTCATTTCCTCCTCACCTTTATTCCCCTCCAAATAATTCCAGAAAAGAAAAAAAATAATTGTTCATTCGTTGATCAAACTCTGTGAAATAATATAGTAGAATGTCTAGTCTATAAAGCGGGTCTCCACAGAAGTATCTATTGAGATGTGGGAGGAAAATATTAGAAATTCTATTTATTTATTAATTTTCTAATCCTACAAACATATTATCTAAAGTGAGAAATAAATTAGCCTTATGAATATTTAATTTATCGATTGACCCTGCATCCTTATTTTGGAGTGTTCCACTCCAAAAAGATTGGACGTTGGTAGATGGTTGACCATTTGCTTGTTTTCGAGCTTCCTGCAAACTTTTTATAGCCTATATGGGTCTGTTTGTGTGGTTTTATAGAAGGTAGTGTCTTGCTTGAATCTCGATCTTTCAAAGGAAAGTGAACTAAAAAGATTCCTGGAAAGACACTACAGATAAAATAGTATCTATGATTAAGCAGAGACAAACATCAAGAACATGGCAGAGAGACCTATTCCTAATGTGTGTGGTTAGCCATTCAAGAGGTAAAAACAATAGCAATTTACTCAAGTGACTAGTGGATATAAAGCTTGAAACTTACCAATTTTCACATATGAATTCGCCACATAGGGATTAGCTACTGACAGTGTGAAGTCATCATGATTTCCAGAAGTTTTTAAAAATTTTATTTGAGAGAGAGAGAACACATACATGAGCAAGGCAGGGGAAGAGAGAGAGAGGGAGAGAGAGAATCCCAAGCAGGCTCTGCACTGACAGTGCAGAGGCTCGAACTCACAAACTGTGAGATCATGACCTGAGCTGAAATCAAGAGTTGAATGCTTAACCGACTGAACCACCCAGGCACCCCTCGCAGAATGTTTAAAAGTAGTTTTATTTCACTTGCTATCATTCTTCAAATTGTCTAAATTTTCTACATGTATAAAATGCACAAATAGGTATCTATATTTTGGGAATGCTTGCAAACATTTATTAATGGTGTACAGAATTAAGAATGCTTGGAGATCACTGTGTGTGAGCGGGTATATTAGGAAAAAAATGCCATGGAGGTTCTCAAAGGGGGTGCTCTCTAATGCTTGACTGCTTATTGCCATGCATGTCATATTTAGGTATAAATTCCACGATACACACTTTGCAGTAACTAACTTGCTTTGCTTTTTTATGAATTCTTCTGCAAGTTGGTCACGGCATTTTCCCTGTTCTTTCATGGTGTGGAAATTAATGAAGACCAATCAGATGAGAAGAGCTGAGGCTATTTATTTAGGGCATGTTTTAGCAAGGAAGTCAACCACCATCACTTGTGTTTGGCAGAGACTCAAAGGCAGGCAGAGGAGTGGGAACTCTTTAGAGCGGAAAAAAGAAAAGGCTTTGGGTGTGCCCTGCTTGGAGGCTGCTGGCGTGGGGGAGCCAGAGGCAGGATAATCAGAAGGCGGGCATCCTATGTGACCGGTTAGGGGTGCATATTTGACTTTCTCTGGTTGTTCCTAAACTGGAAGCAGGGACAGCAATTAGGGAAGCTGTCAGTTATTAATCAGTATCTGGCCATTTGGGGCTGATTGTTACAGAAGTTATTGTTTAGCTTCCTGGATTGTTACTAGAGGTAGCAGTCCGACTTCCGGCAAGTCTCATAGTAGGCTGGTTTCCTGGGCTGTTTTCTGAAGATGAGGGCTCGGTTTCCTGGGCAGGGTTTCTGAAGGTTGTAGGTCAGAGTTCAGAGTACCATTTTTACATGTGATCTGGCCACTTTCCATTTGTATATTTAGTCTCGTACTGGCTATTTAGAGCGTTCCTTTTACCACTCCTCTTAAAAATGCACTCTGAGCTATTGCACTTTTCTGATAATTTATCGAAAATTCTATGACATGACTTAAGATAATTGGAGGATCCTTCCATTCTGCCTCCTGAATGTTGCAAAATAAAGACAATAGTGCCGAAATCACTGCTCTGGATACTTCTGGGAGTATGCTATTCTTTCCAGCCTTTGGGATTGTGGATCTACATCTAAAAAGGGAGAGGCTGTGCTCCTGGAGGTCTCTGGGATCTTTCTAAAAAAAATTATATTTTCTCTCTACCATTAAAAAAAACATATCCTTGGCTTTATTGAATCCCCTTAACACCTCCGAGAATTAAAATTACACCAAGAAGAACAAAAAAGAAACTTAAGGCAAAGCCAATATACAATCTCGGGGCCACACAGTATTAAATTAGTATTCCAGAGATTGGGTATTTAATATGCTGCCTATAACAAACTGTGAAAAAGCATTTGCTCCCATGAACAGTGACACTTGAGAAACATGTAGGTCAGGACTCCTGGAGGTTGCACTCTTAAGAACATTCTATGGCTGGGGCTTCTGGGTGGCTCAGTTGGTTAAGCATCTGACTCTAGATTTTGGCTCAGATCATGATCTCCCGGTTTATGAGTTGTGGAATCTGCTTAAGATTCTCTCTCTCCATCTCTCTCTGCCCCTCTGCCCCCCTCAAAAAAAAAAAAAAAGAACATTCTATGGTGAAGCTGTGGCGTTTCATGAATAGTTCACTGCCACTATTGGTCTATAAGGCCATTAGAATCCCACTTACACTTTCATTCTCAGAAAGGACGCTTTCTCATGTAATCCCAGCAACTCTTTCACTATATTGTACACATATATACAAGATAGAACAAGGTTGCTAAAAAAAATTTCAGTATTTTCCATTAGAAATGCCCAGTTTAAATTGCAAAGGTGTTCATTCCAAGAGGCAGAATTCTTCTCAGAGTACATGTATGAGATTGTGATGAAAATGAGATTGCTTATTAATAAAGAAAAACATTTTTTTTGAGAGGTGGGGCAGAGGGTGAGAGGGAATCCCAAGCAGGCGCTGTGCTCAGTGCAGAGCCCCACATGGGGCTTGATCTCATGGACCATGAGATCATGACATGAGCCAAAACCAAGAGTTGGATGCTTAACCAACTGAGCCACCCAGGCACCTGAAAGAAAAACGGTCTTAAAAATACCAATTTTAAAAGACTGTAGAGGTGCCTAGGTGGTTCAGCTGGTTGAGTGTCTGACATTTGATTTCAGCTTAGGTCATGATACCAGGGTCGTGGGATCGAGCTCTCCATTGGGCTCCACACTCAGTAAGGAACCTGCTTAAGATTCTCTCTCCCTCTCCATCTGCCCCTCTCCCCTGCTCACATATGTTCTCTCTCTCTCAAAAAAAAAAAGATTAAAAGGACTGGAAAGCACCACATAGGCTAGTTTCTAAACAAGTGTTTATTACATTTTATTAAAAATATTAAATGCCTTGAGTAAGACTTATTCATCATAGGGAATTTAGGACAAACAGAACAATGAAAAGAAGACATAAAGGTCACCCAGAGTCCTAAAACACAAAGAAAACCTCAAAGAAAACCAATGTTATCTGGTTGTATTTCCTTCCAGTCTTTTTTCTTTCTAGGTACAGAATTTTATTTTATTTTATTTTAATTTTTTTTAACGTTTATTTATTTTTGAAACAGAGAGAGACAGAGCATGAATGGGGGAGGGTCACAGAGAGAGGGAGACACAGAATCCAAAACAGGCTCCAGGCTCTGAGCTGTTGGCACAGAGCCCGACGCGGGGCTCGAACCCACGGACCGTGAGATCATGACCTGAGCCGAAGTCAGACGCTTAACTGACCGAGCCACCCAGGCGCCCCTGTAGGTACAGAATTTTAAAATAATATGTAGGTAGAGCCATATTGTTCTTCTGAGATTTGTTTTTTGTCTTCTTGCTCATGTCTTGTTCAAACTTAAACAGAGTGGTTTGTTTAAAAAGTAAAAAAGGGGCACCTGGGTGGCTCAGTCAGTTAAGTGCCTACTTCAGCTCAGGTCATGATCTCTCAGTTCATGAGTTCAAGCCCCGCATCAGGCTCTGTGCTAATGGCTCAGAGCCTGGAGCCTGCTTTGGATTCTGTGCCTCCGTCTCTCACTGCCCCTCTCCAGCTCACACTCTGTCTCTCTCTCTCTCAAAAATGAACAAACTTAAAAAAAAAAATTTTTTTTTAAGTAAAAAAAAAAAACATTTGAGGAAAAATTGTGAAATTGTGAGGAGCTCCCTGCAATTCTGCTGTATTTATTTTATGTTCCTAATCTGTCTCCAGTAGTAAAATAAAGGGAGAAGGTGGCAATTCACCTACTGGAAAATCACATTCAATTGTGCTGCGGTGCTTCTTAAAAATTTTTTTTAATGTTTATTTGTTTTTGAGAGAGAGAA
The DNA here is from genome assembly GCF_007474595.2 of Lynx canadensis. Classification (NCBI taxonomy): domain Eukaryota; kingdom Metazoa; phylum Chordata; class Mammalia; order Carnivora; family Felidae; genus Lynx; species Lynx canadensis. The sequence goes on from NC_044315.2 coordinate 21,105,663, forward strand.
AGATAGAAAGCTAGTGGGGGAGGGACTGAGAGAGAGAGAGAGACATACACACAGAATTTGAAGCGGGCTCCAGGCTCTGAGCCCGAAGTGGGGCTTGAACCCACAAAGTGTGAGATCATGACCTGAGCCAAAGTTGGATGCCCAATCGACTGAGTCACCCAGGAGCCCTGCTGCTGTACTCCTATTCCCCAACCTTTAGACTCAGAAGAAATTGAGGGGAAATGGCGTAACTAACCAACTAACCATTTAGTTATATAGGTCAACAAAGATATATACACATTCTATTAGGCCTCTGGGTCCTATCTTCTCCCCCAGCATCTCCTCAGTGGCACTGACCGTGAAGCTGAGTAGCCTGATATTACACAAAAGAAGAGAGTGAGTTGTGCACTGATACAGGAAGGGTGTACCTGAAAATACTTCTGTTATGTGGGAAGACATACCATGCTTATAAATAAACATATTGTGCTATTTGATTGAACCTGATGTCTTTGAACAGTATGAATTTTGTTGACATTTGTAATTCATTTAGTCCCCTGCCCCCCTTGTCCCTCAGGGTTATTTCTAGCTATTGAGTTATGAAGATATGATAAGTAGGAGTTCAGAAATGTTGCATTTACTGTATTTGCTGTGGGTTTGTCAACCAACCATGGATAGAGACTTCTCAACACCCAGAGGACCATAGGTCTTCACAGAAATGAATGCCTCTCCACAGGTGTGGTTAACATCTATCTGTTACCATGGAGAAAGGGGACCATTCTTCTCCATGGGCCAGATATTTCCTCCATCAGCATTTCCCCAAAAGCAGTGATTTAGTTAGTAATTACTGAAACCCTGTAGAGATTGAGTGGGGCAGGATGAAGGTGGATGGTAAGGCAAGTATTACACCCTAATCTAGTTACCCTGTATGACACAAGAACCTCTAGAACTAAAGCACTAGATGGGAAGACTGGATTGGAGACAGAGAGTGAAAATTCCTTGAGTGAATTGATCTTTTGTTATGCACAGATCCAGAAGGACCTTCTGACATGTTTGTCACCTGAGTCAATACATAGCTGGCTTCTATTCAGTCTGGGTCATCAGTCTTAATACCAAAAGGCAAGTGTCACCTCAAGGCAGCACCTAATAAAACATTCCACAGTTCCCTGTACTTTTCTTCTCTGAGTTTGCCCCTTCTCTCCTTTGCTTTCCCCAACCCATAGCTGGTTCATCTGTGGTGCCAAGGATTCTCTCTCCCCATCTCCTGTGTTTTCCCAGAACAGACTACTCCTTAATATAGAAATAGTGAAGTTCAGAGAACTCTCTTGGACTTTGCCAATTTTACAAGCTTTACCTGCCAATGAATGTCAAAAATCCCCATCTCGACTGATTGCTGCTTGCTCTGCAGAGGGCTCAAGGAGGACAGAGATGAGAAGGAAGACGAGCTTTTGACTCTTTGGATGACAGTCCAAATTTATTTAATTTGCAAAACTTCCCTAGGGTCTACTTGACAAATTTTCTTTCTTCTTTTTCAATATTTTTACTTATTTCAATGTGAACTAATAATCCTGACCTTGATCCTATTATGATAAGAGAGCATTTGTACTCTCCCTGCTCTGAGAATTTATAGAGCAAAGCTTTCCTACATGGACAGACCGCAAAGAATGCCCGGTCTAAATCAGTTTCTCATTTTCCCAAGTCATGGAAGGTTCTAGAGTGCTGCTTTAGCCTGGTAATTCTGAAAAGAGGTTCCGGGAGTTTTAGGAAGGTTATCCCACAAATGTAGCACTGATTGTATTTTGTAGGTTAGAATATAATTAAGATGTTTTTTTCTCATTAAATTCCATTCCATCCATGTTAAGTAATTTGCTGAATGTTTCAAGCCACAGCTAATATTTAGGTTGTAGTCAAATTATTATAAATAAGACTGATGTGAACATCTTGGTGCATAGTTTTTCTGAATTTAAGAGGAAGAGTTTTCTACAAATAGAGGCTTTGCCAACACATAGTCCTTTTATCATTTCCTTTTTGTTAATTAAAAAAACTACATAAATCTTTTTTTGGTGTTATGATATTAAAAATCCAACTAATATTTGCTTCATTATAACACTTAAGGTTAATGAATACTTACTCCTTTCATCTTGTTGTTTTGTTTGTGTATAGTGTTACTATTTAATTTTTTTTTTTCTTCAACGTTTTTATTTATTTTTGGGACAGAGAGAGACAGAGCATGAACGGGGGAGGGGCAGAGAGAGAGGGAGACACAGAATCGGAAACAGGCTCCAGGCTCCGAGCCATCCGCCCAGAGCCTGACGCGGGGCTCGAACTCACGGACCGCGAGATCGTGACCTGGCTGAAGTCGGACTGCCGACTGCGCCACCCAGGCGCCCCATAGTGTTACTATTTAATAGAGCACGTTGGTGAAACTGAATTTCTTGTTTACTCAATTAAAAATGCATTCTTTTAATTGAAGAGTAGTCAGGTAATATGGGACCTTAATGGAAAAATGCCTTAATTTGAAGAAATAAATGGAATTATGTGATCACTGATCATTTTATTGAATATAATTTCTGAACTTTTAACTAATAGATATTGGATTAATTTTTTCCCAAAGATCACCACATCTATCAGTAATTTCAAATATAAACTGATTTGTATAAAAATAAAAATAAGGATTGTATTTTGAATCATCTATAAAATAATTATTTCAGTATTTCAGAACTTGTTGATATCCATGAATATTTTAAGTAAAAATGCTTTAATCCCCATATATTACTTTAAAAAAATTAGTTAAGTTTTTGATAAATCTTTCAAGCCATAAATAACTCTAGGGTATAGTAATTCACTGAGAAAGTAAATCCTTTTTAGGTTTTAATTTGACATCTCATATATTATTGAATGATCATCTGTGTCGTATGGGATACAAAGAAATACAAAATAAGTTCACAGCATTCAAAGAACAATTTAAATGAAAAGTGCAGGGCATAAACACAAAAAAGTTGAATCTTTTATATGAACCTGATTGATTGATTTTTTTTTAAGTGACTATTTTCTTTTTTTTTTAATTTTTTTTTTAACATTTATTTATTTTTGAGACAGAGAGGGACAGAGCATGAACGGGGGAGGGGCAGAGAGAGAGGGAGACACAGAATCGGAAGCAGGCTCCAGGCTCTGAGCCGTCAGCCCAGAGCCCGACGCGGGGCTCGAACTCACGGACCGAAAGATCCTGACCTGAGCTGAAGTCAGACGCTTAACCGACTGAGCCACCCAGGCGCCCCTCTTTTTTTTTTTTTTTTTTTTATGTTTATTTACTTTTGAGAGAGAGGAGAGAGAGAGAGGGAGGGAGAGAGAGAGAGAGAGAGATGGAGAGAGAGCACGCACGCACTTCAGTCAGGGAGGGGCAGAGAGAGGGGACAGAGGATCCTAAGCAGACTTTGTGCAGATGGCAGTGAGCCCAACGCAGGGCTCTGAACTCACAAACTGTGAGATCATGACCTGAGCCAAAGTCAGGCACTCAGTTGACTGAGCCACTCAGGTGTCCCTTGATTGATTTATTTTTTTTGAACCCTGATTTAATTGTGGGATGGTGGACTATTTGAGTGTAATAAGTAACACTACCTCAATTCCAAATTTTTAATCAAATTTCTGTGATGAGACATAACTTGATAAAGAAATAATGTATGCAGAGAAATTTTTCCAGAGGTTATTTGTGAGAGAAACACCCTAACTGCTTTGAGAGTAAGTCAGAGAAAATTCCTGAAAGCAAAGAGATTTTTATCCTATCGAAATTTCCCTAAGCACTGGCTGTGTGGAGAATTTCTGGGAGGAATGTATAGAACACAACTCTTCTATGTGGACAGACCATGAATGGTGTTCTGCCCGAATGACTTTTCATTTTACTGGGCCATAGATGGTTCTAGAACATTCCTGTAGTCTGGTAATTCTGAAATGAGGTTGACAAGTATTCAGGAAGATTATCCCACAGACATCATACCAGTCACAAGTCTTTTAGGATCTCCGGTTTCTTCAGATCAGAGTTTGAAGTGTGGTGGTCTAGTTAGTGGGTAATAACAATGGTAGGCCACCTTCACAGAGAGACAGAAACTTCAAAGAGCCTGTTGCAATTTAGGCAAAAGTACCATGAACTTTATGAGACAAAGATATGCAAAAATATGGTAAAGGCAGACTTCATCTTTACTGAGAGTGCTGGTTTGACTCTGAGAAGCAGACCCTAAGGCAGAATTGAATGTACTGGAGACCTGTTGGGGGAGATGTTGTGAATGGTGAAAGGATAGGAAGCAGATTAGGTGGAGAAGCCTTCAGACCATAATAAGGGTTTGACACTTAAGATGGAGAAAAGGAGGGAAGGAACACTGGTCTGGAAGAGAGTCCCAGACCCCAGTGCACCTCTGAGAAGATCCAGCTCCAACCACGGTGAGATTGATAGTAAATTACGTGTGAAAGGGTGCTTGAATTTTCAGTAACAAAAGATTATAAAGGGAGGGGTATACTATATTTTTTATTCTTATTTTTAGAGAAAGAGCTTGCAAGTGCAAGGAGGGGAGAGAGAGAGAGAGAGAGAGAGAGAGAGAGAGAGAGAGAATTCCAAGCAAGCTTGAACTCAGGTCATGAGATCATGACCTGAGACGAAGTCAAGAGTTGGGCGCTTAATTGACTGAGCCACCCAGGCACCCCGGGTATATTATATTTTAAGGAGAGGTGACTGAGATTTCAATTTCTGGAAATATATGGAGCCTAATGACATAAAACAATAAAATCTTGACTGAAACAAAACAGCTGAATCGGCTTAGTAAAATATAACAGACACATTTCTAAATGGAGAGCTGAACCTTCAGAATAGTTAAAGAAATCCTAGGGGCCGAAGATGGAGAGGAAACTGAGAACTTCAGCTGGACGTGGGAGTTAACTTGTATCTGCCTTGTGATGGAGGTGGGTGCTGGGTCTGAAGACCGTGGGCAAACACTTTAATGGTCATCAGGCAGAAAATAGAAATGGAATCTCTGGTCTGGGTGATGAGAAGACTTAGAAAAGAAACTGACTCTACCCCAACCCCCATATATAGGATCTTAAAAGAAATTACCCTGACATTAGTATGGGAGGTATGGATGCAAACAAATGAACATCGTACCAAAAGTCACTTACTAGCAAGGTGGGGAGGGCGGGGCGGGGGGGTGGGTGGCGGATCTTATCTGTCTCTTTGACTTGGGTTCCCGGTTGGAGGAAAAGTCTTCCTGGTGATACGATAATTATGAATCTGAGCCCACATGGGTTTGTTATACTACTTGTATGATTTGGTAATCTGTAAACCAAGAATTTTATAAGGTAGCATCCCCTCCAAAATTTTGTTTGTTTCTGGTAATTTCTTTGGGTGGCCTGACAGAAGCAACAGAGACTATTTCCAGAGGGATATAGCATCAGCCTATGTCTTCAGCAGTCCCACCTATAAAGTCTAAGTGAACATGAATTTATGATTCAAAATTATGAAACATGAAAAGCAAAAACCACCCCCCCCCAATAAGAATCAGCAGATTCAACAAACAGCTGAATTAAACTTTGAAGAATTTGAGGGAATGGAATCAGCAAAAGGAGATTTTAAAATAAGTGACTTTAGAATGACTAAAATATAACCCACACCAGGATACTTCATAATGAAACACCGTAAGACACACAAAACATGAACTTCAAAGGAAAGATCTTAAAAGCAGCCAGAAAGAAAAAAACATATTACTTAAAAAGTAGTGACGCAAGGTCAGCAAACTTTTTGAAAAGCACCAGTAGAAGACATTCAGGAAAAGCATTACAGATAGAAAGCATAAGTAAATAAATAAATACAAAATAAATAAATAAATAATATACCAATAAATGAACGTAAATGGTGTGAATTTAATTGATTGCACTAGAAATATCAAACTAGGTATGAGCTGTTTACAAATGATCTTTAAAACTTAAGATGAATGGACAGACGGGAGGTGTGAAATAGATGATGAGGATTAAGGAGTACATTTGTAATGAGCACCCGGTGATGTATGGAAGTGTCGAATCAGTATATTGCACACCTGAAACTAACATTACACTGAAATTTAAATAAAAGGCTTAAAAAAAATAAGGTGAATGGAAACAATGGGAGAAGTTACATCACAGAAATACTAACCTAACGTAGGTTAGCATAGCTATATTTAATCCGGACAAAATAAATTTAAGGGCAAAAGCATCTTTAGGGTTAAAGAGATTTCTACATAACCATTACCATTTTAACTCACCAGGAAGTCTGTGATTCGATACCGTATTCTCTTAGAGTTCTCAAAATTTCACTCATTCATTTATTTAATATTAACTGAAAGCCATCCTATGCCAGACTCTGTTCTAGGTGCTGGGGAACACACTGGTGAATAAAACAGACAAAAATTTCTGCTGTCATGAAACTTACAGTCTAATTTCTTTGGGAGCAGGGGTTAGATAATTAGGCACTAAGCCAAGAAACACATTTGGAGAGGTAATATGAACTATGAAAAATAGTAAAATATTGTAAGGGGAGAAAGAGAAACAATATGGGAATATTATTTTTGATAGGGGGTAAGGGGAAATTAAAAAAAAATAACGTTTGAGTTCAGACCCAAAGGAAGTGAAGGAATAATAAATATGGGTTTATAGGGGAAGAGCTTTCAAAGCAGGGAATTGAATTAGCACAAGCAAAGACCTTGAGCAAGACCATGCTTAATGTGTCTGTGGAAAGCAAGGGGGCCAGTGTGATAGGAGTGGAGTGAGCAATGGAGAAAGTGGCAGGAGATGATGTCAGAAAGGTAATAATTCGTCAGGTCGTGTGGACCTTGATGGCCAGTGCAGTGACTTTGGATTTTTTTTTCAGGTGAGACGGGATATCCTTGAGCAGAGATGTGACATGATATACTTTTGTTTTAAAACGATCACTCTGGGGTCACCTGGATGGCTCACTGAGTTAAGTGTCTGGCTCTTGATTTTGGCTCAGGTCATGATCTCATGGTTCCTGGATCAAGCCCAGTGACAGGCTCTGCGCTGATAGCTTGGAGCCTGCTTGGGATTAGCTCTCTCTCTCTCTCTCTCTCTCTGCCCCACCTCTCCCTCAAAATAAATAAATAAGCTTAAAAAATGAAAGGATCACTCGGGCTGTGGTGCAGAGTTTAGACTGTAGGAGAGCAAGGAAATAAACAGGAAGACCAGTTTGTATGCTGTTGCAATAATCTGCATGCAGGGTGACTATGCTTTGGACCACTAGAGAGGATGAGAATGAGAGTTTGGTGTAATTTCAAAAACAGAGCCCATGGGTCTGATGCAGAAGAAAACGAAGAGTCAAAAATGGCCCCATGTTCTCCAGTTTGAGAAATGGAAAAATAAATGTTGTCGGTCGCTGAGATGGGGAAGATCACAGTAGAAGCAGGAAATTGGAAGTTGGACATGAAAACCTAAGAGAGAAGACATGAAATAATTTCAAGGAGCAGGGATAATTTAGTAGGCATTGTGTGGATGGTAGTACGTTTCCCCCGATAAATCAATGGATTGACTGAGTAGCCAAAAAAACAGGGTATAAAAGATTTAAACAATGCAGTTTAAAAGTTTTATTTCATAGAAACATACAGACTCCTGCATGTAATGCAAATTACTTAAGGGTGACTCTTTCCTGGGAATGTCTAAATCTCAAGATATTCTTTTCTTCCTTTAGTTGTCTTAAAATCGCTGTCATTTCAGCATCCCGAAAGTAGCTATGACTGTTGGGCCCGCCATGTTTGTTCTGGTCACACCTGAATCTGGTGGTGGGGGGCTCCTTGGGAGGCTAGATCTGCCCTGAATTTAATGTTATTGCAGGGAACAGGGCGGTCCTTGGGTTATCCTGGTCTTGTACTTCCCTCCTGCGGGGTGGCTCACATGGCTGTGTTCGGGAAGCAGAACTGAGCAGAGTCTGCAATGCTTGTCCTCTTTCTGAACTTATTTTCACTCTGCTTCAGCTCTCTTCTTCCGTTTCTGTTCTTCCAGGCTTCAGGCTTTGCTCCATGTATCCCACGAGGTAGATACTATTGGGTTCCCACATATGATTCCACATGTGATTGACGTCACATCCATCAATTGACTTCATTTGTTTTTCTGGCTCTTTTAGCAATGACTTCCATGTTGCTTTATATCATGTGTTTCCTCAGTTATATAGGCTTTATTTCAATCCAGTTTGAGAACTGGTCTCGTCTGCCGTGACCTGGGCTGTGGATGCTGGAGATGGGGATCGGTGTAGATGGGGCAGTTAGTTATCCCATAGTTTTCTAATAATGGTTATTTTATTATTTTGACTATAAACATATATTGAATTGTAGCAAGTTTAAAAATAGAGTATAAGGGGAAAAATGCCACTCAGAATCCTACCCTTGAGGGGTACCCTTTGTTAATATTTTGGTACATTTACTACCTGAAATTATATGCATATAAATGACTAAATGAATAAATTTTTAAAAAAAGAATTGTATTGTACTTTACACTCAGATTTTATGCTGCTCTATCCCTTGACATAAATAAACATTATTCTAGGCCCATAAAAATACAATTTTAAATGATTGCATAATATTTCACCATATGTGTGGTCTTTAAACTTAATATTTTATTCTGTTTTTAATTTGCGTTGTTTTTCCCCCTAAGACCTTGTGTTCTTCCTGATAAAACAATGACATTTACTAGAATGGTTTATCTCTTGACATCATTTCATCTTCTAAAGACAACATCTTGCGTTTCTAATTATTATTTTTTAAAGAGAAGAATTACAAATGCTGAGATTCTTAAAGGCAATATAATTTTATATTCGTGAAAGGATTCAATTAAAAAATTTTCCTTTTATAAGTGAATTAGCTTTGGGTTATTTTTGAGATTTAGGGTTTTATTAAACTAATGAAGTAACAACTAAATCCCCAAATTCTTTAGGATTATAACCTATAATGTCTGAGGAAGGCCAGCAAACCAGAATTTGAGGGTCATGTTCTGTTTCTACGAAAAGGAAAGATTATACTTCTAAAAATGTCCCCATGCTTCCAGACCAATGAGCATCTACTTTTATAAACTATTAGAAACCAGAGAAACAGAATTCTTTTCTTTTTTTTTTTTTGAAAAAAATTTAATGTTTATTATTTTTGAGGGAGAGAGAGAGAGAGAGAGAGTGTAGGAGAGGTGCAGAGAGAGAGAGGGAGACACAGAATCTGAACAGGCTCCAGGCTCTGAGCTGTCAGCACAGAGCCTGACGTGGGGCTCGAACTCCTTAGATCATGACTGAGCTGAAGTCAGACGCTTAACCGACTGAGCCACTCAGGCCCCTGAAAACAAAATTATATTCTATGTCATCTCTTTACCTCCACATATCTAGCCCAAGCTCCACCCCTGGCTGGTTCTGTGAGTTTTTGGACAATATGATGAATCTTCCTTCCTCAGTTTTCTCATGTGTAAATGGGGATGACAATTGGACCCTTCTCAATGGCTTTAGTAAGGATTAAATATAACATGCACAGTGTTAGTGTGGCTCATTAAATTTTGTGGGTTATTCATACTGTTATGTTGCTGGTAGAGACAGTTACAATATGGTGGTAATATCGTGGACTCTGGATTAAGGCTGACTAGATTCAACCCTGCACTGTCACTAGGTCTGTGGTCTGGAGAAATCACTTATGCCCTTGCACCTTAGTTTTCTCACCTATAAAAAAGTAATGATAGTATCTACATGATGGGATTTTTATGAGGATGAATACTTTAATGTCTATGAAAGTACTGAGAACCATGTCTATTACATACTAAATGCTATGTAAGTGATTCTTGAATTTAAACAAAGTATTTAATCCATATTTAAGTAACAGGTGGCTGGAATGGTCATAGAATAAAACTAAACATGTCACTTTTGTTTCCTCACATTTGGCAATATTTTGTTTTCTCTGAAGTGTTCAGTATCCAGAAGAATCGCATGTTCTGAGATTGTTGGTCCAAAGTGTGCTCAATTTGACTAATCCCCAAAGCGGTACTTGCAGATTGCTAGGATGGAATGTTCATGCTTCAGAATCATCAACATCTGAGATGAGTCAGGTAATGCCTACTCTTCGATCCTTGAGTGCGGTCCAAGGAACATGAGAGAGTATTATGAATAGATAGCTTCTCTATATATGTTTATGGGACCATTGCCATCCTTGTGAATGCTGAGAAGTAGTTGTGGACCTTAAAGAGACTAATTTGCTTTTAGAGATTAAATGTCTTGACTGGTCCTGGGCAAAAGGAGGTTCACATAGAATGAAAAAAATATAAAGAGTGTTACCCTGTTCTTTCTTCCATAAAGACTCTTCATAAAGAGTCGCCAGATTGCCTAGAAGAACTTTCAAGAAAATCAAAATTATTTTCCACAAGGCAAATGAGAATGTTGATTGCCTCCCCATGTTTTAGAAGTACTAAGAGTTTTTCAAATGAGGGTCCAAAGTGCAGCAAAACATAATCATCCAACTTGGAGGGCAGCCATGGAATGGGATGATTGAATAAATATTACCATCTAGTATCATTTATCTCCAACTCTAGTGGGAATGGGAGAGAGGTTGGGGAGGAATTTTCCTGCCAAAATCCAAGGTTAAACCTGAAGAGAAGTTAGTACCCTCCAGGGGCCATTGTTTCCCATTATGAGCCTTGAACATGATTTCATTCAATGATTATTTTTAACAATTGTATTCTGAAGGGGGGTACGCAAGGCTGGTTTTGAATGTCTGTAACTTGAAAATTCACCAGGAAATATGATGGTCACTTTGCGTGGATACGAATACACCTTTGCTGCTGGCCTTTTCTTCAACATGTATACTTTTTTCTACTGACAAATTAGGGCCATTGAAAATTCCTTGCAGTCCGGGCATTTGATTATTAAAAGTGAGATTGTGGACACCTCCATCAGCCTTTGATGGGGAACACAATCCATAAGCTGGAAACTATAATGTAAACCTTGAGACAATGGAGTAGCTTAACAGCCTGAATCAAGCATAACAATGAAGTGGTTTGAAAGGGTTGGTCTCCCCAAAATGTCACGTTCCACGGAAGAATGCTTTCTCTATTTGATCTGTCACTCGAGCTCTCAAAACATGACACTCCTTGAACATAATATACTTTGATGATAAACTAGATTAACTTTCCCAGTACAAGTGAAAGGCCACCTGTTTGCCAGTATGGCCATATTCCTCGTTGGCTGTCTTGTAGCTGTCATCACTTCAATGCATCTGCAGCCGACATGCTGGAATATAATGAATATGTCAGAAGTTGGAGGTCAGCCATCCAAGTACATGAAAACTTGGCTCGCCTACAGTGTCAGCATGGAGGCCTTACCCTATCATCTTGTGCAAAAGGATTTCTGCACCATTGATTTGTTTGCACAGGGTTTGTTGCTGTTGGATGGGGCGTATTTCTGTCTTTTGACAGCCCATTCAATATTTTTCAGTGTGGAAAATCGGGCTCCTGGTTTCAAGCTCTAATAATGATAGGTGGGTGAAATGCCGTGGTAGCCGATGGTGGTGGGGATCTGTTGTTCGTTGTTAGTGGAGAATTTCCACAGAGACTGTTAGAAGTGTTTGATTGGAGTGGAGAGGAGGTTGGTTGGAAGATGAGAGCTACTGAAGAAATCTTGCAGGGCCTCAATTGCTACCTTCTCCTACCCACCCTTAACATACAACAGTGTTGGGTCGGTTGGTCCACAAACTCTTGGTATAGGGAAGTATAAGATGGTCCATGCTAATTATTTCTCTCACATATATTTATAACATATACAATATAATATGTATCAGTTTTTCTAGGTCACAATAATGAGGAACAATATGACAGTTTTGCTTATTTGTGGCATATCTATTCTTTTCTTCTTTCTTCTCAAGAAGTAAAGTCTGTTTAATTAACAGCATCAGGAAGAGGCCCTTCTGAAATCTCGTCAGTAGATTAAAGAGTCATGAGGATTTCCATTGGCTGAAAGTAAGAAGCGCTTAAAAGCCATCTTAGCTATTGTTAAATAAGTGCTCCAACCTTTAAAGGCCAACTAAAGGACAGTTCTGTTCTTTTGGCTTTAGCTAGGGTAGAGTTTCTCAACCTTGGCACCTTTGACATTTTGGATTGGATAATTCTTCGTGGTGGTGGTGGAGGTGGGGCTGTCCTGTGCATTGTAGGATTTTCAGTAGCAATCCCTGGTCTCTACCACTGGAGGCCGGCAACACCTTCCCACTCATGACAATAAAAAATGTCTTCAGACGTCCCAAAGTGCCAGTTGTCCATGGGACCCACTAGGGGGCACAATTGCCCCCAGCTGAAAACCACTGAATTAGGGGTATACTATGATCCTAGAAGTATCTTACATTGTAATAACATAAGGAAGCAAATTATGTGCATAAATCCATCCTCCTAACTTCCTTCTACCAAATTTTAACATCAAAATATCAACTGAAAAGGAGTAGGAGGTTTATGGCACTCTGTACCATAATTTACACTCACACGTCCTAAGACTATGAGTTTGGGTGGCCGAGGGTCTAAGATTGTCTTCTGCTGGTTTTGGTAATAATAGCAATAATAGCTCTCATTTATTGAGGGACAATTATGGTGTCCCACCCTGGGCTGTGTCACTTACATGCACAATTTCATTTGACCCTTATAACAAATAGAGAAGTTAACTACATTATCATACTGATAATACCATACCATCTGATAAGATGGGTACATTAAAACTTAGAGCATTTACAGGACCTGCCTATGCTTATATCCTTAGTTAGTAACAGAGCTTGTATTTAAATCCAGGTGGCCCCACCAAGAATTTGTATGTTGAACTACTTACAGTTTCTCCCTATAGGGACTAGATCACAACAGAAGAGAATCGGCACCCAAGGACTAAACTGTTACTCGTCCCCTGCTGACGCTCAGCAGATTTCTTTCTAGCACATTCACATAATTTAGGCCTCAGTGAGTCACATCCTATAATCATTTTATGAGAACAAAGTGGCAAATAGCTAATTCAAAATTATCCCTGTCAAAAGAAGATAAGAAAATTGCGCGTGGGTTTGATAAAAAACATTTTATATCTCTTCTAAAACACTTGTTAAATTTTATCGAGATGTGACCTTATAAACTTAAGACGAATGTATCGGCAAGCTGCATGATCAGTAGGAATTCAAATCCCCACTCCATATTTAATTTGTGTTAATTAACTTAATGTTTAAGCTTTGCTATTTGTTTCCATCACCTCTAACATTTTCTACATGTGTTGACAAGGGGAATATCGAATGCTGCATTACATTTTTTTTCCCTTTTGCCCTGCTGGTAGAGATTTAAGAACTAATGTAATAGTCTAAAGTCAGGCAGATTGAACAAAACAAAACAAAACAAAAGCAGAGACACCAATTAATGCACAGCCTGGGAAATGAACTAACAAATTTGCCTTCATCTTTGTTTTCTTAGTCCCATGCCAGAGCGCCTTCCTCCCCCCCCCTCCCCCTTCTTTATTTACGTATCCTTTTAATCATCACTTCATTTATGCTGTTGCCATTTTCCAAAGTGATCACAAATGGAAGAAGAGTCTTTTAGGTTTTTTTTTTGCTTTTTAAACTGGTGCGTGAGGTCTTTTTCATTAGTACTTAGCAGACCCTAAATATTTATTGTCTTATGGAGCCCGGTAGACAAATCAGAGTAGGAAACGTATCATAACAGAAGATACAGACAAAACCTAGCCATATGGAAAATATCTGTACTGCCATTAAGTGGTGGAAGACAGGAAAGGCAATGAATTGTTATTACCATATCTCACTCATTGCTTTTGAAGTACTCACTGTTTTTTTTTTATTTTTTTTTATTTTTTTTAAATTTTTTTCAACGTTTATTTATTTTTGGGACAGAGAGAGACAGAGCATGAAGGGAGGGGCAGGGAGAGAGGGAGACACAGAATCGGAAAACAGGCTCCAGGCTCCGAGCCGTCAGCCCAGAGCTGACGCGGGGCTGAACTCCCGGACCGCGAGATCGTGACCTGGCTGAAGTCGGACGCTTAACCGACTGCGCCACCCAGGCGCCCCATGAAGTACTCACTGTTATGGAGAATCTCAAACATATACAAGAGTAGAAAGAATAAAAAGTGAACCTCCGTACACTTTTCACCCCCAAAGTCATCAGACCACGGTCAATCTTGTAGCATACTATATTATCCATTGGGGCAAAATGAATTACCCTAAAACACTGGCCTAAAACACTGCATATTTATTATCTCACAGTTTCTGTGGATTAGGTCTCTGGATAGGGCTTATTTGGATCCTCTGGCTTATCTCACAAGGCTGCAGTCACCTCAAATCCCACGTGGGAGGGACCCATTTCCTAGCTTACTCAAGTGGTTGTTGACAGGAGTCATTGGCTCACGAGCTGTTGAAGGGATGCCTCTCTCTGTTCCTTTCCACGTGGACATCTCTGTAGAGCATCTCACAACATGACAGCTTGTGAGCTAAAAGGGAAGTCACAGTGTTTTGTAACCTAATCATAAAAGAGGCATCCTACCATCCTTGCCAAATTCTGTTCTTTGGGAATAAGTCATTAGGTCCAGCCCACACTCAAGGGGAGGGAATTACATAAGGGTGTAACTACCAAGGTGAGGATCGTTGGGGACTATTTTAGAAGTCTGCCTATTACACATACATACCCCCCCCTTCACGTCTACCCTCCCACATTATTTTGAAGCAAATCCCAGATTTCATATTATCTTTTCTGTAAATATTTCAACATGTAACCCTAAAAGATAAGGGCTTTTTTTTTTTAAATGTCATCATGGTATTAATATTACACCTAAAATTCTAACTGATAAGAAGGTACTTTTATCAGTTTAATTGGTAGGTTTTTTTTTTTCTTAGTGGCTTTTAAAATAATGGTGTTTTTCAACTAAATTATTCGATTTGATGACATATACTACCAACAATGACACTGGGGAAAATAAACTCAAAAAACTATCCTCTAGAGCTAAGTTCGGGAGATACAGGGATTTGTCTCTTTCTTCTCTCCTCGTACAGCTCTTCTCATACAGTTAATTCAGGTGTCCCCTGGTTTTCGGAAGTTCGCTACACGCACTTCATTTGTATGAAAAGACCTACCTTAGTACCTCCTTTTCACTGAGTGAAAGAAATTCGAAGCGGATTTTTGATTTACGGAAAAAAGCCATTACTGTGCTGATGCAAGTCTTTTGGGTCAGCCAAGTGGCAAACCGTGGAAAGGGGAAGGATGCTCTTTTTATGCCGTTTCAGCTTACCAAAGGTTTCAGAGAGATGCTTTCTTTTTGGATGGTGGGCGAAACAGGTACTCCCACACTTCCTTTACACCAGACACCATAGGTTGTTGGATACCCCGTGAATTTTATCATAGCTTTTCAGGAAAAAGAGGCACCCATAAATTCACCCAGCCCTTTCTCTTTTTTAAATGTTTGTTTGTTTGTTTGTTTATTGAGAGAGAATGTGAGCAGGGGAGGGGCAGAGAGAGAAGGAAAGAGAGAATCCCATGCAGGCTCCGTGCTTTAGTGCAGAGCCTGCCACAGGGACTTGAACCGTCCCACAGTGAGATCATGACCTGAACCAAAGTCGAACACTTAATTACCTGAGCCATCCAGCTGCCCTTTTCTTTTTCTGATAGACGTATGTTCTTCAATATATGTAGATCTATTTTTAACGTTTATTTATTTTTGGGAGAGAGAGAGAAAGAGAGAGAGGGAGAGAACGAGTGGGGGGGGCAGAAAGCGAGGGAGACAGAGGATCCAAGGCGGGCTGTGTGCTGACAGCAGAGAACCCGATGTGAGGCTCGAACTCACCAACTGTGATATCATGACTTACGCTGAAGTCAGATGCTTAACCAACCGAGCCCCCCAGGTGCCCCAGACGTATTCCTCAATTCGTAAGTTTGATTTGAACCTATGCTTTTTCACATTCAAAATCCAAATGTTCTCCTAGGTCTATTTTGAAGACCACCCATAGTGTCATGGTGACCTCTCCACTGTACCTCAGGCCCTTCTTTTATCATCTGGTTCTCTTTAGCATATTTCAGAACAAAAGGCGTATCACAGTATTCCAGGCCGGATTAACAGTTCCTATGTGGTTAAAATCATGATTATATGTTCCCCCTTCACCGAATTATATATTGGACATTAAACAGTTCTTAAGAATCAACTGGGGATTTCTTTTTTTTTTTTAACATTTATTTATTTTTGAGACAGAGAGAGACAGAGCATGAATGGGGGAGGGTCAGAGAGAGAGGGAGACACAGAATCTGAAACGGGCTCCAGGCTCTGAGCTGTCAGCACAGAGCCCGACGTGGGGCTCGAACTCACGGACCGCGAGATCATGACCTGAGCCAAAGTCGGACGCTTAACCGACTGAGCCACCCAGGCGCCCCTCAACTGGGGATTTCTGATAGATGGGTGCTGGTACCAGAGTGGTAGCTGTTTGGGATTCAAGAGCAGACATCACTGAATTTTTATAGTTTTGAGAAAGCCATGCCGAGACATTTGGCAATTTTTATTGCCTTTAATTGTATTGTGTAGAGCATGACTCTATTCTGCAAAGATAATTATTATTTGTTTCCCTGTTAAATTTTAATAGGTTCTTTTAAAAGACATTTTAAATGACAGTTAGGGCCCAGATTTAAACTGAGGTTCAACTACATGTCATGCTAACAAGGCTCATATCTCAGCTTAGGTGAGACTCAGATGAATCTATAACCTCCCATCCACATGCTAATTTGCACATGTGCAGGCATTGACATCTATGTCACAACTCACTCCTCTGCCAAATTTGTTTTGGCACCGACTATAAATTACATACGAATTTGAGATATGTTAAAATGTGAAAAGTTCTGCATCTCAGACTCGCTGAAATACAGTAACAAATAACATTTGTAGAGCGTGTGTAATATGCTAGATACTTTACCTGTATTATTTCCCTTAATTTTCAGTTACTCTATCAAACCGTACTATTATTGTCCCCATTTTACAGATGGAGAAACCTGAGTCTTAGGGGGCGTTTTAAGCCATTTGGCCAAGAAAAGGCAGAGTTGAGTCAAAGCTTGAACTTGAAAGCACAGGCTATCTTCACTTTTCCACTTGCCTTCGAGTAAAGCCTTTCATTTTTTATGCTGTAATAGCACTGTCCAGTAGAACTTTCTGTGATGCAAATGTTCTCTATATGTGCTAACCAATACTGTAGCCACTAGCCACCTGGGGCTATTGAGCACTTAAAATGCAGTTAGTATGACTGAGCAATTGAAGATTTAATGTTATTTAATTTTAATGAATTTCCATTTAAGTAGGAGCATGTGGCTGGTGGCTCCCATACGGGAGACTGCAACACTGGACTGAAGGTCACTATATTTGCAGGAAAATACCAAAGAGTTAAGGGACTCAGAATTCACTTTTGCTCTTGCAAAAAGTCTTGTCTATAACAAGTGCAAGTATTCTGAAGTAATTAACTTCTCTGAGACAATCTGACTATTCTCGTGGTCGTTTGGAAGCTGGTCAGCAAATTCCCGCTTAACTAAAAAAGGGTAGCTGGAAAACTATCTTCACCGCTGGTGGGGTGTTTACTCATGATGTAGAAAGGTCCCTTATGGGATTCTTCTTAGGTTCATTGTGACGTGTTTTTGTTGATGTTGGTATTAATGCTTTACATTTGTAAAATGCTTTACATTTTACCTATCAGTTTCCAATTGTCCTATGAAACTTTCCCAAATAGTCTCTAAGGTAAATGGAATTGCTATTACTAGCCTTATTTTACAGATAAGGACATTGAGACTCAGAGAGGTTATGTGATTTGCCTAGGGTCACACAGGGGAGGAATGACTTACCTGTGGCTGGTGTCCAGACCTTTGGACTTCCGGTCAGTTGTGCTTTCCATGACAAGGAACTATGTCTCCACTTTTGTATTTAGGCATATTTTATTCGAAAACAAACAGACACAGAATAAACTCTGCCAGTAGAAACTCTGGCCTCGGGTGGAGATGACTTCATGCCAGCTGACGGAACAAGGTGTCACCTGGCGGAGCATTTGGCCCTCCTAAAAGGAGCCTTTAACAATGCTTTGAATGATGTCACTGTTTGCAGGCTGACTGGCTTCAAGCCAAGTGGCTGTGATGGAAAAGCCAATGCCCAGGCACTGATTCGGCCGCTCTTCAAAGTGGCCGCATGAGCAAGTGTTAGATTGGCGCTTTGCAGAGAAAATGAATACGTCATAATCTCAATTCCTCTCCGGGTATTTTAGTTGGCTTCGAGTACCATTCCTTTTGTAATTAAGTGGGAAAGGGAAAACAGATGGTCACCTTGTCAAATCTTGTTTTCAAGTTAAATACACACAGCCCTCTCTCCTTCGTAGGATAATTCCCTTTTAATGGTAACGCTTTCGGACAGGGAAGCGCTGGTGATTTTGCACAGGATCCGGCGAATGTGCATGTCAAGCCCACCTGCTTAGACAGTGCACTTGGAAAAAAAGATCCTTAGCTTTTATGGAAGCACCACCTGTAATCTTCTGTGTTGTCTACAACAATAATCATTTATTTAACTTCTCTGTACATTAGAGTTACACCTCCGAGCCGTAACATTTATCTGGCCACTATCAGGTGTCCTTCAATGGAAGATTAAAGGAACAGTACAGAGTTCTCCAGATGGCCCCACTGTCACCCCGTTTTGTTTACTTTATTAAGGAGGATCGGGAGAGGCGAAGGAACTGATAATTACTCAAAATTGGATGCCATGTCTTTCTTCCCTCACCTACTTCCTAGAACAATGAGGACCAATTGATGAGGGAGCTCGGAGGCCACCCCCAGATTTATTCTCCATGTCGTGGAGAAAGGACACAAAATACCTTCACTTTCAAAAAACCTTAATTAATTAATTAATTAATTTATTTATTGAGACAGTAGGGAAGTGAGAAGCTGGTGTTCTTGTCTTTGCCAACATAGTCTCTTCCCTGCTTACTTCCTCGCCCCTTTAACGATACCTTCTGTGGGTCCCCCGCATTGTGCAGGATAAAGTGGACTTCCAGACAGAAAACCTTGATCCATTCTCTGTTTCTAGAAAAACACGAGATTTTTGTCATTGCTTTTCTATCAATCAACAGTGATATACTGAGTGCCTACTGTGTACTTAGAACTGTGTTGCAATTCTTTCTCTTGCCCTGAAGCAGAGCACATTGATTTTTAGAACCACTTTTAGTTAAGACTTTAATTTAAAATCAAATACTATTTTTAAAATGTGTGTCATTCCTCTTGGGTTTCTGAAGTCTTTTGCTTTTTGCCTAGGTGTTGGCTTGGAGGACTTCCCTTTTTCTTGGTTTATTGCCTTTAGCCAGGAGTAAAGGAGACAACTTATTTTCATGACATTTCTTTCAAAGTGTTTCGACATTGTGGCCGATGGTCTGGTTCATTCATGAAATATTTGTAGTTGTTATACATGCTTACTGTCTAAAAACATACAGTTCGGGAGATCATCTAACACTGTGTGCACACCTTAAAAATATGAATACAGGGGCACCTGGGTGGCTCAGTCGGTTAAGCATCCAGCTTCGGCTCAGGTCATGATCTCATGGTTCCTGAGTTCGAGCCCCACGTCGGGCTCTGTGCTGACGACTCAGAGCCTGGAGCCTGCTTTGGATTCTGTGTCTCCCTCTTTCTCTGCCCCTCCCTCTGAGCTCTGCTCTGGCTCTCTCTCAAAGACATGAAAAAACTATGACTACGTGTAGCATGAGTAGTTTGAGACTCAGTTTACAGAACTATCCTTTTACCTAGAACATAAACTCCCCATATCTTATGGTTTTTTACACATCTCCCAACTCTTATGCTTAGACGTTGGTCAACAGAGGGAGCAATAAAAGATATATATGTAAATATCTATTTGGTAATCATTTTGTATTCTTGTAAACATACTGTAGAAGCTACGTAAATCTAAACTAACAACAACAAAAACCAACAACCCTGAATTTTACTATTGCTGAACAAACATGGTTACTAGCTCAGAAGTGGAAACTTAACACTAATTCATTGATGGTTAATATGATTATTATGAATTAATTGGGCAATGGTTACTAGCTGAGAAGTGGAAATCTGAATGCCAATTCGTTGATGTTTAATACAATTTACTATTAATGAATTAATCGGCCAAAAGACAAAGGTGGACCATGTGAGTTCTTGCTGTAAATGGGGCTGTGCTGCGAAACAACTAACTTTTCCACTGGATTTTGTCTTCCTCTGTGGTTCTTAAGGAGGGTCCTCTTTGCCTTATTCAATGTTTTTGACTTATTTATAATTCTCAGAGGAAATGTTGCACAAAACCACAAATATTTCAAATGTCACTGTTATCTTTGAACTACTCGTTCAGACTGCAAATGAAACCAGGGATGTTTTTGCCATTTAAAACTCCCAGAGCAAGAGTGAACATAACGGTCAGTCTCCAAGGTTAAGCAGTTGTGGTAAAAAGCACATTCACTTTGTGTTTTGTTGTTTGTTTGTTTGTTTTGCTGATAAGTGAAAGCATAATATATGTTACAGCTTTCTTTATCTTTTCCTTTTGTTAAATTGTTAGCTGGTTATCATAGTGTTTTTTTTTTTTAAGTTTATTTATTTACTTTGAGAGAGAGAGAGAGAGAGAGAGAGCACGTGACTGAGTGTGTGTGTTGCGTGGAGAGAATCCCAAGCAGGTTCAACACTGTCATTGTGGAGCCTGACACGGGGCTTGAACTCACGAACTGTGAGATCATGACCTGAGCTAAAGTCAAGAGTCAGGTGTTCAACCGGCTAAGCCACTAAGGCACCCCAGTTACCGTGTTTAAAAAGGAAATTATGAGAATATACTCTTCTTGAGCAGCTAGGCTTGATTAGGTGAGATGTAGCTTTTATTTTTTTAATTAATACATTTGTCTCTGTGGTGTTTGAATTTAGAAGTAATATTTTTATTGGAAATCATTTTTAATAGTCTTAACTAATTTGCTAATCTCAGCTTAATGAGCTCAACTTTATGCGTAAGAAAACCACATTCAAGTTTCTCAGAACTGATTTTAAGACTTGTCTTGTATCTTAACTTGTTACTTTCTTGGTGTGTACATGTGGGGGGACTTGGGGTTGGTCGCAAGTATCCATTTTTCCTCCTTTTTGCATTTCGAAGATGCAAAGGAAATTATCTGTGCCTAGTTTAAGCTCCTAGATTATTACTTAGGGTAATAATAACAGTATGTGCTATTTACCTGAAAAGATGTTTTAAATTAAGAAAAAAATGAATGCTGATGCCTTAATGGTATTGATTTTGGGTTCAGAAAAATGTCTGTGAACGTCCTCTGTGGATGGTGGACTTCATGCTGTAGTTGTCCACTGATTTCCAGCATTGACAACTCAATTCGCTTTCTGTTTCCCCCCTTTTGCCTTTCTTTTATTGTCAGAGGCTGCCATCCTGTAGTTGCTTCCCTGCTGTCCCTCCCCGGACAGGAGTACATATTAGTTCACACTCAGTCCTGAATAAGTACAGTCTGCTATTAGTTCAAATTCTCATGAAATATGAATGATGACTATCCATCTGAAAGTTAAAACATGCTATGAGAGCTGTCTTTCCCCACGCCAGGGTTACAGCTTGAAATCAACGTTTGTATCCCCTTAGGAAAAATTATTGTGGACATTTCTAGGATATCCCTTGATATCCCTATTTGAATTTAAAGGATAATATAATCAATCCAGGAAAGGAAATCACCCTAAGATTTCATATTATGGTTAGAAGTGTAAACTTGCTGAAAGAGAAAGTTTCGTTTTATTTATTTATTTATTTGAGAGAGTGGAAGAGAGTGTATGAGAGAGGGATAGAGGGAGAAAGAGAGAGAGAGAGAGAGAGAGAGAGAGAGAGAAGAAGAGAGAATCCTAAGTAGTCTCCACAATCAGTGTGGAACACAACATGGGCTCGATCCCACGTCTCTGGGATCATGACCTGAACCCAAATCAAGAATCCGACAGACGCTCAACTGACTGAGCCACCCAGACGTCCCTGAAGGAGGAAATGTCTAATTATTAGGTTAGAAGGGTCACATCTCTCCAAGCGAAGATTCAGAGCCCTGCATCCTTGGATTAAATGGCTATTTGGGGTGGAAAAGTACACTGGATACTGTGTTTGCCGCTTGGCAAATAGTCAAGAAACATTTGTTACCTAAAATTTACAAGTTGTCCCCCTCCTAAAACCATAGAAAGCGTTTCTAACTGTTCTTTTGCCATTTTCAAATAGCACCCTGATTTCTTTCTATTATGAAAAGAAAATTTTCATTCTAAGCCTAGCTAAAAAATTTAATTATAATGAGAGAGCATGAGAAGAGGAAAGACTGAAAAAAAAAAAACATAAAAGAAGAGAAAGAGGAAGAAAAGTGAAGGAAGGAAATGAAGAGTGTCTGTGTTCACATTTGGTTGCTGTCCTGAGATTCAGCCCGACCACACAAAAACCCAAAGGAAGCAGGCATCATTTCACATTCAACTTGCAATTCATTTTGTGACTCTATCATTATGCCAGCTCATTTGTCTGCAGTTTAAAATGTGTTATAAAGTCAAAACTTAGAAGTAAAATTCTTTCACTTCCTGATACTAGAGTGAGTGTGGTACATCTGCCTGTTTTGGATCGTTTCTAAGCATTTCTCAAAGGTTAGTTGCACTGTGCCTGAAAGATGCTGTTTTGAACCATCGAAAACCGTTCCCTCAAAACTTTATCAGAGCACAATTTCTTTTTTTAAAACTCTCTGTTGGCAGATATCACTATTCGAACAGTTTAATGTTAGTCACCTTGCCCTATTAATTTTATTTCTGAAATGTCTCTTGAATATGTCCCCTTTTATCCAGGCTCCTGAGACTGTCTTATGTCACGAACACCTCTCTGCCAGTCCTGTTACCGGGTCCTGGGTTGACTACTGTTCCAATCTTTCCTAATTTAATTATCTCTTCAGGTTCTTCTCAGGGTTAGTTACCAAGAAATAGGATAGATCATAGAGGTTTTTTCCCTTTGTCTTCTAAAGCCTTCGAGGGCTTTTATTTGCTTATGTGATATGGTCTGAACTACTTCAAGATCGTTAACATCTAGCTTCCAAATGCCTCCCAGTGTCAACTTCCCCTTCATCCCTCTACATATATTAGATTTAGGAACCGGCGGGTTCCACAAATGCACCCGATGCTTTCACGTTTCTTTGTCTTTGTTCACTCTAATTCCTCATCCCGAATGTCCTTACTCCGCTTTTCTAGTTATGGAAACCCTAGCTCAACTCAAATATCACCCCTTCACGAAGCCTTGGGTACATCTGAAAGTACCTGTTCTTTTCTCTCTCCCCCCCAGAGCACCCTGGAGTAAATTAGTATACTGACGATGGAGAAAGGCTTACAGTTGAATCAAAGTCTATTCAGGGACCCTCTTGGTGTTAGAGAGATGATTTAGTTTTCAAGGAAAGAAATACCAAACACGTTGGGATGAATAAGAGACCTGCTTATTGGTTCATGCACCCGAAAATCTAGCAGTTGAGCTGGCTGACTGTGGTGCCCAGCTAATGGTTTCAGGGTCTGTCCTTCATTGTATTTCCTGGCTCTGGATTCCTTCATGTTCATGCCTTCCTCTCAGTCTTCAGCAGACCCTTCACTCATGCATGGGAGGAAAGTAGTTCTAACAAGCCCCAGATTTAGAGGCTGTTTTCAGCTCTTAATCTCAAAAGGAGAGAAATCCTCTTCTGTAATATCTGTATCAACAGCCACAGCCCCACCCCACCCCCCCAGCCACCATAGGACACCGAGTGTCCCTATTTGGGTCACACGTCCACCTTGGCTCTATCACTTTCCCCTAACTGGGAAGTTGAGGTTCTCTGATTGGCCAGCATAGGTCATATGCTGGTTCCCGTGGTGAAGGAAGTGGGGTCACATGATGGACAGGAGCGCCAGAGTATTGTAGAGTGAGGAAGGAACCATCTCCAAGAGTAAGGTGATTTTCTTCATTATATTTTCTTTTGGGTTCCTTCATTTTGCTCTCCATTACAGCTCACTTTTCATGTGTATCTTCTCCTTTGAATTCTAAGCTTCTTGAGGACATGTATGTACCTCCATTCCATAAATGTTAGCAGGATTCAATAAATATTAGTTGAGTGACGGACTTACCAAGCAGATGGCAAATGAAAGAGCACCCCAAGTTAACATTTTAATGGGTTAAGGATCTTTTTGACCTTTCCAGAGCCTCATTAGTGAGACTTGTTATTTTGGGAATTAAGGAAGATGCGCATTCACAGAAAACGGGGGAGGGCTTACTATTTAAGATAACAATCCTTTTCTGTACAATATCAGACCCTGAACACTTCCATCTACTATTTGGCTAGCAAAAACCATTTACATCAAACATTTTTTACTTGGAAAAATGCTTACTTTTAGTAGAGAAAATATTGATATAATCACTAAAACAATGATACTTGAAAGCTGCATTTTTAATTTCTCACCATTTGGCAGTTAGTTTTGTTTTATCCTCTTAGAAAGTAAGAGGTCTTGCCAACTAGAGTTTTAAAGTCTTCAAAATGGAAAATTAAACAGTAGTTCCTCATTTCTTTCCTTTTCTTAGTAACTTTAAATAAATCTAAGAAAATGACCCTGCTTTGCATACTTTTGCTCTAAATGCTCTTAAAGAGCTTCATTTAAACTAGCTATTTCATTAGTATGATGCTACACAACACAATTAACCACTCTTGGCCGTGACACGAACAGTACTATATCGTGAATACTTAATTCGTATTGTTTCTTTCAATGAGCTTTTTAAAGGAATTTCTAAGCTCGTTTTCATCAAATCTGTGTTTAGAGGTTGCTTAGGGTGGAGGTTAAGCATTCTGAATTTAGAACCAGATTAGCCTGATATGAAATCTAACTCTGCCACTAATTAGTTCTGGGTGTCCTTGGATCTTCAATTTCGGTTTGCTCATCTGTAAAATGGGACCAATAATATCTGGCTCAGAGAATTGGGAAGATTAAAGGGATAATGTGAGATTGTGTATGGAGTATATGGAACGTTGTTAAAGCCTCAATATAAGGGCTATTATGATAACAGCTATTATTGTACTGCTTTAGACAGGAAGCAAAGCAGGAATCACCAGGAAAGGGATCTTTGAGCTATTGTATTAAAAGTGCTCCTGCATAGCGGCACCTGGGTGGCTCAGTGGGTTAAGCGTCCGACTTCGGCTCAGGTCATGATCTCACGGCTCGTGAGTTCCAGCCCCGCGTCGGGCTCTGTGCTGACAGCTTGGAGCCTGAAGCTTGCTTCATGTTCTATGTCTCCCTCTCTCTGCCTCTCCCCCTGCTCATGCTGTCTCTCAAAAATAAATAAACATTAAAAAAAAAAAGGGCTCCTGCACAGAATGGAAAACATGGCATTTAAAAGACGGAACAATGTCCTTATTTCATCTTCGGTAAGATGTCCTACTTTCAACCCTTGATGGACTGATGGCTTCACTGCTTTACTCTCGCATGCCTTCCCTAACTGCAACTGCCAGTATTTTGGGCAAAAGACCCCTCCTCCCTAGATGGACTATGAGGACCACAAGGCCAGTCCCACAAGATAGAGATATCTTACTCCATTTGAACTACATTTAATCTTTTTGGAAAATGTAAAGCTGTTATATTCCAGTTTTTTTTCTTTATTTTTTTTTAATGTTTGCTTATTGTTGACAGAGAGAAAGAGAGGGAGAGAGAGAGATAGAGAGAGAGAGAGCAAGTGGGGGAGGGGCAGACAGAGAGGGATGCACAGAATCCAAAGCAGGCTCCAGGCTCCAAGCTGTCAGCACAGAGCCCGACGCGGGGCTCAAACTCATGAACTGTGGGATCATGACCTGAGTTGCCGTCGGACACGTAACCGACTGAGCCACTCAGGTGCCCCTGTTCCAGTTTCTTAAATATAAAAGATGTGATATGAAGTAAGGAATAGCATACAGGGAGATCTAGGTAGACATGTCAGGGTTGTAATGAGACCACAAATCACAGAGCTTTGCTATGATTGGTCATGGTGGTCTAGACGATGATGGCTTGCCCAACTTGACAGCTGCCATGATTCTGGATTGAGCATACTGTCTCCTGCAAAGAGCATTCCTGTTTAATATGTACATACAGAAGGTGTTCTTTCTTATACACTCCTTGCCTCTTGTCATTGGCTGTGTATGGTAATTTTAGAAACTTTATTTTGCAAGAATTTCAAATGTGCAGAAATGTTGCAAGGTTGGTTAAGAAAATTGTACAGCTTTAGGGATGCCTGGCAGGCTCAGTCGGTGGACCGTGTGACTCTTGATCCTGAGGTCGTGAGTTTGAGCCCCGTGTGAGGTGTAGAGATTACTTAAAGAAATAAAAATCTTAAAAAAAAAAGAGGGAGAGAAAATTGTATAGCTTTTATCCAGATGCACAAATTTTGTTGTGAATGAACACATGGTAAAGATTTTAACTTACTATTAATGAAAGAAACAGGCGAACGTTATGACCGGTTCAAAGGTTCAATTCCAGATCAAGAGCATGGAAGTGAATTTGCAAATGGTTGCAATGCTGGCTTTTCACAGTGGGGGAGGGAGCCAGGTGAAATGCCGCTTGACAGGATTTCTTTACTTGCCTTTAGACAAGAAGCATTTCGCCTTGCCATGACGATTCGCTAATTTTAATTTTTTTTAATGTTTATTTATTTTTGAGAGACAGAGACAGAGCACAAGTGGGGGAGGGACAGAGAGAGAGGGAGACACAGAATCCGAAGCAGGCTCCAGGCTCCCAGCTGTCAGCACAGAGTCAGAAGGGGGCTCGAACTCAAGAACTGTGAGATGGTGACCTGAAATGAAGTGGGATGCCTAACTAACTGAGCCACCCAGGCGCCCCCCCATGGGCTCATTTTATACATTTTGCCACATATCCTTTATCATTCCCTCTTTCTCTAATTAAATTTTTCTAAAGCCCTTTGAGAATAATTTGCATGCCTCCTGCCATCCTACCCATTAATACCTTGAATTCGCTATGAATCGTGGAAGAAAACACATTCTCTTACTTCACCGCGGCAGGTTATTAAATCCAGAAAATGCGACTTTGCCACAGTCCTTCCCTGTAATCCACGGTGCATGTTTTGTCAGTTGTTCTAATAATATTCTCGATGGCATTTTTCATTCTCCAGTATTGAATTCAGTCCAGGGTCACATATTTCAGAGAGTTATCATGTCCCAGCAGTGTCCTCGTGCTTTTTAGAAAAGTTTGAAGTTTGCCTACGTTGGAAATCCACAAAGATTGTGGCGTTTACCTGCGTGCCTGTTGGTGTTGGTGTTACGTCATCTACGAAAATATTCTCAGCTGTTACGTCAAACGCTGACTTTAAAAAGAACAAAACAAGGGGGTTTCTACTCTGAAGTCCGACTGGGGGGTGGTGGCGGGGGCGGGGGGTGGGGAGCGAGCATTAATCAGAACATCGAAGTGAGCCCCACCATGCCTACGTGTACAAATAGCTGTTGATGGCTTTGCCACGCTTACTGAACTGAGTAAGTCTAAAAGCCTTCCGTGTGCATTCCTATTTTCGGGCGCAATACAGTACGTTAACCTCAGAATATCAAATTGAATCAGGGGTTCTGAGAAGAGCCGCCTGCAAAGCGGTTAGAATGACACTCCTCATTACACCGTCCAGATTCAGGTTTCAGACAACCATAACCAGCCTTTGCCGGCTTCTCACCTACAGGCAGACCCAGGCAGCCCCAAATCAGAGCCTGCCCTCCGGCAAGGGCTCCCGGACCTCTTCACAGGTGAAGTCCACGGAGACCCGGAAAGGTGAACCTGAAAAGGGGAGGAAGCACCCTTTCCTGATGACATTTTTTGCTTGCTTGTTGGTTGGTTGGTTGGTTTCCTCCGGAGGCCCAAATAAACAGCCCGGGCAAGGCTGCTCACCACACAGTATGTCAGCACATATTATGCAGTCTGGGGCTGAGTGGATGTGTCAGCTGCCCATTAGACCACACTAAAATAGAATTGCTGGACGCCTGAAGCATGAAGCATGATATTAGATAAAGTGATGAAATCTCACTCGATTAAAGAGCCAGGTCAAGGACAGTTACCTCGGGAAATTCCTTTTTTCCTCGAATATTCTCGCAACTTTGATGAATTTATCGTTTTCTTGCTTATTTTTCATTATCGTCCGGGGCTTTATGAACAATAAAATGTGCCTTCAGCAGGCACTGACATATGGGAGCGATCGGAATCATAGGTTATATCGATTCAAAGAAAGAAAGGAGGAAAAAAAAAAGACGGGATTGACATTGCCACAGGTCAAAAACCTTTGGAAATGTTGGATTGATTGGTTTAGACAGTTGTTTGATTTTTCTCTCTTTCTCTAGCTCTTTTATTTTTATTTTTTATTTTTATTTATTTTTTCCCCCTAGTAAAGGGATAAGAGAAAGAACAGAGAGGGTAATCTTTTTTATTTTAGGCCCACTGAAGGATAGGAACAGAGGCATACGGCCTGGCAGAAATTTTTATTTTTCTTTATTTGATTTATAAGGACAGGAGAGAAATGCTTCTTGCAAAGGGCTCCTTTTTTGCAAAAGGGCTTGCAGCCGGAATGGAAATGGCTGCATACCTGCCTTGCTTCTTAAAACCTGGGGTGCTTCTTAAAACCACAGCTCGCCTGTCTGGCACTTCCGAACCGGAGACAAAAAAAAAAAAAAAAAAGAAAAAAGAAAAGAAAGGATTTGGGTCCATGCGTACTGCACTCTGGCTTAATTTCATCTACAATAACGTTTGAGAAGCAAAAGGAGGGAAGGTGAATATTCGGAGCACTTGGGTTTTCCCCTTAGTGCTTAAGGGTTCTCTCCATCTCTCCCTGTCCCCACCTCCCCGGCCGGTCCAAGGGACATCCCGGGATGTCCCCGTGGGAGCAGCGCTGAGGCCAGCTAATCAGAACACGTAGACGCTAATTCATTTGGTTCAGCTGCTCCTTGTTTGGGTCAGAAAGCGGCAGTTGCAAATGTGCTCATCTGGAGGGTGGAGAGCATTTTGCAGGTATATGTGCCAGCACCGCTTGAAGGTCCTTTGCAAACTCTCAAACGTAATAAATGATGGAGGTGTTTTAGTTCAGTGAGTTTCCCATGCAGCATTTTAACTTTGGGCTCCAATTCCATCCTATACATGGAGGCTGCTTGAGTTTTTTAGATTCCTTTTTTTCCCTTCATAAAACAGGGATCATATTAGCATACTATGCCTTTTCTAGCTTCCAAGACTATAAGGAAGGTGAAGTAAGGTCACCTATTTACAGGGATGTTGAGTTCTTAAGATGCAAAGTATTATCTAGATGCCAAATAGTGTCGTGATTATATTTTCATATGATATTAATTTTTTTTATTAAAAAATTTTTTTAAAACATTTATTTATTTTTGAGAGAGAGAAAAAGAGAGAGGTAGAGCACAGGCAGGGGAGGGGAACAGAGAGGGAGACACAGAATCCGAAGCAGGCTCCAGGCTCTGAGCTGTCAGGACAGAGCCCGACGTGGGGCGCGAACTCTCAAACTGTGACATCATGACCTGAGCTGAAGTCGGATGCTTAACCGATGAGCCAGCCAGGTGCCCCATATGATATTAATTTTTAATGCTGGTGGACACAGAATTTGTATGACCCAGGCAGCTACACTCACTTGGAATGTGAACCATAGATACACTTAAAATTTACATCTTCTTTTCCAGCAAATTGCTTAGGCATTACATGATGTTTCTATAAATCTAGCTTCTTCTTTATAACAGCATTTCCCAGGTGGGAGCTGATGTCCAAGGCAGAAACACGTTAAAGAGCAGGTGGTGGGACAGGCAGGAAATGCAGAAGGTTTTTTAAGTATAATGTTGATGCCTCAGTTTCTCCAAAAATAATAGGACAAAAGTGAGAGGGCAATAGTTTTTTTCTTTTAATTACAGAAAGAAAAAGCATGATTACTTGCTACATACAAATGTTAGACAATTGTTTGCAGGTCTGATCAACTACAATCTTTCTCTTCCCTCTGGAGCCAAGGTTTTTTCTTTTCCTTTTTCTTTTTTGTTTCTCTTCAAAATATTGTAGTGGTTTGAAAGATCAGAAGGCAATTGTGCTAAATTTGCTATTATTAGCATGGAGGTGATAACAGCTTTCTTATCCCTTGGGAGAAGAAGAGGCAGGTGGGGGCCCAGGGATTCTCAGTGCAGTATCGGCAGGCTTCTCACCAAAACAAAAGGACTGAGAATATCTGCCTATGAGAAAATGAGGAGTCTGATACTTTTTCTCTGGGCGAGGTGCATGTTGAAGACACACGAAGAGGTAAAAGTGAGGGTCACGAAAGGGGTGGAGTTTAAATTTTTTTTTTTTTTTTTGATGTGTACTTATTCTTGAGAGACAGAGAGAGATCGAGTGTGAGCAGGGGAGGGACAGAGAGAGAGGGAGGGAGGCACAGAATCCCAAGCAGTCTCCAGGCTCTGAGCTGTCAGCACAGAGCCCGACCCGGGGCTTGGGGCTTGAACCCATGAACCGTGAGATCATGACCTGAGCCGAAGTCAGATGTTTATCTGACTGAGCCACCCAGGCGCCCCAAAGTGGGTGGGGTTTTAAAGCCTTCTTTAAATGGGGCTTTAATGGGGAATGGGGAAGACCCACACCAAGTATTGGTGGCAAGGTCAGGGGGCATGCCCCATGTTTTTCTTCCTCCCCACCGAACACCTGGGCAGCACCAGGCAGGAATCGTGTGTCTCCTGACGGTCATCTTGCTCATGATAAAAGTTATTTGTCTTATCCCGAGCAACGATAAAACAACAACAACAAAAAATGACTTTGAAACCTCTCATCGGCACCTCTAATGAACACAATAGATAAAAGAATATGCTTATCAGAAATGGTCCTCCTTTGCTCCATGACGAACTCAGCAAATACTCCATTAGAAGGGTTTGGTTTCCCACGTGGGTGGTGAAGTCTCCTGAGTTATATTAAGGCTATAAATGCATTTGGAAGTAGCTCAGAGCCTCACTCGAGGGGATGGGTACTCTTTATTCGTCATTCCTCCCCAGGAGGCCCTGATTAGCCCAACACTCATTTGGTACAATAATGGAACAGGAAATTTCTTCTAGGCGCCTGCAACAGAAACTCAGTGGAATGTTTGCTACCTTGGGAGTATCAGGTCATTTTCATATCTGCCGGGGAAACACGTGATCCCAGAAAGGAGGGGCTGGGAAAACAGTGGCCTTGGACAAAGGCACAGCTTCCATGGCAGAATATTTCCAAGCGGGGCCAGGGGTGGGATTTTTGTCTTCCCCATCAAATCACCTTCACATGTTTTTCATCTTCTCCTTTAAAATGTATGCTTCTGTTTGGTTTGTTTTATTTTAACGTAAGAGAACCAACTGAAAGGGCAACTTCTGTGAACCCGCAGGCTTCTAACCCGAAGGGTTCGTCATTTCAGTCCTGAATACCGATTTATGTCCCCTCGGCCAGCACGAGGGGAGGGGCACATTTCTTTTTCTCCCCATGACGCCTTCCATGACATGACACATGAATGATGGAGTATATAATGATTTAACCAAGCCTGATCTTTCCACCTGGGGACACACACAGCACTTAAAGTGTCCGCACGTCCTATTTATTTATTTATTTATTTGCTCTTTTAAGTAGAGAAACCAGGGTATTTAAAATCCACTGGCTTTTTAATCCTTTACACAGAGAATTCCTTTTTTCTTTTTACAGAGAAACTATCCCCACAAGCCAAAGCGGTCGAGTTTGAGTTATAGGGAAATTCCGCAAATGTTTACATTGTGATTCTTTCATTCTTTAATTGCTGCGGCTTTTGTATGACCTCCCCTTTATTTGGGCCCTGTGCAGAGGAGAAATTGCCATGTCCTTCATTCCTAAAGTTAATCCATCAGTCATGTCACTTTGACTGATTAGTTTCTTTCCCAGGGACCACACGGCATATGGATTCAGCTAGATTCATTCCTGTCTGATTCACTGTGTTGCAGGTGATGTGATGTGCCAGTGAGCTTCCTTGCAACCAGTGCCGGGTTTCTTAAGAGCACTGGAGTACCTCTTGAATGATGTGGGAATTCCTCTAACGCCACTGATGTGGTGGTCCCTTTAGGGTAGGATATGCCACAGTCTTTTTTTTTTTTTTCCTTCTTGTTGTCTAGCTTATCCAAATACGATTTAACATAGGGAAAAGTAAGTGAACAGAAAGGAAGATGAGGCAGGTCTCGTATATCTGGGTTTTAGATTAACATAGCCTCATGGACCAGTACGAATTAAGCTACATTTGAAGTGGCCTCCGGGGAAGCCTACTAGTCCCCATAATCCAACGGCACTTAAATATTCAGGACAAAGTTATAAAGTGGCCAGTTGGTATTAAAACTGATCACACAGAGTAGAAACAGAGAGCGGAGGAAAAGCAGAAATGTATTTTATTTAGGAAGGCCTTGACAATTTAGATGCAGTCAAAGAGAGCTCAGTGTTCCTGTGTGAAAGAGGTTAGTTTTGCCTAATGTCCATTATTACCCAAATCCAACCAAGATGGAATTTCAGATCCCAAGCAATACAGGAGAGAAGAAGGGTAAGGACAACTGGTCAGTGAGGGACAGAGGAGTGGGGCTTGGGGGAGAGAAAATACTGGGAGGATGACATTTGACCAAGACCATGAAGGAGATGGTCAAGTTGGTCTTGTAGAATCTTCCAGGTAGAGACAACAGTAAGTCAAAGGCTGTGCGGTAGGTAGGTACTGTGCCTGGTGAGTCTGAGGAAAACTGAAGACACCAGGTTTTCTTGGAATGTTGTTGCAAAAGGGTGATAGAAGGAAATGTGGGGTCATGAGGAGGTTCTCTTCAAGTGCTTGACACTGGTGGGCATGGGAGGCAAGGGAGAAGTTCATGATACAGGGAGAAGGTTAGGAGAAGGGGTAGTTGCACAAGTTAGGATGGAGTAAGAGGGGAGATAGAGTCCATTATACATGTGGAGGGCTGGCTATAGAGAGAAGCCTAATAGTTCATCTATCATAGCAGGAGGGAGCAAAGAACGGATGGGCACTGCTCCGGGTCACAAGGAAATTGGGTGCTGGGAGCCTCGGAAGTTGTTTTTAGATTGTGTGTGTGTGTGTGTGTGTGTGTGGTGTATGTTAAGTAAAGCCATCAAATGAGAGTAAGGATGGGCAATATGTATTGGAGGTTTGAGGAGAAAGAAAAAGTCGTGAAAAAGTCATCCAGGGCACGTTGTCCTCTACGTGTGGTCCAGACCAGCAACATCAGCACCACCTGAGAGATACAGTTACTCAAGCCCTGCCCCAAACCGACTGATTCAGAAATCTGGGGAGGGAGGCCCAGCAATCTGAGTTTTCATGTATCTTCTAGGTGATTCTGTGGTAATCTCAAACTCGGGAGCAAGTTAAGGGTAAACAGGAGACTGATGGATTTCTAGAAATGTATGTTGATGGGAAGAACAAAGAACCTCCTTGAAGACACTGTTCAGGAGTTGAAAATGAGATCGGTCAGGGAGTCAGGTGTCTCTCTCCAGCCCTGACCATGTCTGTAGGTGCACAGAGATGAATGATTAGATTTAACCTCGCTTGGGGGTTTTTTCCAGGTGAGAACAGTGAAACAAGATTGTGAAGAATATTTGCCAAGGTGTAATATAATGGTGGAGTCTCACAACCTAGGCTAAGCGGAAAACCAAGTGACCATGAAAATATATGATCAATTGCTAATAAGTCCCAGTGGGGCCAAAGCTTCTTAGAGTTGGGATATCAGAGTGAGCTGGAAAGAGAGAATGCTTGAAATTACAATTATAGAGGAGTTCTATTTGCTGGCAGTAAGTCTAGGTATGACCTTTGAAGTGACTGCTTGAGGCAGAGTGGAGGATGTAAGAGTTGGAGGAGAGGGCATCAGGAAACTGAGAGTCTAGGACATTGGAAAGATTTTATATATATGCATATTGAAGTCATCATGTATGTTGGAGAAGTAGCAGTGAGCCAAGAGCTAAAATCTGCAAAGGATTAGGAGGGGGGGGGTCTGTTAGTAACTGTAACAGATTGGAATATAGAGTGATAAAGACTAATGACATGATATTCAAAGATGGGGATTTGCCGTTGTTCGTGTGTTGGGAGGGAGGCTGTATGAAACAGGAAGGATACCCACCCCCCACCCCCAGGCCTGG
Source organism: Lynx canadensis (assembly GCF_007474595.2). Lineage (NCBI taxonomy): Eukaryota > Metazoa > Chordata > Mammalia > Carnivora > Felidae > Lynx > Lynx canadensis. Next base: position 21,139,836 of record NC_044315.2, read on the forward strand.
TGTTGCAAGAGTCTTGAAGGACACAGCGCCGTCACCTCAGAGGGCTGAGTGAAAAGCAAGTCGTTTCCCGAGAGGAGAGTCCAGAATTTGGTGGTTAAACCCGAATTCCAGAAGGCAGTGCGGAAGGGTTTTGGGAATTTGAGCGGGGTCATAGAGTGAAAGAGAAGATGGGGAAAATGCAGAGATGGTTGAGGACAAGAGTCCACGGAGATGAAAGATGACTGAAAGTTCTAAGCATCTTGTGGGGCCTGGCACCCACCAGAGAACAGGGCTAAGTGAGGTTTGCCTGTGTGTCCTCAACAAGGCTGGGAGCATTGCGGGGCAGTGAACTGTGGTGGACTTGCCAGGAGTCTTCTGAGGCCTCCTTCACTCTTGCCGACGGCCGTGTGAGGCCAGAGATGGGCAGGCTCACCCTTGGTGTCTGGAAATCGGGGAGAGGTGGGAGGCCAGGGAAGCATGATCTTCTTTGGCTGACTGTGTGGACAGCTCTCCCATCGGAGTAGATTTGGAAATAGCTATTGGAAAATGGTGGAGAGTAGATGAGTCAAGGCTACTACTGTAAGTTCAACGCCCTAACACATGCCCAATTCAGAAGTCTCGCGTTGGTAAAAGTTCTACGTATTTATTCTTGTCTTCTTTAAATCTTGGAAGTGGAAAAGGAAAAGATAAAAATAATCGGAAATTTAAAAAAAAAATCAAGTTTATTTATTTATTTTGAGTGAGAGAGACAGAGAGAGTGAGCAAGGGAGGGGCAGAGAGAGAGGGAGAGAGGATCCCAAGCAGGCTCCATGCTGTCAGCGTGGAGCCTGATGCAGGGCTCGAGCTCACGAGCCAGGAGATCGTGACCTGAACTGAAACCAAGAGATAGATGCTTGACAGATTGAACCACCCTGGAGCCCCCCAAATAATCTGAATTTTTATGCTTTTATCCCTCCAGTTTTGTGAGGCCCAGGAAGTACCCCTCAAGTGTATTCGTTGCTATTATTTCCAGCAAGAGCGCCACTTCATTTCATGTCAGTGCCCCATCCGTTCTTCCTGACATGGCTCACATACAAGGAGACATTTTTTGCATACCGGTGAATAGATGCTCTTAGGAACCAGTGTGGATTGGTGGCTCGAGCATAGGTCCTGGGTGTGAGCCATGCGCCTAGGATGAAATAATGTATACTTTTCTGGGGATGCACACCTGGAACGCAGACATGGGAGCTACCGAAAAAGCAGCTGTTTCAGATGCCAAATACTTTCAGAACAGCTAGCTCCAGTGGAAACCTCTTCAAGTCTGGCAAGAATTCCAGGGTCTCTGGGCTGTACATGCTCTGTTTTCACACTGTAAGCCATTGCTCTGCGTAGAAATGCTCGAATGCGGTTAGAATTCTTGTAACGTCCCTTTAAGTGGCATAATATCGTATGCAGAGTGACAAGCCCCATTAGAAAATGCAGTCTCCCCTCACAGCTAGGCTTAATGTGCAGCAGGGGAAGGGACTGATGCAGGAATAATTCCTCTTGATGACTCAAGATTGATTCTAGAAGCATTTAAAGAAGAATGTGGGCTTTTCAAGGAAGTGGATAATGCAGGAAATCTCTGGACAGCTGCCGGCGACTTTGAGTATCGGGGGAGAGCTGCAGGGTCAAGAGAAAGATTTGCTTCTCCAAGGCCTGAACTAAGAAATAAAACAAAGCAAAACGAAAGCAAACATATGATGACAACCGGAAAACCCTTGAACCTGTGAGGAGGACTTACGTTTGTCTATCTATCTATCTATCTATCTATTTATGAGAGTAGGAGTGGGGGGAGGGGCAGAGAGAGAGAGGGAGACAGAGGATCTGAACCGGGCTCTGCGCTCAGAGTGGGGAGCCCCATGCAGAGCTCGAACCCACGCATGGTGAGATCATGACCTGAGCCGAAGTTGGAGCTGGACGCTTAATCCACTGAGCCAGCCAGGGGCCCCCAGGACTTGCCTTTAAAGTGGAATGTCAATCCCTTTCTTACCCACTTCCCTTTGTGTTACTATTACTACTAACTGCCGTTAACCATTTCTTCTCCAGGCTTAGAAAACATTGTTTCAAAAGACACAAATGGAATCAGCCCATAAATACTGTTTTGCCAGTTTGCTTCAAATTGAATGGATTTTGGACCTGAAAATGTACTATAGTCTTTCGTTCAGCTGTTCAGTGTTCTGTGTATCCTTATGGAATAATTTATATAACCTATCCCTATTAACATTTAAATGGCTTTCATTTGAGACTATTACAACAAAAGTGCCGTTAATGTCCTTGAGCATTATTTTTGTGCGGTAAGGCAAATCTGTTTATGGGTGAAATTCCTAGAAGCGTAATTCCTGGGTCAAAGAATACATGCATTTCTTTAAGCTCGGTAAATAACATGTTTTATTTTAGGCTCAAAGTATTCTTATGAATCAATAAGTAAAAGGTGAATAAAAAATCTAAAACTAATAAAGGAACACATGTCAGACAGAAAAAGAAATACAATTGGTTAGTGAGCAAATGAACAGTTACTCAGTCTCACTCCTTCACTAACTGAAAATTAAAACCAGATAGCATTTTCCCTGTAAAGTTGATAAATACTCCTACATTTGATCCCACAGGTCATTTGTGAGAGGGCGGGGAGCAAGCACGGGCACACACTTTTGATGATGGTGTGAGCGATCATCGCTTGTTTCGGCAGGAGCGTTAGCGATAGCTTTGCTGGTGTTTTTACTCTCGATGCCCTGTCACGTGGCCTTGAGTTATGCTCTGCTCATTTGATTAGAGGAAGATCTTTAGGCACTAATTATAGTTTATTTTTCAGTGTGGAAAGCTGTCCAACTTACCTTATACTGGACTGATTTACTGGTTTAACAGTATGGGCATTCTGTTGCATTCATTCAATAAATGTTTATTAGGCATCTATTATGTGCCACTGGGAACACAGTGGGGGACACAGGGTGACTAGCAGTGGACGTGACAGGCAAGGCCTCTACTCTCACAGTGTTTTTATTCTAATGGGCAAAGGTGACAACAAGATGTATGATGTATAGCAGGAGGTGACAAGGCCTGGGGCAGAACCAAAATGGGTAAAGGGATAGCGAGTGACTGAAGGGCCATTTAGATAAGATGCCAGAGAGTCTTTCTGAAGAAAAGACGTTTTAGCTGAACACTGGATGACAAAAAAAAAAGAGGTGGCTAATCAAAGAACTGGCAAGGGCCCTCCAAACCGAGAGCACAGCATGGGCAAAGGTCCTGGGGCAGGCAGGAGGACCAGTGTTATAGCACGAACTGCGTCCTCCCAAAATTCAAATGTGGAAGCCCTAACCTCCAATGTGACTGTGTTTGGAGACAGGGCCGTGAAAGAAGTAATTAGCATCAATGAGGGCATCACTTACACCAAACATATCCCAAAGCTGCTTACCTCTCTCAACCCCCATCTCTACTCTCTAGCTGACACCTCCATTCTGGGGGTCCGGGAAGGCTTCCTCGTGTCCTTCTTGCTTCCTATCTGCCCCTTTGATTCCATTCTCCTCAAAACAGCTGGAGCAAGATGTTAAAAGGCAAGGCTATGGGAGGATATGCGGACACAGCCAGAAGGCAGCTGTCTATCAACCAAAGAGAGAAGCCTTAGAAGAAACCTTCTGCCACTGTGATCTTGGTCTTCCAGCCCCCAGAACTGTGAGAAAATAAATGTCTGTTGTCTAAGCCACCCAGTCTGTGGTGTTTTGTGACATCTGCCTGAGCACACCAAGACAGCCAGTGTGGCTGAAGCTTCGTGACTGGGAGGCAGTAAGGAGGACATAGGGTTCGAGAACCAGGCAAGGGCCAGGAGGACAGGGCTTTGAGGGCTGGGGGTAAGAGGCTGGGTTTAATTCTAAGTCTGATGAGAAATTATGGGAGGGGGGTAGTGCCTTTTAACATCTTGCTCCAGCCGTTTTGAGGAAAATGGGGTCGAAGGAGCAGATAAGAAGCAGGTAGGATATGAGGAAGCCCTTCCCGGATACGCAGGAGGGATGGTGTCAGCTAGGGAGTAGCTAGCTCTCTGGTTTGGTGTAAGTGAGGGAAGCCCAGGGGACCCTTCCCTGATAGCCTATAAAGATAGGGTGCTGGGAGTGATCCACGTTGGCGATCCATCCAATTAGTGGTGCATTCTCTGTAGACAATATCAAGACCGACCAACCCAAAGCCCTCTGCTTTTTATTATCATCACATGCTGACGGTTGTAGACAGTGTCAGTGAAACGACATTCCTCCTGGGAGCACGGGACTCTCCTAGCCTTTCTCACCACCCACCACGCTGGTGTCGCTGGAAGAGGTAGGGTGAGCCCAGTAACTGCACCTGCGAGGGCAGTGAGGCTGAGGACCTCAAGTTCCCCTCTAAGACTGGCCACATCCCCTCCCTCCCTGAAGGGCCAGTGGATAAAGACAGGAGTGGAGAAGGCAACAGAGTCTCCTTTGCCAGCGCTCTCCCACCTGGAGAGACAGAGCACCTCCCTCCTTTGCCTGAGGCATGAACAGAGGAAGAGGTGGCAAGGAATTCCTGAATTCTCCTCAGCTTTCTGTTCCTTCTCAAACCTTTGGGCAAAGGATGAGGCTGTCCCTGGAGAGAAGGGGCCAGAAGAGTGTCAAAGCAGCCATCTCCCTTTTGTGCCACTCCCAATACCCCACAGGACACGGAGAACCCATTCTTGCCACGAGGGAGCTGGGCAGTTCAGCTTTTACGCCAGGAGGATACAGGACGGTCCTATAAAGACATCATTTCAAAGGCCGAGTTGAATTTTAGACTCAGTTCTTATCTCAAACTATACCAAGCCCATTAGCCAGAATAGCTCACCAGGGATTCTGGACTAGATTCAAATTAGCACAATACTGATTCCCTAAATATGAACAATGGATCACTTCTTTCACAGCTAAAGTCCTGGAAGAAATTAGAATTTAGAAGTGAAATAAAAGTGCAAATTCCTTTTTTCTTGTAAACCAAAGACACTTAACTCTAAAATACCTTCTTCCCACGTTTCCCATTCTGCTCAGACTTGGAGAGTCTCACCCAACTGCTGCAGGTGGGGCCGTCTTCCTGGGCTGCCACGGTGATTACCCGATGCTAAGAGTGGATTCATCCAACCTCAGAACTCTTATGCGTCCCACGTCTCCAAAGAATCAAGTCAACCCGATTCTCAAGATGATTGATCAGCGCACCGGGCCCATACAGAGATGAATGGTGTCTGATCCCCAGTGAGAGCATTTCACAAATAGAAGCTATGTTCTCCTCTGTCTTGAGCCAGCAATGGATTGAAGCTGAGAGTTGGTGGAGGAAGTAACACAGAGAAAAAGTAGGAAGGAAAAAATTCATCTGGCCTCTAGATTTGCCAGAACGCCAGTTACTCTATGCCAGCTGTCTGGAGTATACAACATGTTCACTTAAACTCAATTGGGAAAATGTTCCATCATGAGCTTCAACATACTGCCATATGCCTTACATAAGGCCAAAGCTTCTCGTCTGAGCTACTACTGTTGGAACTTTCTTCCTCAGAATCCTGAGGAGAAGCAAAGACCTCTGTCTGCTGTGTGCTTCACCCCCAAAACCTGCAGTAGCTCTGGGTTCCTTCAGCTCTGTTTGGGGCTGTCAGAATCCCCCAAACCCGTGCCTGAGTGGTCCCTGAGATATAATGGCCCCAAATCTTTCCCTTTTCTCATGTTCTCCCCCTTAATTCCCCACGCCTTGAATAAATTTAACTGCTTAAAAGGGGGCACAAGATCCCTTGTTAAGCACCTACTTCCTGGTGCATCAAGTTCACAGCTGCAGGCCCATGGGAGAAACCAAGTAAATATCTTTTGTGGCTCCTATGCCCAGCCCTCCCAAACTGCCGTGCATTCAAACCTCCGCACATATTCCCAGACCCTTTTGAAGACATCCTCCTAAGATCGGTGAAAAGCCCTACTCTTTCTAGGACCTTGGGTCTGTCAAAGACTCCGTGAGCCCCTGGACTCCTGGAGAAGTGAAAAGATCTTACTGATGCCAGATGAGAAATCTCCATCTTGGCTCTTGACCACATCCCTACTCATTCATTCTGAGGTTCCAAATCAACAGTGAGTCTCCCTTAGTACTGATTCCTCATGTGGCTGCCTGGCTGAGGATGCCTGGCAGATTCAGATGATATTCAACTGCTAGGTCCTGTGATTACCAAGTCCAGACTCCTTGGCCTTGCCTTCCCAGACCCGCCTTAGCTCTCCACCCGGTAAGGAAGCAGAGGAGGTGGATGGAGGGAGGGGGGTGTGGCTCGCATCTCGTTCGCCATAACAGATGGCACAAGAAAGAAGTGAGTGCTTCTCCAGAGCCTGTGAGAAATGAAATAGGAAATTGATGGCCCGCCTTCTGCTTCAGAGGCATGGTGTCTTAGCCCACTGGGACTATGGCAACTTATGAGAGATGGACTGAGTGGCTTATAAACAGTAAACATTCCTTTCTTGCAGTTCACAGAATTACCCTTAACAGCAGTGTAGGCTTTCTGTAGCATGCACCCCAAAATCCTCCAGGCTCTACTCCTTGCCTAGCTCCAAAGTCACTTCTGCACTTTTAGGTATTTGTTACAGCAGCATCTCACTCTTGGTACCAACTGCTGTCTGAGTTTGCAGGGGCTGCTACGGTGAATTACCTTTGGCAAGCTTATAAACAACAGGCATTGGTTTCTGACGGTTCCGGAGGCTGGGAAGTCCAAGATCAAGGTGCTGGAAGACTGGGTGTCTGGTGAGAGCCTGCTTCCTCACTGACAGCTGTTTTCTTGCTATCCCCTCACGTGGCGGAAGGGATGAGCTAGTTCTCTTGGGTCTCTTTTCTAGGGGCCCTAATCCCAATCATGAGGGCTCTCTCGTCGTGACCTAATCAGCTCCCAAAGGCCCCACCTCCTGATACCATCCCCTTCGGGGTTGGGATTTCAACATATGGATTTCGTGGGGTCAAACATTCAGACTACAGAACATGGCAATTCTGGTTACGACTTAATGTGGGGAAATGAATATTTGACCCTCTGACCCAAACAGCTCCATAGGCAAGGACTAGAAGCTTGCTGTAAAAGACAGGTTGTGGGGCCACAAGGGTGTGCGGGCCAAGGCATGGGGTTTGAAAGAGGGTGTGGTCTTTTTTCAAATAATAAGACAGAGTGATTCCACTATTGGTAAAACATGAGCCATTGAATACCAGGCTCTATTTGGGTTGGACACTACTTCTCCTATGGGGAAGAGGAAGTTAGAGAAAGAAGAGGGGAGGCAGAAGAGGGGGGCACTAAGTGTTTCCTATAAGACTTCCTCCTTTGTGCAGAATTCCAGGTTGACAGGCATGGCTAGCATATCAGTCAGCCTTCCAACAGAGGACCCGAACCAGTAGGATGTATGTGTGTGAGGGTGTGCGTAAAATGGTGTTTATTGCAAGGAGCTGCCTTGTGTGATTGCGGGGACTGGCCAAGCAAGTCTGAAATCCATAGTGCGGGCCATCGGGAAGGACCGGTTGGAAAATCCGGGCAAGAACTGATGCTGTAGTTCCAGGGCGAAAATTTTTCTTCCTCAGGTAAACCTCAGTTCTGCTCTTAAGGCCTTCCAACTGCTTGGATGAGGATCACTATGATTTTTCTAGGATAATCTTTACTTAAATTTAACTGATCCACTTCGAGCATGTTAATGACATCTACAAAATATTTTCATGGCAATACCTAGATTAGTGTTTGAATAACTAGGTACTACCGGTCTGATCAATTTAACGCATAAAAATGATCATCACAAATAGTAAGGAGGAATGTCTACCCTTCTCCAACAGCCAGGTGAATGTGAGGGGAATATCATTTCAGACAGTGGGAATAGCATGTGCAAGGAGGAATTGGAAGAAGACACTTAGAGCAAAGAAGGAAAAGGTTACCAAGGCGGACTGAAAAATAGGCAGAGGCAACATCATAAGTCCCCTTGCATTTTAGAGCAAGAAAGTTTGGATTTTATCCAGAGAGAGAAGTCTTGGGATTTAACACAGAAAGGGATATGACAAGAGATGCATTATAGAAACATCAAGCAGGTGCCTATATAAAAAGACTAGAAGAGGTAAAACTATAGACAAGAAGGCTGGCTAAGCGATAGCAAAAAATATCCAGGTCTGAAGTGTGTTTCTAGGAGTAAAGTTGGAGAGCAGGGTGTAAATTCACCATCTATTGAGTATACTCAAGAAGTGGAATTCGCAGCTCCTGACTGAGAGCCAGAGAGAAGTCCAGCTGCCTGATCTGAGTAACAGGGTTTTCAGTTATTCATTTGCTGAAATAGCAGATTGGGAAGGAGATGGAATTTGGGTGCCCTCTGCTCACGTATGGTGTGTGGGGGGCAAGTTTGGTGTGGGGAAGGTGTCTGTTAGCATCCCCACGTTAGTAGGCAATTCCGGAGGCCTGGCGATACGTCTGAGCTGAAAACAAAATTCTGTGCTCTTTTAACACATAATTAGGAGAGAGTTGTGCAAATGTAAGAGATTATTTAGGAAATCTACGAGCAAGAGAAGACCCCAAAGAGAATAGGACGAGAGAAAATGGCCAAGGAGAGAATCCTCAGGGACATGAACAGGTAATGGATTGGATGGGAGAAGCAACTTGTGAACGACAAAACTCAGATGAAGAAGTGGATGCTCTTTCCCCCACTCCCCAAATGGTGATATTCATTAGAGAACTGCCTTTGATGTTCTTCCATTCTTTTACCAAGGATGTATCAGACACTATTCTGGAGATATGATGATGAATAAGCCATGATTTCTGCCCTCAAGTGATTTAGATCAAGGTTGAGCAACCTGGGCACTAGTGACATTTTGGCTCAGATAATCCATTGTGATTGGGGGGCTGTCCTGTACATCGTAGGATGTTTAGCAGCATCCTTGACCCTTATCCTGTGGATATCCATAGCAATTCTCCCACCCCAGTGGTAACAATCCCAAGTATCTGTAAGACATTGTCATATGTCCCCTTGAAGGAGGAGCAAAGCCACCCCCACTTGAGAATCAGCACTCTCAAGTCTAAAAGCTGACAAATACATAAACAGGATAAAATTACATCATAATATGTGTTATAAGATAATAAATATTCCTAGACTATTTAGGAGATTAGGTAGTTTATAGATTCTATGGGAGACTACCAGGAGCGACACAGCCAGAAACATTGCAGCCAGACAAAATGCCCAAGGGCACCTCCATATTGGTCCGGGAAAAGAATGCCACTACCACTGGCTGTCCCGACTTAGCACCAAAGGTGCTAGAGCCTGGGTGCCAGGAGCCCCCGACAGTTACCACAGGAAGACCTGCCCCCGTGAGTGCCAGATGGTCTTCTATTTGACACGCACTCACTTCCAGATTTTCCCTGGTTGTATCTGATTGGTAAAACCAAGACCTCTAGGTATCTTCATCTCAACATCCCAACCTCTATCTTAAGTTCATGTCCTTTAATAATCACTCCATTCTGCCAGGTGTCTTGTCAGGAAAACTTGGTGACAATGTTGACTGTCCTTTCACTCCATGTCTAACCTGCCTTTGCGTTTGGCTGATTCAACCAATCTATTCCCTTGGATCTCGCTTTGGGTTTGGAACATTTCTCCCAACTTATGTGAGTTAAGACGTTTGCCCCATCCAATCATCCTGGCTTCTTGAGTACAGAGAGAAGGAACTAAAATTTATTGAAATTCTGATGTGTCAGATGCTGTGGCAGGGACTTTACATAGAGGATCTCATTTAGAAATAGCAGGATAGCGTGAGAGGAAGGACTGTAAAATCTGATGATTCTGAAAAGCACAAGAAACCAAAGAAAAAAATAGTTCAGTTGGACCATGACAAAATTAAAGTCTTTCTGTATCCAATGACACTATTAAGAAAGGGGCAAATACAACCCCTAAAATGGCAGAAAGTATTTGCAGATCATATGTCTGATAAGGGACGAGTAGAAAGAACATTTTTTTGTTTATTTATTTATTTTGAGAGAGAGAGAGAGAGAGAACATGAGTGGGGTAGAGGCAGAGAGAGAGGGAGAGAAAATTCCACGTAAGCTCAACATTCTCAGTGCGGAGACTGACGTGGAGCTCAAACCCCCAAACCATGAGATCATGACCTGAGCCAAAATCAAGAGTCGGTCACTTAACTGACTGAGCCACCCAGGTGCCCCTAGTAGTCAGAACATTTAAAGAATTCCTACAACTCAACAGTAAAAAGACAAAACTAAATTTAAAAATGGGCAAAGGATCTGAATAGATATTTCTCTAGAGAAGATATACAAAGGGTCAATAAGCACATGAAAAGATATTCATCACCAATTCTTTTTTTTTTTTTTAATGTTTTTTTTATTTTTGAGACAGAGCATGAGCATGAGCAGGGGCAGAGAGAGAGGGAGACACAGAATCCAAAGCAGGCTCCAGGCTCTGAGCTGTCAGCACAGAGCCCAACGCGGGGCCCGAACTCACGAACCGCGAGATCATGACCTGAGGTGAAGTCGGAGGCACAACCAACTGAGCCACCCAGGCGCCCCGATTCATCACCAAGTTCTTAGGGAAACGTAAGTTAAAGCCACAATGACATACCACTCCACACCCACTAGGACTGTTATAAAAATAAAATTAAATTAAATAAAGTGTTGATGAGAACGTGGGGCAATTGGAATCCTTACCCGTTGCTAGTATGAATGTTAAATGGTGTAGCTTTTCATAAACTTGTCTGTTATGCACTCACTCTGTTAAGCACTCTCTCTGTGCCAGGCTCAGTGACAAGAACTTATGTGCATTATCTCATCTAATTCTTATAATAACCCCAGAAAGTCCATTCAATCCATCCTTTCCCAAAGTGAGCTTTGCTCAGACTCTCAAGATGCTCTGGGTTAAAGTAAAACAAGCAGGGAAACACTACATCTTCAAAGCGCTTTTGCAGACTCACAATACTCACGAGCCCATGAAAGACTCCGAAAAATCCTGCAGTGAAAATAGTTTAACTTTGATACTCTAGTGTTTCTCGCATCATTTGGCCACTTACCACTTATTAACAGCAAATTGTGTGGAACATACTTTGGGGGACATTGGCTTAGCGTTATGGGCTGGCCCATTGTTCATTTCTGCAGGAGACCAGGAATGGTCTTTTCGAGTTTTCGCTAACTGCCCATGTGAGCATGCCTGTATCTGATGGAGTTACTTTAAGAAAAGGTAACTAAACAATTAATTATTTGATGTAATAGAAGGTAATAATTTGGGCGTGTGTTTGTGCATGCATGTGCTGAGGTGTTTTCATAGACGATAAAGAGATATTTTTCAAAGTTTGTCCTATGCTTTGCATAATTCTTGACTATTTCCTCCCAAGATCAATATGTTATCAAATGAGTGACCTAAAGTGAACAAAATGGAAGACAATATGCGGTGTATTCACCTTTAAGGCTCATGTTGGAATTGGGAAAGATGGGAGTGGCCACTGATGTTTTGATCTTTAGTTAAACAAGATTTAAAGCTGATACAAAGCAAATGGTTGAGGCAATAGAAGATCATATCGGAGCTGTTAAGGGGCCACATACCAGAACTCCAGGCAGTTAAATGGCAGACCAAAAATATGGTTCCAACTAAGATATCCAAGCTCAGTTTAGAAACATCCTTGAAATTTTACTAAAAGTCAAGCTGTAGGAGCGCCTGAATGGCTCAGTCAGAAGAGCGTGGGATTCTTGATCTCGGGGTCGTGAGTTCGAGCCCCATGTTGGATGCAGAGATTACTAAAAAAATAAATAAGCTTGGGGGAAAAAAGTTAAGCTTTATGTGAATACAGCAGAGGCATTTTATAAGAAATATGGATGAATAATTATTTGCTAAGTGATAATAAGTGACTCTAATTGGCCCTGTTTGGAAGGGGGTCATAATGTGTAAGCCAATGAACATGGTTTGTCAAAGGATTATTTTCTGCTTTGTGAATATGTTTATGTAAGAAGTCTTACAAATGTATAAAACAAATCACATCTGATGAATCTTCTTCATTAAAAAACTAGAATTACATGAGTTTAGGGCTCTTTTAAAAAAAAATAAAAGCTGGTCTCTAGAATTGTCCTATATTCCACCTACCTATTAACTGCTGGGGACAGGGGTGCCTGGCTCGCTCAGTTGGAAGAGCGTATATTTTAAAAAATATTTTATTTATATTTTGGAAGAGCGCAAATAAATGGTATTTTACTTATTTTGGGGGGGGGGAGCAGAGAGAGAGAGAGAGAGAGAGAGAGACAGAGGATCTGAAGCAGGCTCCGTGCTGACAGGCTGACAGCAGTGAGCCCCATGTGGGGCCTGAACTCACCAATCGTGAGATCACGACCTGAGTCAAAGTCGGAGGCTCAACCGACTGAGCCACCCAAGTGCTCAGAACATATGACTTTTGATCATGGTGTCATGGGTGGGGACATAAGAATACTTAAAAATTCATTTGGAATTTTGTTTTGATTTAACATCACGGATTTTAGTACAGCAAAGAGAAAGAAGAAAACACCCTCCTAAAAGAATATTACTAAGTCAATTTAATGTGCAGGGCAAAAAATTTTTAGCATAGACTTTATTGAGTTGCATTTTGTGTTTTCACTGCTGACAACAGAGATGTTTAGATTGAAATATAATCACAATGAAACCTTTTTAATTCCTGCTGATAAAGTTACCAAATTTGTAGGTCCTCTTTCCTTCTCAAAAGATTGTAACCAGTAAGAAGCTGTAGTAAGTCTCGGGTTAATATATAATGCCTTTTTAACAAAAATGCTGGTTTTGCAAAATGCAAGAAACTTGTAAAGATTTAAATAATGCTTATGAATTTTTAAAAATATAATAAATTGAATTTTTGTGTATCCAATTTTACTGTTAAAGAGAAAAGGGGAACGTTAATATGTTAGACTTTTGCTCACTATAAAAATATACTGAAACATTTGTAAGTGAAATTGTGAGGGTTAATGATTCATTTTAGAAATTTGTTTATACACAATTACTTTGATTTTGAAGTATTTCATTTTCGTATAAACTTTATTTTACCCTGATATTTAAAACTTTCTTAAGAGGGAGAAGGAATAATATTGGATAATGAATAATAATTCATTGGAAAATGAATACATACCTGTACCATAGCATCATTACGCTCATGTGGCTATATACCCCAATAATCAATGTAGCTTATAAATACTTACATTTTATGACACTTGTGTTGCCCAGTTTCAACGCCATTCTTGGGAGTGAGCATAATAAAGTATTTTTTTAATACTTGACTCAATTCACAAAACTGCTAGCATCCCAGCATTCTGAAACATTCTCCTTTGCCCCTATGAACTTAATCACTACCAGGAAGGTTTTTTTATGGCCCTAGGTAAAAAATTATGTGCACGAGGGAGTTTTAGGTGAATTTGGAACTGAGGTTATAGGTCACCAGCATCCACTCTAAATTTCCTCCATATGATTGGGCAAAGAGTACCATTGCTTCCAATTAAAAAGCCACACTTGTTGATTTTTGGGAGTCCAGAACACTCAAGAAGGAGAACCTGGATATTATCATTATTGGGATTTAGACAGAGGAGCAGACTGGAAAGATCATCATGGAAGTCAGATTTCAGAGAGTCACAAAAATACTCTCTAGGTATAGTGTCAGGCTGTGACTGAATATACTCCATATTCTTTCCTCCCAGACTGCCTAAACACTTTGCTAAAAAGAGGGCTTTGCAGGCAGAAATGAAAGAACTGTGGTGTTGAAGGACCAAACCTTTCTACTGGGGTTGGCTTTCTTTCCAGAGGATTCTGGATGGAACAAATAGGAGATTTCAATGGGGGGGCCTTAACCATTCTACTGTAGGACATTCTACTTGACCAGAAAATGAAAGGGAACTAAATGCTGGAGACAATGAGACAGATGATGAGGGCTTTTGGGTGTTAAGATGCTGAAACGAGGTGCTACAGGAGCTTTGGCATCAGAGCCTCCACAGGCATTGGCCCCAGTGGCACATTCAGTAGTAATGTTCATGGACTGAAGACGTAGAATGTTGTCAGGCTTCAAATTCAAGTATGGTGAGACAAGTACCCTCAAGGGCCTTCCTGCTGGAAATCAACAGCATGCTGCATCAAATATTCTTTCGGGTTCAGTGCTGGACTTCCCAGAAAGAAAAGATGTCTTGAAGCCCCTCTAAATAAACAGAGGCAAAAATTCATGTGCTGAAACCAGAGCAGTGAGGGGCCAGCAAAGGAAAGACAGATCTTCCAAAGGGCAAATACGCATGTCAACATCAGATCAGGTGAATGAAACATCAGGCTAACCCAGGCAACCCATAGTTGCCTAAAACCAGCATCTGTGAAAGTGTGAGTAGAAAGTGCCCCCTTAGTAGAAACAAAGGTGAAACGAAGGTTGATCAGTGTCAACCGAGCAAATATAAACTCACAACCAACAGTCATGCAATCTACACCAACATGAGCCACAAGAGTGAAAATCTGCAGAAACAGATCCCCCAAGGACTTCTGTTAAAAAAATATTTCAGATGTAAGGTATTGCAGTAACTCTGATTTAAAAAAAAATAATAAAAGAAGTAAGACAAATTTAAACAAGCAAGGAGAGATAATAAACACAGGTAAGCAGATGTTAAAAGAAACCATGTAGTATTTTAGAAAGGAAAAATGTATTTGTCAAAACATTCTCAAGGTCTTGTTTAAACAACAGATTAGCACAAATGGAGAAAGAAAATAGTGACCTGGAATGTTGATAAATTAAAAATCATATTATAATCTGTAAAGCAGTCCATAAAAAAAAAAACCACGGAGGCATAACTAGAAAGTCATTATAGGCACTCAAAGCAAAGCCCCCAAATACAGAAGGCAAAAATTGATAGAACTAAAGAAAATTATAAAGAAATCCACAATCATAGTTGGAGGTTCAGTAATTGAACTCACAGATAAAAAGCTGTAAGGATACAGAAATTTGAAAAATGTTTTAGCCAATTCGATTTAATTTAAATGTATAGAAGAGGATATCCAACAAAAAGAGAAAACACATTCTTCTCCGACGCACATGAAACATCGAATAAGACAGACCAAAAGCTGGGTCATAAACCAAGCTCCAGCAAGTTTCAAGTGATTAAAATTCTACAGAGTATGTTTTCTGACTAAAATGGTATTAAACTAGAACTAATAAAAACAAGATACCTCAGAAATCGCCAAATATTTGGAAATGAAGTAATGCAGTAACTTATAATTCCTGGGAGAAAGAAGAAGTAACAAAAGAAAAAAGGAAAAGAAAGAAGAAAAAAAAAGAAACTGGAAAACATTCAAAACTGAATGACGACCAAAACACAATTTATCAAAATTCCCAGATGCTGCTGAAGCTTTCTTTAAAAGATAATTTATAACTTTCAATTCATGTATCAGAAAAGAACAGGGTAAGTCAGTGGCCCCGTATCTACCGTAAGAAGCAAGCCACCAAATAAATAAATAAATAAATATGCAAATACAATTAAAAGCAGAAGAAAGCATAGGATAGAAATGAGTGGAAATCAATGAAATAGAAAAGAGACAAAGAATAGAGAAAATCAGTGAAGCCAAAAGATAGTTCTGTGAAAAGTTTAGTCTTTGCAAAGAATAAAATTGATAAACCCTGCTTGATAAGAAAATGAAAGAAAACCTGTTGCAACATCACAGATGAAAGAGGGAACATTAAGAAGAAAATTTGGAGATACTGTGAGGAACTTTCTGCCAATAGATTCTACAGTGTAAGTGAAGTGGACAAATTCTTCTTCAACTGAAGACTCAAGTTACTGAACTAACAAATAAATAGAAGAACTTAAGAGTCGTATATTTCTTTCTTTAAAGTTTGTTTTTGAGACAGGAAAAAGGGGGAGGGGGAAGAAGCAGGAATAAGCAGACAGAGAGGGAGACGGAGAATCACAAGCAGGCCCTGTGCTGTGCGGAGCCGGAGGCCGGGGCTTGAACTCACGAACCTTGAGATCGTGACCCGAGCTGAAATCAAGAGACAGCACTCAACCAACTGAGCCACCCAGGCGCCCCATTAGAGAGATTATGCCATCCCCAGGTGTCCCTTGGAGATATTGTGGGTTCCATTCTAGACCACTGCAATAGAGCCAATATCGCAACAAAGCGAGCCACCCCACTTTATTTCCCGTGCATACGAAAGTTATGTTTACACTCTACGGTAATAGGAAAATCTAATCAACGATGGCAGAAATCATTTCAGTGGTTGTTTCTGAGGGGGTAGGGGCTGACTAGGAAGAAGGACAGTTTCGGGAGTTAAGGAAAAGTTTTATATAAATTGGTTCTTTGGCCAATCCCCCTGGAAGCAACTATCTTCCATTGTTGCCTCTGCCCCACCCTGTCACTCCCTCTCAGGGGGCTTTGACTCCTGCAGCAACTGTCACAGCAGTAAAATCCATCATGTCACCGTCTCAGGGCTTGCAGACAGAATGGACACCAACGAGGTGGGGAATCTCGGGGGCCATCTTAGAAGTCTGCTGGCCACACTGGTCATCTGTCCCAGGTCTTCTTCGGCAACAGTGGAATAAGTGACCCCTTTTTAGTGCTGCCCTTAACAGGGGGCCGTAGTAAATTGCAGCCTATTCGGAGATGGAAAATTTTAAATATAAAAGAAACCACAGAGACATAATATTTAAATGCAGTGGGTGATACCGTGCCAGATCCGGTAGTCCGGCAGTCTGGGCAAATTGACAGAATTGAAATACAGAGAGCAGATAAATACAATTTTTGTATTCATGTTACATTTACTGAAGTCGATAACTTTAGTCTGTAAAGAAGTGGTTATGTAAAAAAATTCTTCTTTTGGGAATATACTCTGAAGTACTAAGAGGTAAAGTACCACTTTGTAGGCAACTTATTCTCAAATGTTAAAGAAAACATGATAATTATATATGTATATATGTTATATATAAGTATATATGCGTGTATGTAGGCACATACAGAGTACGCAAACCTGACAGAATGTTAAAAAGACGAAAATTTAAGTGAGGAGTTTGGGGCCATTCGTTATTATTCTGGTAATGTTGCTGTACCTTTGCAATTATTTCCGAACACGATGATTTTTTAAAAATTTCCCATAGAACCCCAGCAGACCTCAGGACTTGAAGATGCCAAATAAGAACGGAGGCAAGTGCAAAAATACTCAAGTCAAGAAATTTGTTGAGGGGCTTTGAATGTCTGTTGTGGTGATTCACCGCACCAAGAGCTTTGCGCTTAATCAAATCGGTCCCAAGGATATATGAGAAATCGGCTAACGACAGAGATCTCTGTGACTGAAACCATCAAATCGCTGCTTCAGCTCCCTGCCTATTACGGTGACCACAGTCGGCTTCTTCTTTCCCACCCTGGATTCCAGCATCTGCAATGAATTCAGGGAGCCTCATTCCGAAGCAGCAGTTACCACAGGCATTACTGGCTCGCAGAGAGTAGCCACTGGAGAGTTTCCCAGGATGCTACCACTCCCTTTACAATGGTATTTCTCTCTGCTTTGGTGAAAGGTCTTCTGGATCCTCTTTGGGTATAGATAGGGGGTGGGTGAGCAATTCTTAGATGATAAATCTGCTCTGGCATTCCAATTTCCCTGGGCCTTAGATACTGTCTTTTACGACCTACCAAGGAGGTCTTGACATTTAGTCCTCATTTAGCGTAGGCTACTGAGTTCCGGTTAAGTAACCAAGAAAATTCTTAGAGCCACTCAAGCTGGCACATTGAATTCAGAATCTCGGCTCCGAGCTCCCGTGTCCATGATTTCAATTTCGTCCATTATATTTCTTCCAACACCCTTACAATCCATTTCCATACACGTACGTCGGGTTTCTGTCTGTATAAGCTGACAGAATCCTGTAAGATTTTGGTGTGGCTCTCGTCTTCTCATGGTTCACACTTTGTAACTCATGCTCTGGGGTCTGGTGGCATTCGGGTCTGGTTGCAAGTCTAGAAGCAAGGACAGGCAGGGTGTGTGGGTCTTCAGAAATAACAGCGATTCCTTGCAAGGCAAACACCTCAGAGGAAGCCATTGTGGCCCGTTTAGGCAGATGAATACTAACACCAGTCAGGGAGGAAGGGCCTCTACCTGCAAAGGCGCCTCAGTGGAATTTGGGGGTTCGGAGTCTCCAGCTTCACGGATGTGTACAATTTTTTAGGATGCTGCTTTTCTTACCCAACACTGGAACTTTAACATCAGAAACCTTCAGGGATGTGAATTCAATTTGACTTGTAATTCAGCTACCAGAAAGATTTGATATAGAATTTGTTTTTCAGAACTTCTGGCCCTGTGTCTGTAAGAAAAAAAAAAAAAAAGATTACTTGTAGGGAAGTCACAGAAGCATTCTGGTCCCGTATCAAGACGTTGACCTAGAAATTCAAAGCCCTGAGTTTATCATTTTTACTCCCTAAATTCTCTAGGTTCCTTAAAAACCGCTAACCGATCCGTGATACTCCTTATTTCCACCAAAATGACATCAACTCCTTGGTCACCCGAAGGTCCTGCCTGTCCCAGGCAGCTGATGCCAGACATCTGCAGGTGATCATCTAACGATCTCTTTTGCCACCACACAGTATGCACACATCTGCTATTCTTTCAAAAAAACATTACCCACCGTCTACCACATGCCAGAGACTTTTCTCGACCCAGAGATACAGCAATCACAAGTCAGAGGCAGTCCCTGCTCTCATTCAGCTTGGTTCTAATGGATGAGACAGATGCATGAAAACTAAATTTTTAGTAGACTTTCAAGCATTTCAGTACTTTGCTGGAAAATAAAAGCAGCAAGAAGACAGATATTGATAGGAAGGACACGTTCAAGTCTGGTGACAATAAGCAGACATGAGCTCCTATTGGTAAAAGAGTGTTTAAGAATAGAAATAAGTATAATCAGTGCCCCTAACTTTGGAGACAAACTGAAGTACTGAATGTACTTCTATTTTTGACTTTTTCCTTAGCATGGTGAGTTGTTTGGGAAATGATTCAATAGTTATTTGTAGTTCCTAAATTCTCAACAGCAGTTGCCTCCTGATATGTGTCACTATATATTCTGAGTTGACATCTGCTGTCTGAATCACCAAAATAGTGCCTTGTTTTAAAATTTATCCACTATTGGCTTATGTTTTATCTTACTCGAGGCCATGTTATCACTACATGTGACATCTCTGTATATGTGTTTGTGAAACTGGGATGAAGTTGGCAAAACTTGAGATGGAGGAAACTCTGAAACATGTTTTTGCATTAGGAGAACAGGAGGCATAAGCATGTTTGGAATAGAGAGAACAGAGAAGGCGAAGCGATGTTGGAGAAGGGAAAGTAAAATGCAAGTCGGGAGCTGAAATGTCACTGAGGCAACAACCTTGGGAGTTCAGACGGCCATCGACTTTTATCATGGCGTTTGGTCTCCAGCAAATAGATTAAAGTCTCCCTCGGGAGTAAAGCTTTCCCTTGGTAGAGGAGATCAGTTTGTTGATGGTGATTTTGATGACAATATTCGTGATGACATTTTATGTGAAGAATGTTTCTCCAAATGGGACTTGACTGGACCAACTTTTATGCCAATAGAGAGATCAACACGCTGACCGACACTTTAGATATTGACATGTCTAAGAGAGAAATAATTGACATAACTAAGTAATTGTGAAGTGTAACATATTAATCTCCGGAGTTTTGCAGAACCAAAAATTGTGTAGATGAAGAAAGAAAATCACAGAGTAGACGGTCACGATGATGAAACAATATAGTTAGCGTACATTAAATGTTGCACAACTGCCGTCTTATTTTTAAGAACTCAAATAAATGTTAAGCCTTTTGATAATTCTCCATCTTACGAGTTCTCCATTTCCTCTGTGGCCAGATCAACCAGTCCCAGGAGATCCTCAGCAGATAAAGACAGGATTTTTTTTTTCTTTGCAGCCCTCTATCCCCACATTTTCAGTTTATTCTGGGCTTCCCAGATCCTTGTTGATATTTCATAATAGAAAATCCTATTGATCATTCAGATGTCTTTGCTAAAGAGCTGATATAGTTCAGATGAGTCAGTAATTGACCCACGTTACTGAAAACGTAAGCCAAAGAGCTGAGACTCATCCTGACTCATCGGAACCAGAGACAGGTATTCTTTTTACCCTACAACACCATTCAATGGTGCAAAGAGGAAGCCGGAGGGATGTTCCAGCCTGGTCACCCTTGGCTGGGCTGTGCAGGGAGGCGGGAGGACACGGGTCTGGGAGTCAGGCAGCCCGGGCATCCAGTGCTGGCATTGCCTTGGCTTTGTGAATCTGGTAAAGATTCTCACACTACTGGGCATCTGTTCTCCCCAGACGACCTTAGAGGCTCTTTCAAAAGTTCACATCCCTATGTGGCGCTCAATTCCTCTGTGTGGCACTAGAGGCCAAAGCAAATAATTTGACTCTTTCTTGACCTCATCGCCAAAGAGTCTTGTCATAATAAAGTGGAACGCTTTGATTGTCTGACTTTGGGATCTGATAATGAAATTGTAGGGGAAAGTGTTACTGTTTTCCAACCCTCATACACGGATCTGTTGCTTTTTATATCCCCTGCCTTCTCTATGTGTGCCTGTTCTGGTCCTCTCTTGATTTGGGGGCATATATATGTGGGGAATAGGGTGAGCATTTCTGCAGAAGCAAAATAGGCCCTCTGTGTTTCAGCAGATTTTTGTCTTGATGGTTTCTTGAGGGTTTGTGAAGACTGGGGATTTTCCTCCCATCAGCATGTACTGAAGAATGCCTACTATGTACTGGCTCTGTGTTAGTCTCTAGGAACCGGGAGAAATCTGGACATAGAGAGCCACTCCTATCTACACATGAAAATGATCATACTTTGGAGAGTCTCAAGGTTTGTTACCCTCTACCTGTTTTCTTTTGGGATTGAACAAGTTGATGCAAACCAACGTCATGAACGAACTTGATTACCTTTAGGGAGAAAATGCCTCACGTCTTGGGTTTTCGCTACAAATTTTAAGACTGAATAGCTGTTTTCAGAACGACAAGTTTGGCAGCCCACTTATAAGACGCAAAAGGAAGAAACACTAGAGATACCTCTATCATTTTGAAGTATGCGGAGCTATTTTTCCAAAGTCGGCTTCGCTGGCAGAGCAAGTCTGTTAATAACCTTGCAGTACTCCCTGTGTTGAAATAACACAAATTAGCATTTAACCCGGGAGGAAGAACACACAAAGTTATTTAACATTTACATAAAATTATGGAGTAAACTCCAAAACAGGTCGCCTCTGAAATGTATAATTACACTCAGCAGTCCCGTCAGCATACATAGAAACAATTTTATTTCCAATCATCTTCGGCTTTTATTCACTCAGGAATGTATCATTAAAATTTCCACAGAACAATGAACCTTAATAGGTGCTAATGCAATTGTGAATTATGGTAATTGTTACCTAAATTAATCTCTGTACTTTCCATTCCTTATTGCCCTATGCATAAGGAGTGTGAAAAAGATAATGTTGAAACTGACATTTGTATAAACGGTGTAAAAGGGTTATCTTATTTGATAAAAAATTTCACAAGAACTCGCTACTTTGTAAAGTGGTTGACTCCACGGGGGGCGGGGGTGCGGTGGGAAAGGTTGCAATGGCTCTAGATACGGTTTACTTGTGAAATTTGCGATGGAACAAGGTCATTGACCATCAGGTCACCTTGGATGCCGACACACTCAGTAAGGTGTCCAGAAGGCACACATATGGCCCCCCTGTGCATATCTTGGCAGATCTGTGCACGTGGTCACTTTCTGTGGGTTTACCTTCACTTGTTTATATAAACTACATCCAACATACTTGGTGTAATGAAACCCACCACTATGGGCTCAACTGTGCTTCTTTCCCCTAAATTTAGATGTTGAAGTCCTAACCCCCAGGACCTCAGAATGTGACTGTATTTGGAGACAGGGTCTTCAAATAGGTAACTAAATTAGAATGAAGTCATTACCTTCGGCCCTAATCTAAGTGGTATCCTTATAAGAGGAGACTAGGATGCAGACAGACATGGAGAGGAGACCGTATGAGGACACGGACGATGGCTACTATAAGCCAAGGAGAGAGACCTCAGCAGAAACCAGCCTTATCAACCTAGGTCTTGGACTTCCAGGCTCCAGAGCCATGCGGAACATTTCTATTGTTTCAGACACCCAGCCTGTGCTACTTTGTTCCGGCCCCTCTAGCAAATGAATGTCTACCCAGACTGGAAGTGACGAAACACACATTTTCATACTCCCTGTCACTCTTGACTTCCATTTGACCTTGGGCATATTGCTTAATTTTTTTCCATTTGTAAATGTAATTTTTGTACGTTTGTTTATTTCAAATAGCCCAGCATCGTATTCTTTTCTTTTGCTGACAGCACTTGGAGTTTCCTCTGAGGACATGCTAACTCCTCAGTCCCAGGCCCCACAGTTCCAGGGAGGCTCTTCTAGAGTGCTAGCTTTAGATGAGGGCGTGTCACTCAGGTCTGCTCAATCAGTATGTTCTATGCCCTCTGCCCACAATGATTGGTATAAGCATGGACATATATCAGAGACATGGACAATGAGGTTCAGTTGCAGGACTTAACTTGGAAGTATTGAACAATTAAATTATGTTTTTCTTTTGTAGCTGCTGAGGTACAGGGGTGTGCCCAAGACTCCCTGTAACTGGCAGCCACAGTGAAGTCAACACGGAGAGAGCTGGACCACAGGTAGACCTCCAGTACCGGGGACCTGTGTGAGCCCCTGATCCAGCCTTGCCTGAAGCCAACGATCCCTGGAACCCTGTTGACTAATAAACCAGTAAATGCCTCCACCTCTCTTCCACTTTAAGGCAGTTCGACTTGCACTTCTAGCATGACTGCTGAGTCTTTAGTCATATAACGGCTTAATGCTTTGTCTCTTCTCCTGCGAAATGAGTACACGTTTGTAATGCTAACTATATTTTCCCCCAAATTAGGTATTATGCAGAACGCTGATATTTCTCTGGTGTGTATGTGGGAGGAGGTAAAGAAAGGTAAAGAAAAGACTATCAGAGGTCACATGCAGACCTTTTATTTCCACCAAGGGGTGATGAAGTTGCCGCAGGGCCAGAGACAAGGGCTGTTGTTGGGACACTTGATATGGTTTTTCTTTCCGTCTCTGGCAGGTCTCTAGGCTGTCAAGCAAGCTGAGCAAACGGACTTTCTTAGGGCACTTATGGACAGAGGTATACTTGGGCCTGGTAGTAATAATGGAATTTAAAGAGCAGTATCATCAGCTTTACTAAAACAAACAAACCAAACCAAACCAAACCAAAACAAAACAAAACAAAAAAAAACAACCCTGGGTTGATGAAAATCTCACTGGGCTCAAGGGGAATGCATCATAATTAGTGGTATTTTATAGGAACTCTGTCAGTGGGCCAAGACCAGGATGAGCTTTGCCATTTTTAACAGTCTTTGGAGGAGTGATTAGCAACCAGAGGTGAAGAAGACTTTTAAAGATGCACGAGTCTTTTACCTCCCAATACCAAACCTGCTCGTACAGTTTGCAGTCAATTTCAAGGGCTCTGTACTTTCACAGCCCACTTCCCTCCTGGACCTTGGCTCAAGAGCTCCTGCTCTAGCCACATCTGCGTGTTGGCTGATTTAGTTTCTAAGCTCTTCATGTTTTCTGGATCCAGAATCTCAAAATTGCAATTTAGGCAGCCCTGCTAATTCATTTCTTCAACTGCTGTTAGCTTTTTCTTTTATTTTGGAGGTTGTTTTGTCTCTGCTTTTATTTACCTCTGTGTATAATCTAAGGAGGACTTCCTTATTTATTTCGCAAGTGTTTCTTGGCTGCGTGCTGTGTATCAGGAGCTGTGGGAGATGCTGGTGATATAATGAGAATAAAAGGAGAGGGGCCCAGTGTCCCTGGAATTTATGGGCTGTTGGGAGAACACTGGACTTGGGTGATGTTCAATCAGCACAAATATTGGCTGTTCTTTCTCTGGAATGAGGTCACTAGATCTGTGGGGCTCAACTCAGCCAGGGACCAGAGTCTGGAGGGGACTCTGATACCAGAGGGTGTATAAAGACTGCCTCGTTAGCTGGTCCAGCTTTGCAGAAATGCTCGGGGGTATCACAGGGCAAGAGTTAGGAGGACTAAGGATGGCCTATCCTTTTGTCGGTGATTTCACACCAGAGTCAGAAGTAGAATGAGGCAAAAGTGAATGAGACACCTGCCTTCAGATGGAAAATTTATGAAAGTTCATGAAACAAACAAACACCCTCTCTGTTATCTATATCCAACAGGACCATGAGGGAGTGAGGGTGAGCCCTGCAAGGTCAAGGTGGGTTCTTGTCTTCACTTAAAATTTTGATATTTCGTTCATCATGGATAAATTCACTTTGGGAGTTTAAAAATGTTGCATTAAAATATAATTTCCCTTGATCGCTAAAATTTTTGGCACCCCCTTAAACTTTGTGCCCAAAGTCAAGGCTGAACTCTCCCCACCTTGCCCCCGCCCTGCCTCATGATGTAGGGATAAGTCACAGAGCTTTGTTAAGAAATGTTTGCAATGTATTTTGAGTGTATATAGGATGTGTACTCTATTAATAAACATTTTGCTTGATGTGATATATATTTTTGGTATATATAATTGGGGATATATATATAACTCAAATTAATTTTTTAATTTAAAATTAATCTGAATTCATGGATTCCTTAAAACTGTAACGTAGGCGTAATTTAGAGTCAGCAGGTAGAGACACATAGAGCATATAGACGCATCAGTTTTTGAATCGACGTCTCTTAACTTGGCTGGGAAATCCCACCGCACGGCATCGTGTTTGGTTCTGAGGTTTAGCTGTGGTCTCCATGTCTATTGGCCACAAAGAGCTGGTGAAGGAGTTCATTGCATGAGCTGCGGCCTTGACCGCCATGCTGTGAGTGGAGACCGCTGAGCGTTTTCCCTTTTCCTGGTCCTCTGTGCGGTCTCTCAGCCCTCACCTCTGGCTTCATGTTGGCCTCATCTCTCGCTGCTCACATCCCACATCTCTGTTGCCTTCTCTCCCTAATCTCCTACTTGTTCCCGGATCTCCCTGACACCAGACTTCACTTTACGTTTCATCCCTGACTCCTCTCTTGCTGGCATATATCTGTCTCACACTCTATTTCTCCACCATCTGGAACAAGTTCTAGAAGCCTAATTAACTTGTAAAGTGTGTTCAGTTTGGATGGCAAAACCCATCTTTCTTCCCTGTGACTCGTACCTCCTGACCTTTCCTCATAAAACACTCATGTCCTATTTGCTACCCTGTGCTCAGTTGTCGTTACTTTGTGTTGACAGTTTTATTGTTTCCTGGTGACCCCTGTCCATCCACAATTACTATGGTATGTAGCAACCTGCTTATTTCAAAGTTAAATGTGTGGAACAAAAATAAAACCAAAAAGTTCTACATTCTAGGGAGAAAAATCCAAGTTTTTAAAATATAACATATATTCATTCATACATAGAAAAATTCTATTACAATTTATTTTGCTAAATGAGTGAGTAGGTCTCTTAAACATGTCCAGATAACAGTTAGTAATGCTTGGTTCTTTAGCTCTCCGAGGCTCTTAAAGTCACGCATATAAACAAGCAAATTTTTCATAGAAGCCAAAATCAACTACAAAATAATATATTGCATCAAGAAGCAAACAAAACAATGGCTTTAAAGTATGGACTATAAATGAAGATGATTCAGTCTTTCAAAATGCCCTGGATTTTACATAAAGTAAATATATATTTAGGAAACTGTATGACCAGATCGTAATTTGGGAATGAAAATAACAAAGAAAAGTAGCTTAGTTACATAGCAGAATAGAGTGAGGGTAAGAAGACCAAAGTCTTTCCCTTCGTCACTGCCACTTGATTGCACAATAAGCCTGGGCAGGATGTACACCATGTGAGTGCCTCATGTTGGTGAGTGGAAGATGGGGGCTAAGAAAAATGGCTTCCACCCAGTAATCACTAAAGCTGATATAAATTAGCATCACAGAGCTTAGTACAGACTTGTATTTAAGGAAATCATTTATCTCTGGTTGCATTCCTGTTATGAACTTAAATAGAAAGGGACTATCGTTTGCTTTTAAAAGTTGAAAGGCCAACACAAAGATATGGAAAGAAAAAACAAGTCTGGTATGTTCCACAGGAGTCCAAGAAGTTTGGCAACTTTCTCTCAGATACGAGTACTTCTTCTTCTATGTCCTTGTGTGCCCTTTATTTGGAGTGAATTTTTATTACTTTCCATATCCCTCTTGTAGTCTGTGGGATTCATGTGTTATCAGAGAATGAATGAAGAAGAAGATGTCTATTTGAGGAAGCAGGCCCTTAACAGTTTATCTTTGGATTAACTGATAATTTTTAGGAGTCAACTTGTCCAGGACTTTATTCTGAGTTTCTTGAGAGAAGTGAAGGGAGGCAAAAGTAACACTTCTCCGGTGCTTTGGGATCCTTGGGAAGAAGCTATGTGAGAAGCACAAAGTATCGCTCTCATTTGGCAATCGTGATTCTAAGGCATATTGAAGCAGACACTTGAATGCTCCAAATGACAAGATAATCCAGATAAAGTTTACGCGTCTTGCAGCTTTTGAAGTTCTTAAAGCCAAATAGAGTGGAAGGATCAAAGACAAACCAAGTTCCCAAGTTAGCTCGTATCGTACACTCAGTGTCTCTGCTTCCTATGAATCTCAGCTGCCAGCAGCAAATACCGCAGCCAAGCACCTAGAGTCAACTACTCCGCGTGTGGACAGTTCTATCACACATATGTGCTGTGGATTACAAAAATGAGGCTCTCTTCTTTTGTAACTTGCTTTCTTTCAAGTACCACAGTACTGAGCAATTAAATATGTTGCTCTATAATATCAGTGGTAAAAGCAAAATAGTTCTCCATTATACAGATGAATCAAAATGGGTTTAACCAATCCTTGTGACTGGATATTTTACATTGTATGTTGGAAGACTCCACCATCCCATCAACATGGAAACGGGTTAGAGCTGACCTCTTTAAAGTTCCTAACACTGTTGGTAAAAATGAAGACTGTGGAAAGCCCAAGTGGGCAGGGTCAGAAGTCTTCTGGGTATCACACAGTGGGTCAGAAGGAAGCGGGTCTTACAGATCTTGAAGGAGGACTGGATGCGTAAGTAATAACTCACATGAATTCATTGTGTAAACTATATCAAGTGTACAAAATATGAAGTGTTTCGGCTAAGAAATGACTATCTTTCTTTTTTTTTTTTTAATGCTTATTTACTTGAGAGAGAGAGACAGAGTGTGAGCAGGGGAAGGGCAGACAGAGGGAAACACAGAATCTGAAGCAGGCTCCAGCTCTGAGTTGTCAGTGCAAAGACCCATGTAGGGCTCTAACTCACAGACTGCAAGATCATGACCTGAGCTGAAGTCAGACACTCGGTGGTTAGAGTACAGTTTTTCCTGTAGATCATCCGAGGCACCAGTGCCTCAGAATGACTGTATTTGGAGATAAGGTCATTGAAGAGGTAGTCAAGGTAAAATAAGGTCATCTGGGTGGGTCCTCATCCGCTATAACTCGTCCTTCTAAGAGGAAGAGATTAGGACACAGCTGCACAGTGAGAAGGCCATGTGAAGACACAGGGCACAGTGGGCCTTCTAGGGCAAGCTAAGGAGAGAGCCCTCAGTAAAATCCAATCCCGCTGAGTCCCTGATCTTGGACTTCTAGCCTCCAAGACTGTGAGAAAATGAATTTCTGACCTTTATGCCACACCGTCTGTGGTACTTTGTTATGACAGACCTAAAAACTAAAACTTCATTGTGAGTTCTTATTAAATGACTCAATTTCTATAAAAGGATATCAGAACAATCTCTCTTGCCTGCTTAGATATATGTCTCTATTTAATAAGTGACATAAGCTAGTCCCACAATAAGCATACTCTTGAACTTGGGACCCACCCACCATTTAGCAAAAAACAAGCTGAAATAATATTTATGAAGGGAAGTTTGTTCAAAGG
The DNA here is from genome assembly GCF_007474595.2 of Lynx canadensis. Taxonomy (NCBI): domain Eukaryota; kingdom Metazoa; phylum Chordata; class Mammalia; order Carnivora; family Felidae; genus Lynx; species Lynx canadensis. The sequence goes on from NC_044315.2 coordinate 21,167,812, forward strand.
CCATTTATTTCATGAATTCCACCAGATATTCTAAAGCTTACCTCTGGAGCAAACTCTATCCTATGCTGTGTAATTCGGGTTCACTACTAACACTTTGTTTTAAAGCTTATTTACTTAGAGAGAGGGAGAGAAAGAGGGAGTGCACTCGCGGGGGGGGGGCAGAGAGAGAGGGAGACAGAGAATCCCAAGCAGGCCTCGAGCTGTACTGTGAGATCTTGACCCGAGCCAAAATCAAGAGTCCGACGCTTAGCTGACTGAGCCACCCAGGCGCCCCATGTTGGTTCAACATTAGATTGTGTTTAATAAATGACTTTTTGTTGAGGTATCATCAAAATAGAGCAAAGAATATTCTAGAAAGGGTTTCAAGAAGTGCATTTGTGTGTCTACTGAAAGGTTGCTACTGAAAACATTTGCATGGGATTTTTTGCTAAGTGGTCCTTGGGGAGAAATTCTAACTAATGTAAGTACCAAGAATATCTGCTCTTCTCATGATCAATGAATCCAAAGGTTAACTTAGCTTTTATTTTTTGCAAGGATGGCCAGAAAGTTGGACGATGGTTCTTTTTTTTTATTTTGTGAATATAATTTATTGTCAAATTGGCTTACATACAACACCCAGTGCTCATCCCAACAGGTGCCCTCCTCAATGCCCATCACCCATTTTCCCCTCTCCCCCCTTCACCCCCATCCACCCTTAGTTTGTTCTCTGTATTTAATAGTCTATTGCGGTTTGCCTCCCTCCCTCTCTGTTTGTATCTATTTTTTTTTTTTCAAAAATATGGAACGCTTCACGAATTTATGTGTCATCCTTGTGCCGGGGCCATGCTAATCTTCTCTGTATCATTCCAATTTAGTGTATGAGCTACCGAAGCGAGCACTGGACAAGGGTTCTTAAGCTTAATATGCAAAAAGATCGCCTGAGGAGCTAATTCTGAAACTCTTCTTGAGAGTGAGGAAGGAGATGTGACAAAATATCCAATTTAGAATAAAGTTTAGTCTGATCAAAAAAAAAAAAATTAAACTGTTCCTTTAGGTAGTGTTCAGCGTAGATAAAATTGCTTGGGTCTGCTCTCCCCTTATTTTCCTTCCTAGGATGGCACATGGGTATATGAGGGGGTTGAGGTGTCTCTGTGGTAGCAGGCACACTGATTTCAGACCCTTGTTCTCTACCATGCCTTTCACCCAGGCCTGTGGCCAGGACACCCAGTTCTACCTTCTACTGTTATGTCACTATGTCCCAACACGGCAGGTGCCTATCAGTCTGGCTCGCTCTCAACTCAGATGCCCACATGCCATGGAGACTGAAGGGGATCAGAGGTGCCAACCCAGATCACCCTCTCTCTAGCCACATGGTGTGCTTTCTTAATTAAGCCGAGTGGCTGTATGTTGGTGTGGGGTTCTCTGCACAGTCACCTCCTTCTTGACTCTCAAGTGGAGAAAAAGAGGCAAGAGTCCCTTCTCTTCAAGGTTTCTTTCCTTATATAGGGCAATCGCCCTCGCTGAGTAAAAGTCTGGGAGGGGGACATCAAGAGACACAGGACCGAACACTTGAATCTGGTTTCTTTCTTCCTCTTTTGCTCCCTATAAATCCTGAAGCTGGAAATAGGGAAGTTTTTGTTTTTCTTTGCCTACATTTTGATCTCCTTCTACAATTGAGCAAGAGAATCTCCACCATTGCATTCCCGGGTGGAAGTGGAATTTTCTCAACAGTAACAAGAACTCAACAGGCGTGGGTCCTCCCGGATTGGTTGTTGATATACCAAAGGAGGAAATAAAAGCGTTTGGGAAATCCTTTCTCTCTAAAAAATGCATGGCTCTTAAGCTTATTGACTTTCTGCTAAATCCTATTTCGGATGTCAGATGCTGAATATTACATCAGTATTTATTTTTATTTTTCTCTCTCTAACACATCTCTCCAAGCAGATGGGTTCTCTAAGACATAGACGTGGAGTTGCAAAACAAATAAAGCACATTAATAATTTAAAAATTGTCTCTAATATATACTGCTATATTATCAATGATAATAAAAGATTGGTATCAGAAAATACAAAGAAAAAAAAAGAAAATGGCCTTGAAGGAGGGGAAGAAAAGTAAAAAATAAACTCTGAGCCCTCAAAACTGGTTTATTCAGCCTTGGTTGCAAAGCCAAGGGGCAATCCTAAAAGCATATATACACTGAGAAAGAATATCTATGCCTTATTTTAGTGCCCTAATTTGAATTGTACACCTATTGGTAGACATAAACTTTGAAAATTAGATGTAGATTACACTATGAGCTGGTTGTCTTTGACCTGGTAAGAGACTCTGGGGTTGAGTTCAAGTATTTCCAGGAGTCTTAGGACGCTGGCAAGTAATCCCATTTCTTTGCTTCAATTTTTCTTCACGTTTACAAAGTTTGGTAAATCACTCTCTTATCTTTCTTGCTGACCTTAAAGGAATGCGGTGGAGGGAAAAAAAAATGAAGACTGGAGATCCCTTTAGAAAAAGATTGAGATATTTGATTAATTGCATCATTTATTGTCACACATCAGGCAGTCTTCCATTCCGTAGCGTAGTAAAGGAACCCTTGCAAACCGGTGGGCAGTTAAAGACTTTGAAAAGAAGCAAGTCTCCCTTTTCCAGTTTTTCCCCTTCTAGTTTTGATGGGGGTTGAGATAAAAGGAGGTCTTAGAAACGCACAGTCATCGGATGGGTGGACGGAGCAGGAGGAAACCGCTGGCATGTGACAGGTGGCAGATGATTCCAAATGGTATCCAACCCTCAGCAAGGAAAAGCAGGACACTCTACAGCTAAAGAGTAACAGGAAAGATTTCAGAGCAGGCTGATTTCCATTTGGAGGGTTTATTATTTAGCCTTGTTCGTCAAGCCCATGTGGCTACAAAATCCTTGAAGATACTGGAAACTCTACAATTGGTTTAAAGATGGGCCCTCTCATTGCTCTGCTCTTCCAAATAGAATCCTTGTTTTGATCCAAGGTGGTCACCAGCTTTAAATGCCATCTTCACCATGACCGTGAGATGTGGTTTTGCGGTCTGCACGCTGATGTCTACATCAGCTTTACCCTGGTCTCCATTTTCTCTCTCCAAAATCCCTGCCTTGTCCTCTTCAGATCCAAACCTTTTCTCCCCCAAATGTTTTTGTAGCCATAGGACATGCCATCCTCCCTCCCCCACTTTTTTTTTTTTTTTTTTTGGTTGAAAAATACTGTAACAAAGCGAGGCCATGGATATACTCTGGTGTCATGGTTTGTAAACGAGACTTTTTTTAAAAAGATGCCTTTCCTGATGAATCCATTATTGTAGTCTTGGTTTAAAAGAAAAAAAATTGATGACAGGGTGGAGTCTCCTTTTCTCCCAAGCACCTCTGATCCCAGTGTACAAATAATGTTTATATTCCAGTTCACAGGGGAAAAAAAAAGAACGTGAAAATATTTCATTGAAAGCTGACAGCTTTAACGAACTTTAAAGGTTAACCCTGGTGCTAGTTAACATATCTATTCATGTCTCCATCAGTCTATTGAATTACTCAGCTGAACACGCACACAAAAGCAAAACTTAAAAAAAAAATACCCAGAAAGCCAACATTAATAATTCATAAATACTGGAGGCTGGTGACTGACAATTTTCCCCCTACTGTGTTGAAGTCTGTTAAGAACTGAATCCTGATAGCTCCTAAGTTACTTTAGAAACTCAGTGAGCAACCCTGTCCAAGAATGTTAATGTTTCTGTAAGTGGTTAGCTACCGAAACAGTGGATTTTTATCCCCTCAAGCACTTGTTCATGTCCCTTTGGATTAGTATAAGGTACAGCTTTTCATGAGATGTTTAACTGACAGTTTTTATATTTGAATTTCTCAAGCATCTGCAGACCATAAAGAACTCCAAATTCAGCCATAATCCTCTGTTACAAAGGAAATCGGCATTTTTGAACAGATTCCAGATACCAATTATAGCATTAATGAGGATATACAATCGCGTTGTCTGCTTCGGCAGGGTTAGAAGCAATGTTGTTCCTGACAGAGCTGGCCTGGCTCAGAATTCACCGCTCTCCTTCCGCCATGTGCATAAAAATGTGCTTTCCAAACCTTCCCATTAAGGAGAGGAGCTATCAGGATGACTGGGTGGTTCCGGTGGTTAAGAGTCCTACTCTTGATTCCAGCTCAGGTCATGATCTCGTGGCTCATGAGTTTGAGCCCTGCCTTGGGCTTTGAGCTGACAGCGCAAATCCTGTTTAGAATTCTCTCTCTCTCTCTCTCTTTCTCTCTGCTGCTCCCTTACTCATGCATACATGCTCTCTCTCTCTCTCTCAAGAGTAAATAAACTAATTAAAAAAAATAAAAACAATAGGAGCTATTAACATCTTTAGGGTTTAACCATTTTCCTGGGGACACAAGGGACAAATGCCATCACTGTCTGTTGCCTGACAGCGAGTTGATTTCAAGCTCTGGTATCAGAATAAACATTCAGGCTTGATGTTATTAGAAAGATTTAGCAAAGAGTTCCCATGGAGGACTGAGATGGGGGCTCTGCATGTTCTCCTGCTGGTGCCAGCTGGCTTTCTCACCTGGCTTTGCTTCAAAAGGGCTCCAAGGCTGTTATTTCTACCACTCGTGACTGATATTTCTACCACTCGGCAATGATTAAACTCTCTTTTATGTTTTCCATTCAGAGTTTTTAATTGTCTGCTACGCCTGCCCTTTAGGAAGGCAAGGGGAGGCGAAGGGGTCTGCTCAGACCTGGGGATGGTTGGCACGAGGTTTTCTACGAGTCCTCACAAGGCAGCTTCTAAATAGGAAACTATGGTGGGAGCCCAATGTTAAAACTCTTCCTTGGCTTCCTAAACTTCAGGGTTAAAAATCGTTTTGTATGAGGGGTAGTTGGAGAAATAACCCAATATCTGCCTTGATTGGTAACAAGCTTGTTTCTGTTTCCTTACACTGTAGTCATGGCAACAACCAGAAACTGTTACATTAACTGAAGTCCTTCCTCCTTAAAATCTTAGTCTGGTGAACAGCCACTAAAGGACGTGAGTTTCAAGATTTGTCTGTTGCGCAGTAGAAACTCATAAATAACTGATTAACTCAAGGCATCGGCTTCTGTATTAAGCAATAAATAAGGCCCTAAACATCTACTGAGTGCTTTCCTCTATGGAGGGCTTCGCCAGGTATGATGACTATGTTAGTCGTTTGTTATGGAGGGAGTTTGAAATTCTGCACTGCTGATTAATGATCACGTGAGTGTGGACAAGCGTCGAAGCCTCCTGAGCTTCTGTTTTCTTGCCTGCAAATTGGGGATAATAGTATTTATCTGATAGGGTTGCAGAGCAGTTTTAAATAAGATAATGTAGAGGAAACATCTAGCAGAATTAACAGTAAGTTCTGTTTTCCTTTCCTTAGAGAATTGGTACAGTCTTTTCAAAGGTAGTGTGTGTGTGTGTGTGTGTGTGTGTGTGTGTGTTACTTTACTGTAATCTTGTGAAGGAGAAAAATCAGACTTTGATTACTGCTATTTGGCAGATGAAAAAATCTAGGCACAATCAAGTTACATGAGTTGTCCACATCTGTAGCTAATTCAGAATTGGCAATTGTGTACAAATTGTCTTCTTTATAGTATTTCCTTGAGTATGTATTGACTTTTTGTACCCCCTTATAAGGAAGTCCACATTAAATAATAAATACCTCACTCCTAAGTATTTCAATCAAACTTTGTCGTTAGGGTAAAGGTTATAGATTAATTTAGAAGAAGGAGGAAAAATGTTTCAAAGAACACTGGTGTGATATTTAGTGATTTCTACTTTTTGATGGAAAGATTTTAGTAGTTTAATAACTAATAATTCTTTTGGGCCTGCTAAGTTTCAGGAGCTGTGTTAAGTGCTATGCAAATATTAACTTTTTAACTTCTTGCAGCAATCCTATGATACTGATCTTGCCAGCACGCCTGTTTTACAGGTGAGGAAACAGAAATGTGGAAAGACTGAGTAAACAGCACCACATTCCCCATGTAGTGGGTGGCAAAGCCGTCTTTCAAACCCAGGAATTGTAATCAGGATTCACAGTACTTAATGCACAAATGTTGCTTCCCAATTGTTTATATGAAATATGAAATTAATGATGGTAAAGGAGACAATAATGCCTCAATGTGTTTGTGACTTTGACTTTCCTTGAGGTTTAATTTCAAAGTTCATTAGAAAAAAGGAAAAATTTCAAGTAATTCAACTAATGCTCATTCTGGTCTATACAGATTTTTATTTTTATTATTTGCCTTTAATCTTTTATTTAATGAATAGAAATCTTAACCAAAATTGAATGACAGGTCAGACAAATGCAATGGTACAGATGATCTACCTTTTGTATCTAAGACTATGTTCACTTTCTTATAAAAAGAGGATATTAATTATAATTTTGTTTCTAAACCCAAATTTAATTAATACGGACTTTGTCATAGCGTTTCCTCACCTGTCCAGAATTCTTACCTACATGGAATTGTATCTTTTATTAAAGCTTTATCAATACTTTTTTCTTGAATTTTCTGTTCACTCTCTGTAACCCACAGAGACTCATAGCACAAGTGGTTCAATCATTATTTCTCAGCCTGATAATATTTTAGCAGGTTTAACTTTGAAATCCAGAATGCTCTTCTGCATTTAAAACAATCTATTTGCTTCTCTTTTTCCTTTGAAGACTCAAGGCAGCTTGTAACACAGCAAACCAAAAAGAAATAAAATACCAGGATCAGATAAAAAGAAAAGCATAATTATACACATCATAAGACTCAAACCTTGTTGCCATAGCTGGTGTGTGAGTTTGGCTCTAAGCCATTATATAATTCCTTGAGGGCAGTGAATGATATAATAAACACTGACCTCAATTACATTTTTATAACTTATAAAACACTAAGTTTCATATGGCTTGACTATATGATGGGATTTGATAAAAGCTGAAGGTAAACATTGCTGTCTTAGGGATGCCCTAACGTGTACCAAAATGTCCCTTTCCAGTAGCTCAGCTTACGTCAAGGATGCAAGTACCTAGAAAAGTCAGTAAGTTGGATAAATACTTTCAAAAACTTTTTTTCTCTATATTACAGATACTTTGCAAAAACCTCACGAACGTTCTCTCCCAAATTTATAAAACACATAGGAAAAAAATACAAAGTAACATAAACACTTAGTAATCTCTCTCTCTACTCTCCTTTTCTTCCCTTTCCCTAATAACTGGTATTAATAGTTGGTGTGCTTTAGTCCATTCCACAGTAGACAATGCAAAAAAATGCTATTTCCACTGGTTTAAAATTTTTTCTTTTTTCTTAAAGATGTATGACTGAGTTGGGGTTAAAGTATGCGAAATAACTAGAGTTAAGGGTCAGTGAGAAGGAAGAGAAACAAAGGCCAACTGGAGCTGATTTTTTTTGTCCTGAGGTTATCTGCTGAAGTCTGGAGGCTAGGCCCTAGGTTCTGAAGTTCCATATGTGGGGAACAGGAGACAGGCTTGTAATCCAAGGAGGATGGGATGGAAGATCAGCACCTTGGACATAAACCTGAAGTCAAAACTCTCACCTGATACCTTGAGGAAGTGTATGTCCTTCATAAGGAGACTTGGCCTGTTTTGTCTTTGATGAGAAAAATAGTCTTCTCAGAGAACTTGGGGGGGGGAAAAAGGCACACTCACCATTATAGCTGGAAAAACTCATCAGTTAGAAAAATCCCAGGTTGTTAGTACTGCCAGGCTCATCTAGAAAACAAACAAACATGAATTCTATCTGGAGGGATGCATAAAGCATAAACTCAAACAGAAGAGGCACAGAGCTTTTGACAGTTTCATGGTGCTCGGAAGGCAAGAATTGGAATTCATTGCTCTTCAAAATGAGGAACTCTGAAAAGTGCCCCAGGCTTTAAATTGAGTCTCTTGAGGGCTTAACTCTCAGAATAAAGATAAACTGAAAATAGACTCCATCTTCCAAAAACTGACACCAAATTCCAAATCATCTTCATCTCTGATTGGATAAAGATGATCAACCCCTCATTCAACTGCTTGTCTGAAAAATAGTAAATTATCTCTAAAGGAAGAAAACATCATTTAAAACTTACACATTTTAAAGATACATTATGTCAGACATTCAAAAAAATTTACCTGATATACCAAGAGGACTACTTGAAAACCAAGAGGAAAAACAGAAAAGATATAGACTCACAGGTAATCCAGGTACTGGAATTAATATCTTTAGAAATAGGTGGATAGAGAATTTCACCAGAGAATTACAACCTATAAAAAATAATGCAGAGGGAATTCTATCACTGCAAAATTTATGAACTGAAATTAAGTACTCAATAGATTGATTTAACAGGAGATTAGATAAAGCAGGAGAGAAAATGAGGGTAATCATTAAAGGAATCATAAAAGGAGGCATAACTAAAAGCTAACAAAGGGGAAAAATTGAATAATAAAAGCTACTTGATAAATCCAAAAGAAAGCAAGAAGAAGAGAAGATGGAATAAAGGACAGGAAACAAATAAGAGAGGTTTAAGCCGACATATTTCAATAATTACCTTTAATAGAGATGGAGCAAACACTCCAATTAAAAGACTGTCATAGTCAGACTGGGTCAAAAATGAATCAAATATGTTTTATATGATTTTAATATATGACACACAAAGAATGGAAGTGTAGAGGAACTAACCGGAAGGAGCTGGTGGGCTGTATTCACGTTACTACATCTAGTAACAGGTAAAGTGTGCTTCAAAGAATAAGGATCGTTAGAAAGCAAAAAGAGGAACACACGGTGATAAAAAAAAAGGTCAAACCGCCAGAAATATATAATAATTCCAATTTGGTATAACTCAGATAGCAACACCTGAAAATGTATGAAGCAAAATTGACAAAATTAGAGTGAAAAAGAGACAAATGCACTACCATGCTAGAAGTTTTCACTGACACGATATAGACATAAAATTCAGTAAGAACAGAGACAACACGCACAACATGATTTTCTAATTTGGCCCAATTAGCGATCATAGAACGCGACACTTTTCAGGTGCACTTGGAACATTATCCAAAATTGACTATGTAAAACCATATGGGCCATAAAGTAAGTCTCAATAACAAATGATTGAAATAAGGAGTGTGTTCTCTGGTTATAAGAGAATTATGATAAAAATTGATAGTAAAAAGGTATCTTGAAAATCCTCAAATATTTGAAACTAAGCAGTTCTCTTTTAAAATAAACCAAAGGTGAAAAAATTATGACAATGGAAATTAGAAATATTTTAAGCTGATCATTAATAAAAGCATCATATATTAAAACATGAGGGATACAACTAAAGCCATGCTTATAAGGGAAATTAGAGTTTTCAATGTGTACATTAGACAAGAAGAGAGGCTGGAAAGTCAAAGATCTGAGCATCTGTATGAAGGTGTTAAAATACAAACAGCAAACTAAAACCTGAGATAGTTGAAAGGAGAAAGTCTAAAACAGAGAGTAAATTAATAAAATAAACTATATATGTATAATAGAAAATATCAACAAAAAATTTGACCCTTTAAAAAGATAAAAAAAATTTTTCATAATCCTATGACAGAACTATCTGATAAAGAAAAAAGAGACAAATACAAATTACCAATATTAGGAGTGAAAAAAGGGACATTATTACAGATCATACAGTCATTAAAAAGTCATAACAGAGTATTATAAACAAGTTTATCCCCATATATGTAAAAATGCAGGTTAAATAGATAAATTTGTAAATAACTACAGTATACCACATGGAGTCAGAAAAGATATAATATTTGAAAAGTTTTATATCAATTAAGGAAACTGAATCCACAGATAAACACTTTTCACAAATAACTCTCTGGGCCTAGATGCTATCACTTCCAATTTTTTCCAAATATTTAAGGAAGAAATAAATAATCAATTTTTAGACAATTTTTTCCAAAAATTGGAAAACAGGAAACACCTCCCTATACTTTTTATGTGTCCAACATATAATATTGATACTTAATTGGACAAAGACAACAAAACATATAAAAATTATAAGTCAATGTCTTGAACATAGATGCAAAACCACTAAACAAAAAATATTTAAATATCAAGTCTAGTGAAAAAGGTAGGGAAAGCTAATACATCACAACCAAGTTATTTATTCAAAAAACAAAAGATTAAAACATTTGAAATAATTGAAATTAAAAGTTAACCAAATAAAGAAGGAAATCATATAATTAATACAGGCAGAAAAAACATTTGATAAATTAAAAACGGCTCATGTTAGAAGCATTTACTAGCAACTAGGAAACTAATAATAAAGGAAAACATTCTCAACCTGATGAAGAGTATTGCTATGTACTGAATGTTGGCTCCCAAATTCATATGTTGAAATCTTAATGCCTCATATGATGGCATTAGGAAATGAGGCATTTCAGAAATGATTAAAGTCTTATAGGAAAGGCCCAAGGGAGTTTCTTTGTGCCTCCCACCATGTAAGAACACAATAAGAAGTTGTCAGTCTATAACCCACAAGAGGGCTTTTATCAGAACCTGACCATGCTGACACCCTGAATTTGGATTTCCAGCCCCTAGAATCATAGGAAATAATTTTCTGTTGTTTATAAGCTACCCAGTCTTTGGTATTTTTGTATAGCAGCTCAAATAGACTGAGACAAATATTCTCCAAAATACCTATATCCAACCTCATACTTAATGTTGAGATGTTGAAGGCTTTCCCTATTATATCAGGAACAACACAGGGTCCTAGCTACTGAAAGCAGACAAGGGAAAAAAAATTTATATATATATATACACATATATATACATATATACATATACATATATGTATAATGAAATAAAATTTCACTGTTCCCTGATGACATGTGAACATAGAACATCCAAAAGAATTTAAAAGTGAACTTAGTGAAACACTGAATAAAATGCCAAGATACAGGGTGCCTGGGTGGCTTAGTTGGTTGAATATCCAACTCTTAATTTTGGCTTGTGTCATTATCCCAGGGTCATGGGGTCAAGACCCATGTTGGAAAGTGGCCTGCTGATCTAAAATGTATACGAAAACATAAAGGGGTAAAATTAGCTAAGGTGATGTTGAAGAACAGGAATAAAACTGCAGGACTATACTACAAGATATCAAGATTTATCATAAAGTTGTTATAACTAAGATAGTATGATATCGATATAAAGATAATCAGTGAAACAACAGAGTCCCAAAGTGACCCACCTATATAAGGTCACTTGATTTATGATAAAGATTATACTTCAGATCTGTGGGGGAAAGAATGGTCTTTTCAATAAATGGTGCAGAGTCAATCAGATATACAGATTTAGAAAAAGAATATTACGCCTACTCTACACTGTATTGTAGACAAAAAAAAAAAAAAAAAAGTGAAGGCAAAACAATTCTAGATTAATGATAAGTCTAAACAGGGAAGGTGAAACAATAAAAGTTCTGAGGATTATAGAGACTAGAACTTCTTAGTTGTGTTTAAAGGACACCAGAGAATCCAGAGATTCTGTCCAAAGTGACAGAGGAGGGAGAGGTGGGGGAGAAGGGAGGAGACAGGAGGGGAGGGGAGGAAGAGAGGAACCCTACTTGGCTTCTGTCATCTTTAGTCTCCCACCGGAGCTTACCTTACTAGATGAAGGTAAAAGTCAGTTGTCAAAGAAGCTTGGAAATACAGCCAACCAGGGGAACCAAGAGAAACAGATCTGAGAGTAGACCAAAAACCAAAACAAAACAGAACAAAACCTGAAAGCAAATTAAACAAACAAACAAACAAACAAAAACCACCTGACATGATCAAGTTCAAACACAAACATCAGTCAAGAAATAGGAGATGAAGCCCAAGTCAGAAGATGGGAAGATGTAGAAATGAGACAGACAGAAGGGAACAGAAATCATCTGTGAAATAAGAGTCCATGCTAATTACAGCAAATGAAGTAATGGGATCAAATGGGCTATTTTATGTATGTTTCACACACAGACTGATCAGGTATGTGAATTCTACCTTGGGAGTCATAGGGGCTTCTCTCCACTGTAAGTTTTCCCACCTGCTTCGTTTCTTGAGTTGGATTTGTTAAAGTGAACAAATACTAAGAGGGAATAGTAGTTCACGATGTTTTAAAATGTCAGTCATCTTCATTATTGGTTTGGATGAATCTCTTCCATATAAGATGAATCAGAAAGCTCATGGATGGAATAGGATAATTACTAAAAATAAATTTATTTTTTAAATCCTCCTACTATTATTATCTTTTGTTCTAACTTTTAAAAATTCCATTTGATTTTATTTTTAAAAGAACCACCTATTGGAAATTCTAAATCCATCTATATCTATATATTTCTGTATCTGAATATGCTGTATATATACTCTGAAGCGTAACAAGAAGTTGAATAGTTTGGGGCACCTGGGTGGCTCAGTCGGTTGAATGTCTGACTTCGGCTCAGGTCATGATCTCACAGTCCTTGAGTTCAAGTCCTGCGTCGAGCCCTGTGCTAACAGCTCAGAGCCTGGAGCCTGCTTTGGATTCTGTGTCTCCCTCTCTCTCTGCCCCTCCCCCGTTCATGCTCTGTCTCTCTCACTCTTAAAAATGAATAAATGTTTAAAAAATTAAAAAAAAAATAAAAGAAAAAATAAAAGAAAAAGAAGTCGAATAGTTAGTGTTGACAATGAACTGAGTATAATCCTTGACTCTTATTCAGCCTTTAAATCGTTAGTATGAGCTGAGGGGAAGGAAAAAACCAACAAAACTCCAAACTGGTTCCAAGAATGGCTTTCCTTTTTAGCCAGTGTTACATTTTTCACAGGATGGGGGAAAAAGCTTTAGTGGCGGCATGCTGGTCTCGGTAATACTTTTTAGTAATGCAAGAGCTTAGTTGGCTGGGTAACTTGATTACTCTGGAGGGCATGCTATTAGCAGAATGGGAAGGAATCAAAAGAAAAAAAATTTACATTAAGGCCACAGACATGCCATACAATGCAATTACTTCAGGTTTTATATCCAAAAAGCTATTATACCTCCCCCCCTCTCCACTCTTTTAGCACTGTGGTATTCTGGTAAGGGGCTTTATAAGAGGCAAGAAATGGATGCTAGCCCAGAAAAACCCAAGAGATTATTTTGTGAATGAAAAAGGCCTGAAGCTGGGAATAAGTCCATATGGATTTTTCTTTTTAGCTCTTTCCAATGAATTGCGGTTATCCATGGCTAATCAATTCACTTCTTTTTGCCTTAGTTTTCACATGGAAAAGATCATTCTAGTTTTTAGTGCAGAAATGCTATACGCATCAAAGAGACAATCGGTACAAAATGCTTTTGTATACCTGACAGGAAAGTGCAGGAAAGCGTCCTTCCAAACCATTACCTGGAATCTCACGGTTACTTCTCAGCAGACATTGTTATGAGGGAAGAGCATTTTGGAGTTGGTAGCAGTCAGGACAGGTTAGGTTATGCTGTGGTAACAGATCAGTCCCCACATCTTAGTAGCTTAACAAGCAAAGGATTTAATTTTCATCCATTCAGTGCATCCCACATGGGTGTCCTACATGGGTCTACAGTGGAAAGCTTTGCTCCAGTTACTCAGATCCCGGCTGAAGACGCCCACCATCTTGTGTGGCCGCGACCTCAGAAACATGGTTTCCAGGGTCTCTGTGAGAGGGAAAAAGAGAGCACAGAGCACTCACACCTGCTCTTCAGAGCCTTGGCCAAAAATGGCACAAACCTCTCTGACTCGTGAGCCCATCGCGTGACTCGATTTACCTGCAAGGGGCCAGAAAATGTCCCATGTGCCTAGGAAGGAGCAGAAAACCACAGAGGGGTGAGCACTGAGCTCTTACCCACAGTCGATTAGAACTCATGATTGAAATATGCAGAGGGGCTCATCAGAAGGGAGCTTTTTACAAATAAGTTGGACCTTTATCACTTCACTCATGTACATCATCACAGCACATTTCACTCCTGTTTTGGTGGGTGGCCAACCAAAAATTCCTGGTGTTTTAAGGTGAGGCATCTGCACAGATTCAAATTCTCACCTTAAGTGTTAGACTCTGAGCTGCGACCTCTGCTTCTACCAGGAAACCTTAACGAGTAATTTCTCCTTCTAGGAGCCTGTTCTTGTGTTCTGGCTGGAGACAACAGGACCAAAGCCAAGTCAAGGTCTTGAAATTTAAAACAGAGACACAGCTAGTCTTGAGTTTGCTGAGCAGCTTTGAATCCTACATTAATCTAGGTACGTGTACTGCGGGAACTATTTTATAAGCAAGTAACAGAGCTACTTAATGTAAAAAGTGCTTAGCACAGTTCCTGGAATGTCCATAGTAGGTGCTCAATAAATGGCACTGGTACTCCCTTTACAAAGGAAGTAAGACTCATCCTGGTTTCTATATATGAATATATTTATTGAGATTCTCAGGTAATGATATACTTCTTACTCCTTTACTTCTGTCTTACCATTTTTATAATTATGAAGCTATTAAAGCTTCTACTGAAAGGTAGGATTTTATTATAAGCCATGCCCTGGAGGTACGGCAGTGGACAAAACTGCCAAAGTTCCCATTTGTGCCTTGTGGTCAAGGGGTTTGGCAGCAATGAGGACAGAGAGCAAACAAATAAACGAGCAGGTAAAAATATCAACGAGATGTGTTAGGGAGAGAATTAAGGGCAGGGGTGACATACAGAATGACTTCAGAGAGGTGATGGATCACAGAGGCAATACGAGCATTGTGGAAATAAGAAGTTAAGTGAGTGTGGAAGGACCTGGACAGCGGAGGTCGGGAAAGCTTCAGACTGGGAGTCAGAGAAGCAATCGCTGGCCCATGTCGAAAAGGCTGAGATCAAAGGAAAGTTCAAGAAGTTGCACAAGACTGACTCTTGAAGCTGGTCTTCTAGGGCTGTGAAGTGAGGCTGACTCTCCCAGCCTCCCCCAAATAATGACCTCTGTTTTCTAAATCTTGCTCAAATTCCTTGCCGTGGGGAAGCCTAAGGCAGAAATACACAGAAAAGGGGATTCTGGGAAATGTAGTTCTTAGCCTTAGGTGGGCGCGGGGGTTTGGTGGTGAGCAGATGGCAGACAATTTAGCATCAATGATAAGGATGACATTTAAGCTGGGACCTGATGACCGGGAGTCCACTTTCTGGGATGTTAGGGAAACACATTCCAGACAGAGGGAACAGCAAGCACAAAGGCGCTAAAGCTAGAGAGAGTTTCCTGTGTTTTCTAGAAACATCCAGGAGGACAACGTGCCTGGAGATGAGTGAGAGAAGAATGGGAGGAGAGGGACTGGGGGACGAGCGGAGGAAAGGAGTCACGCGGGGGTCCTACCAGCTATAGTGGGCCCATTAGGGGGTCTATGTGTCTGGCTGGCTTGTGCCTGAGTCTTGTGGACAAAGTGTTGGTGGTAGGAGCTGAAGGAGCTGCTTAGAAAGGGCCACTCTGTGAGACCTGAGGGTGCATGCCTTTCTGCTTTGGCATCAGACAGTGCAGACAGACACGGAGCAGAGGGGAAGGGCGTTCCCCGCAGCGTCGCCAGAATACAACAGGGTTTCGTGTGCCGAGAATGCAGTCCTGTGCCGGAGGCTGGAGACAAGACATTTGGGAGCACCTGGAGACAGTTCCGTTGGAAGAGACATCGATGCTTTTACAGTTGAAAAGAACCGTGGTGTCAGAAGGGAGGTGCTGCGTAGCGGGTTTGAATCGTCAACTGACAGACTCAGAAACAAATGTGAGAACTCTCATCCAGAAACAAGCGGATGAAAAAACAGGACAAAACTTTGAGAGGGGAGGCGAAGGTCCAGTGAAATATGGGTTATTGAATGTTAGGGTGGCTCCATTGTCCTCAAAGCCTGGGTAAAAGCCACGGGGAAACTCAGGTTACATTGACTAAGCCCTTGTCTGAATATTTTAGAAAGCTAAAGGATATGCATTTCCCTTTGGGAATTCAGTGATTTCCTTCCCATTACATTTACATGCTTCATTGAACCAAGTAGGTCGCTTGGAGTCTTTATTCATCATAATTTCAAACGCAAAAGCTATAGTTTTAGACAGTTCTGTTCTCCTAAAAACATGCTGGCCAGAGTTAAACAGGCAGGTTGGTCTGTGCCCCACTGTCATGACAGTTCTTGGGTAACAAGATGGCTCCAGTGTGCCCATACGTCTCTCCTTCCCATTGTCTGAAATGCACTTGGCCTGTTGTTACAATCGAACCACAGTTGCCCACGGTGATAATTGCTCATTAAGACTCCCCGTATTGGCTTCCTTACCTTTTCTATCTCACTTCTGCAATCCCCTACTAGTGCTCACTGCGATCACCTCCCAGATAAACCACTTGTATGCAAATCTGAGTCTCATTGCCATTCTGGGTGGAAAACCTAGCCAAAGCCAACAATCACAGCTGAATGTACGGAGGGTATGCTAGGTGCCAGGTGCTACACAATTCTCATCTAATTGCTAAAACAACCCTCGGAGGTAAGTATTTTATCATTGTCATCCCCATTATACACATGAGGAAAACGAGGGGCAGAGCGGTAATGTAATTTACTTATGGTCACCTAGCCGGAAGATGATAGAACCTGGAATGCACGGGACCCTGATTTTATTGCCATCCCTCCTTCACCAATTTCTGATCAATTTTGTTCCTTTTGGCATCCCATAGGAAAATATTTAATCTCTTTGTCATCCTACTTTCTAAAAATTGCTCCCCACACACTTCCTTCCTCATTATAATATATAATAATATGGTGCTGTTTTTATAAAATCCCCCTAATCTGAGCACTTCTGTAGAAGCATATATTACTGCTGATGGTAATAACAGGCCACCAGCCTCACCAACAGCTTAATGTTCCTCACACTTACCAAAGAATGCCTTGATTGATGTATTTCCCCCTAAAGCTCTTGAGACCTGTCTGCTTCTGTGTGAGAGGCTGAGGCTTTGAGCCCAAGGCTTCTCTTTGGAAGGTGATGATTGTGAGGAGAGGAATATGTGTGATGCATTTAGATTGCAATGCCTGTGGGTCTTTGCTGAGGTTCCTCTCTTTGCTTTTTGGGTGCAGTCCCAAAATAGCCCACTTTCCTTCACCCAATTTGATTTCTTCTCTCACGGCCCCTCCGGCAACACTGATACGTTTATCGGCTGTGGCAAAGTGATACCAGTCCGCCCCAGCATGGAGGCCAAAATATGAGAGGTTGAATCTATGTTTATAGGGCTGTGGATACATCTCTGTCTCTCTCTCTCTCTCTGTCTCTCTCTCCCCCTGTGTGTGTGACTCAAATTGGTTTCAGTGTCTATCTTGGGGTTTGTTTGATTGCAGTGGAAACTCTCTTTAAAGAAGCTTAATGTAGAATCTATATAATCTTTATATAGACTCAGGTCATAGAGCTGGGTTCCATGACTTCTCCTCCGCTCTTCACATATGGCATTCACTTCTGCTTCTCTTTGTTTCTGTTTTGATCTCCTCTCTTTCTAGCTGCTGCTTTTTTTGCTAACTCATCTGTTTATCCATGACAGCGACCTTAGTCCCCGTATTTTTATGACCATTCACCTCAGCTTCCTAGAGCTACATGCATTGGTTTCTGCGCTCTGCTTCTCAGTCCCTGGGAGGCAGAATATGATTTGCCATATGATTTGCCCCATGGGAGCCAAGAGACGGGTTGGTGGGGATGATGTTGTTCACCCAACAAGAGTTGCCAGTTTAAGAAGATCTTCTCTGTGGCCCCAAACTGACCTTCATGTTGACTAAAATGTTTTTATTTTAGATACATATCCACTGTTTCTATATATCAAAGGCCAGCACATTTCCCAAACTACACTATAAACATTATCTCACTTAATCCTCACAATTACCCTGAGATGTAGCTGTAACTATCTCCAGTTTACAGACAAAGAGTCTGCGTGTCTGTGTCTTTCCCAAGGTGAAAGGGCTAGTATTGGATTTGTAATGGAGCTCAGGATTCTGTCTCCAGTCCTGGAGCCCTTCCTTCACGGGCAAAGCTGAGTGGAAGGACTAGTTAGAAAACCATTTTAAATGCAAGAAGCCTACTTAGCAGATGTCACTGCTGTCCCATGAAGAGAGGAGTGAAGCGCATGGAGAACATTTTTATTTTTTCTTGGGATCAGGTCAGCCCACCAGAGGCCCCCTGATACATAACAATGTTTCAAGATGATGAGCAAGAAAGCCCTGCTGGCCTGGAGCAGAGTTCCCTGGGGACAAGGCTCAAAGAGCAAGGAGAAGAGAAGAGGTGAAGTCAAGAAGGCTCCAGAGCAAAGATAAGCACTTAGAGCCAGGCATTTGGAGAGCAGCAGAGTGGCCTGGACAGGACTCAGGGACCATTCGAGAAATGATTGCATGCAGCCTCGACTGAGACTCAAGAGCAAGAGTAGCCCTTCCCTCCAAGGATCTGCGGAAGTTCCAGCTTTATTGAGATATAATTGAAATGTCTGATGTCTCCTTTGCCACTTAATTTAAGTTTTGGTGTGAGCTGCCCCCTCCCCTCAGGCTTTCCCTCTTGCCCTTTGTCTTAGTAGGGAGCTGCTTGTATATAGGCTGGAGTTATACTTTGTTACTTCTTTTCCCAACATACTTATGATACCTTGTATTCTTGAAACTTCTTGGTCCTATTCCCAGGACACTAGGGAAGAGGCCTTAGGGGAAAAGCACTAGTGTAGGAAAAATACACTAATTCATACAAAATGTTAATGTTCAACAATGGTTTTATCTGCTGGCCAGCCAGCAGTGCCTGCAAATTCTCAGGTTTCCTCTTGACCTAGTGTCTTAACCAAAATGAATGATGCTTTGAAGGAGAACAGCGCTGGCTGTCATTACCAAAACTTGTGCATTCCCAATTGTCACACGAGGGAGGTTGACTTCTGACCTAAGTAGCTGCAGGCTCAATAAGAAGCAAATTGAGTAGTAGAGAGAAAGTTCTCTGGAAAGCGTATGAAGCATCATGCAGGAAAATACTGATGGAGACCCGGGGATACTAACTTACTAAGTATCCACCATGAGCCAGATACTCTATTGATTACTTTTCTGTACACATTCCCTATTCTTATCATTTTGTGTTTTGGACTTTTGCCTCCCTTACTAAAGATACGTGTGCAAGGGAGAATATTGGTCTCGGGACTCTTGCGACATGCCTGAGGGTTCTGGAAAGTGGAAGACTTCAATATTTCTCTCCCGAGGTGAGAAGTCATGGCTGAGGGAGATAGGTAACTAAGCTTCCCTATAATGTTTGCAATTATAAATTTTTTTCTTGAACATAGCCCCTGGATTAACAACAGCGACAACATAGCCCATTCATGACAAGCACTGATCTAGGTCCTCTACTTATATAAGCTAACTTGACCCTCATAGCATCCCTGTGAGATACATAGTATTATTTTATAAATGAGGACATTGACATAGAGAGGTGAAGTGACCATCTCCAGTCTGCATAACTAGTAAGTGATGAACCCAGGATTCATGCCTAAGGAAGTCTTACAGAATCCAAATTCTTAGCCACTACACAGTCATCAAAGGTCGGAAGCAAGTTATAGGCACGTCGTGAAAAGCGTGGGAAGTTTCACCTTGACCCACAATACACGTATTGAACATCACATCAACAGAGTTCAGTTATAGTTCAAGTCTATTTCTTGGAAGTACATTAGGGATTCTGAGTAGTATACCCTATACTGCAGCATAAAATCTGGAAAACAAAAATTGAAAGCATGGAATATTTTCAAATGGAATAAGGTATGGTTTCTAGTCATCATATTAATCTGCCTTTATTGCTATTGGAGTAATTAGAGAGGGATTGCACACACTCAAAGTAAAATACAAGACCATGAGAAGCTGGACAGCTTTCACATGGGTCAGGAGACCAAACTCAGTAAGGAACTATTTTGGTGCATGTACCCATGAATCAAAGGAAGGAGGGGCTTCTAGGATGTACTCTGTAGAATATCTTTGCTTAGGCCACGTCTGGCCACACCGGGTCTTAAGATGGAGAGGGCCACATCTGATCGTTTCAGGTGGGGCTGGCCCCACCAGAAAGACCAACCATGTGACTTAGATTGGACACTTTGAGTAACCAGATGTCAATTGATTTTAGAGATTACGTTTAACCACATAGTCATGCCTATGTAACAAAATCCAATCCCCCCCCCCCCAAAAAAAAATCTAAACACTGGTGCTCAGGGACACTTCCTTGTCTGGCAATACTCCATGCATATCGTCATGCATCAATACTGGGAGTGGGATGTGTCCTGAGGAGTAAGGCCCAGTCACTTGCATTTCTCTCCTCTACCCAAAGCTGAATCACAGGCACCCCCACTCCCAACTGATAGACTTGTGGGTCCTGGGGAAGTAGAATAGGATCAAAGAAAATGCTTGAGTTTTGGAAACCAGCATTTGTAATGGAACACTGACCCTGTCACTTATTAACAGAATGTATTTGGAAAGTCATTTAATCTCTGAAAAGTGGAAAAGAGAATCTATTGCAGGGTTGTTGCAAAGATTTGGGATAATGAATATAACACATCTAGCAGAAAGTAAGCCTTATTTTAATTAATATATTTTTGTCATTATTATTTTTTATTTTATTTTTTTTATATGAAATTTATTGACAAATTGGTTTCCATACAACACCCAGTGCTCTTCCCAAAAGGTGCCCTCCTCAATACCCATCACCCACCCTTCCCTCCCTCCCACCCCCCATCAACCCTCAGTTTGTTCTCAGTTTTTAAATTTTTTTTTTTCAACGTTTATTTATTTTTCGGACAGAGAGAGACAGAGCATGAACGGGGGAGGGGCAGAGAGAGAGGGAGACACAGAATCGGAAACAGGCTCCAGGCTCTGAGCCATCAGCCCAGAGCCCGACGCGGGGCTCGAACTCCCGAACCGCGAGATCGTGACCTGGCTGAAGTCGGACGCTTAACCGACTGCGCCACCCAGGCGCCCCTTGTTCTCAGTTTTTAACAGTCTCTTATGCTTTGGCTCTCTCCCACTCTAACGTCCTTTTTTTTTTTTTTTTTTTTTTTTGTCATTATTATTAAGATATGGATATTTGAGGCCTTGAAATGAGGTCAGGGTTCATGGGAACTTGGTGCCCAGAAAAACCCCAAATAGCTGGAACTACCACTAGATTTAGTCTACTGAAATTATGAATCGAATAGGCTTATTTTAATTCGTCTATTGGCAGCTAGAATCTGTTTTTGAGTAATTTTTTCATTAACAATACATAGTGATATATTGTCTGATCTCCTGCATACTTACGACCTCTCCTTTTGTTTCTTTAGATTTGACCAAAAACTTGTCTTGAGTTAAAGTCACTACTTTTCAAAATGTGGTAGTCGTTGTGGTCATTTTTTCACTTAGTATTACAAAGAAAGCAAATGCCTGTCTGACTTCTGTTCCTTTGTGTGTGTATGAATGTCCGTGTGTTGTGG
This sequence comes from Lynx canadensis, assembly GCF_007474595.2. Lineage (NCBI taxonomy): Eukaryota > Metazoa > Chordata > Mammalia > Carnivora > Felidae > Lynx > Lynx canadensis. The sequence goes on from NC_044315.2 coordinate 21,189,229, forward strand.
CTATTTCTATGTATATGCACACACACCTGTCAAAACATTTGAGGGATATTTTATCTACTTAATTTAATTTAATTTAATTTAATTTAATTTTGTTTTTATCACAAATATGCAGCCTTTAATACCTAACGTCTCACATTCTGGTAAGTTTTCTCCCCACCCCCCATAGTTTTATTGAGATAGAATTAACATACGATGCTATAGAGGTTCAGCATAATGACTTGCCTTGCATCAATTGTGAAAGTGATGACCACAAGTTTAGTTAACAGAGGGGTATTTTAAATGGAAAAACAAATTGTTGGTATTTGGGTGTTGGTTTCTTTTCATTACATTTTTTTTTTTTTGGCAAAATATTTCAATCTTCAAAATCAATTTTTTCAGGTAAAAAAGTTTCTGTTGTTCCTTTAGTCATTGCTTCAGTGATGTCTTATTCTTTTTAGATTCCCTTTGTAACTTTATCAAATCTCTATACATTTGTCTTCCATATCTCTTAGCTTTCTCTAATCACTTAAAACTTTTTATCTGCTTCCCCTGAGTTTGGGGGTACTTTCTAGTTGGCTTACTACTTTACAAATTAGAATTTCTTAAAAAAAATTGTTCTGTTTAAATGTTTATTTAGTTTTGGGAGACAGAGCATAAGTGGGGGAGGGGCATAGAGAGAGAGACACAGAATCTGAAGCAGGCTCCAGGCTCCAAGCTATCAACACAGAGCCCGACGTGGGGCTCAAACCCACAAACCGTGAGCTCATGACCTGAGCTGAAGTCGGACGCATAACCAACTGAGCCACCCAGGCGCCCCCACAAATTAGAATTTATTAAATAATTAACTTGTTTGACAGCCTCCATTAATTTTATTAAATTTTTTTATCTGTGCTTTTTACCTCCGTGTCTGATATGGTTTGATAAAAACAGACTCCCCTATTGTAAACACATAATATAGATGCTCTAAAGCCCTTCTTTGTTCCTTGTGGCAAATTTACGATTTTATAGGAACACATTTGGTCCGAATGCTCTTGGTGATCCCTTTCTTTTAAACTATTATATCTTTTTGATATGTCTTGTGCCTTTTTTCTTCGTTGTTCCCTTTCACAAAGGAGTAGTTAGGCTTGTCAGGGATTGGGAAATGAGAACCGTTCTATCGGCCATGGGCATGGAGCACTGTTTGAAATTTTTATGCCCAGATGAAGGGTAAAGGACAGTATTTGGTTTCATTTTGCCACTTCGAAGATCCTTCAGCCTGTGGGGAACGGGGCTAGAGGAGAAGCCAGAGCCAGAGCTGGAGAAAAGAGTCAGAGCCAGTTATATTTGGGAACTCTGCCCAGAATTTCTATTTTGTGTTTGGCATGCAGTCAGGATTTTTCTGGGGCAGGGCCCTTGCTATTGTCTCACATTCTCTAACATCGAATGGTGTCATTGACCCTACTCTTTACCAAGTGTGACCATCAGGACCAAGGTCAATTTCGGGGAGCCTGGATGACTCAGCCGGTTAAGTGTCTGACTCAATTTCGGCTCAGGTCATGATCTCACAGTTTGAGCCTCTGCACTGTCAGCACAGAGCTTGCTTAGGATTCTCTCTCTCCCTCTCTCTCTCTCTCTCTCTGCCTCTCCCCCTTTTGTGCTCGCTCTCTTTCTTTCTCAAAATAAGTAAATAACCTTTTAAAAAAAGGATCAAGGTCAATTTTAACCAGGCTGAGTGCCACTGCAGGGTCCCCGTGCAGCATGGCCTCCCATAGGAGGGTACTTTTGCTGTCACTGATGGGATATAGATTTCTCCTTCCTGCTCCCCTCTCTGATTCCCCTACCACTTATTACCTACCCTGACTTCGCTTTCTTTTCCAGCCCTCAGAGCCTTTGCTCCTCTGAGTTAGGCTTCCAGTCAGCATCTCCTTACATAAAAGCAGAAAGGATAAATCAGCTGAGAAAGGCAGCTGAGCCCACAGTTCAGGTACATGGGGAGTTTGCTTGACTGGGAGTTGGTTTTCTTTTAGGTATTTTCCTGGGTCTCCTCTTAGATGTTCGGGATTAGAGTCTCAAGAGGACAAGGTTGACATCTGTATTTCTAAAACTTAGTTTCCCGACTGGGATGCGGCTGGCCCTTGGATCCCTGCCGGCTATTTGCAAGTGCTGAGTCTGAGAGCAAGAACGGAAAAAAATGCGCTAAGGTGCCTTTCTAGCACTTTCTGAGCACCTACTTTATGCAAAGTGCTGTGCTCTGACTGTGCTGCTGCGTAGGACGGAGAGAAGTACGAGGGAGGAATGCACAACCTAATTAGGCAGAAACAGTTTGCGTCTATCCAGCGCTTACCACACCCCAGGCACTTCCTTCGGCACTTGACACACATTAGTTGGAATGATCCTCACGGTAACCTCAGGATTTGGAAACCACTATTTTCCTCCCTCCACCACTAGGGAAACAGACGCTTAAAGGGGGTTAAGGAGCTTGGCAGTGCGTCACGCAGGTGGCGGGTGGCAGGTCTGAAATCTGAACATGCAAAGTCCGTCCCCAGGCTGCATTTTGACTAAGGTCTATTGCCTCCCCCAGAAGGAGATAACGGACAGCGTCATTTGTCTGTGGTTAGGCCGAGGGGGAGTTCAGGCTCTGAATACTATGTGTGTTCAGTGGGGGATGTGTCGCCGAGCAGGAGACGGGACTGGGAGGGGCGGGGCCCGGAGCCTCGGAGGAGTCAGGCTCTCGGAGCAGCTGCGTTCAGGCTGCACGCGTGTGCTCTGCCGCGCATGCGCCCTGGACCCCGCTTCCCTCCTCCCCAGTTTCCCATTTGCAGCCATCGTTGATGGAGGCTCTACCCACCTGCGTTTGCGAGAAGCCTGAATGCTCCCTTGTCTGTTTTTAAGCCGTTTGCCTATGACAGAGTATGAATAACAAGATCGGAAACATCTCTATTATAACTTTAGAGGCCCTGTGTGCCATTTCAGCGTCATTTTGTTGCTTTCCTTTTTCTCCCTTGGATAGTAAAGATCGGCTACCGGCTCTGGTCTTTTCAAAGAAGCAGAAGAGGGTCATTTACAAGCTTTTGGGATAATTTATCCAAGCGGACTTTCAAATGTTTTGTACACACCTAATATAAACAGCTTATAAAAATGCAGCGTAAATGCAACAGTCACATTCAGGCTAGCTTCAGAAGGAAAAGAGGTTTTCAGTGTTGGTTTCTTTTCTGCGAGGTCGGTGGGATTGGGTAATATATTATGTCATTGTTATTACTAAGAATTTAGTAAGTGATTAGCTAACTGCACAAGGCGTTTCGGTCGGCTTCACGCAGAGAAAAGGAGAGAAACCGTCTCTGCTACCAACGGATGCACTATTTAAGATGAATTTAAGGCAACTGTCACTGATATAAATATTAAATAAAACCAGAAAAGATGAAGCCCCTGTGACAGAGGCGGCACATCCTAGCATTCGGTGTTCAGTGTAGAGCACGCTATAGTGTAGTATTTGACAACACAGATTTTGAAGCCAGACTGCCTGATTTCAATTGTCCACATTCCACACATATCTCCAACCTCAGGTAAGTCACTTACGTGCTCAACCTTGTGGAGCCATAGAGAACATCTTCCTTACAACCTGAAAGTGGAACCAGTGAAGAGAGCAGAATCAGACCAAAATGCCAGCTTTTCCACTGGATGGAGGAGCATGGCCCCCACAGAGCCTCCAGCAGGATTCCTAATACTTTACCCCCAGTCATACCTGGCCACCAGCAGGAAGAGCACAGGGACAGCTGAGGACAGAGACTGGCATGTAGGCAGACCTGGAGGGAAAAGGGCTTGAGCTGGACACGCTCAGTGCCATCGCCAAATTTGTCAAGTGGCTGTAACATGGGGATGCTAACCATATCTATCTCACAAGGCTATTTTGCTTATGAAATAGGTGTTCATATAGCACATATTACAGAATACTTTCCATATTATTTATATGTGTCACATATTCATGTATATAATATATATAATAGTGGAAAATAAAAAAATGGCAGTAAAATTACAATAAATTTATTGCCTGGATGTTCATTACAAAGGCCCTGTACTTGATCAGAGACATTACCACAAGATAGTGTTGGCTAAGCTTTGTTTCCCTATGGTTAAAAGCAAAGTAGAGAAATGGAAACATTTCTTATATATTGGTGGATTTTACTTAACCAAGGGTGTATGTAGGGCTTACCATGGGCCAGGATCTGGTCAGAGGACTTATATTTGTTCACCTAAATGGGGTCTTCTATTCTCATTCATCTAAAGAGGAGACTGAGATAATGTAAAGACCCCAAGTCACACAGTATGCTAGTGGCAGGCCTGAATTCAGACAGTCTGTCGGGTGTCTTGGCCGGTGCTGGTATGTGTTACAGCACTATGCTACCTTTCTCAGTACGTACATGTTGGAGTCACGGAGCAGAATATTTTCCCTCCATACACACACAGCCCTGAGAACAGAAGAGTAAAAGGTACAACTTAAACGTGTTTCTTTACTTGCTTATCCCAGCTGACTCGGCCACTCCTGGATCCTTAACCCTAAGGAGAATATCAGATAAAAGGCCTGACGGCAATCCCAGGGGTGAGGGCCAAGAGAGCAGTGACATATATGCTAACTTTTTGGCAAAGGCCAATGTCTGGCCCCCCATTCGTTACCTTGGACCCGTAAGCTGGAACGGGCCTTCAAACAAAGCTTCTCAAACCCGAAACTGCATGCGATCTGGGATCTGGGTAAAGATCCTGATTCTGTAGGTCTGGGTGAGATGACAGTCCCTGCTAACAAGCTCCCAGGGGGATGCTTCAGGTTCCTGGATCACAAGGAAGTTCTTTGTGTCAACTTCTTTATTTTACAAATGCAAACCACGAGGCCTAAGAAGGTCCCGAAGTTACCTCTGGCCCCGTGCTTAGAGTGAGGTCTGTCAAAAAACATATCAAAGACAAACATCTCACCTTTGCATCACTCAAAAGGGGCCTTCTCATTGATCCTTACAACGTCTTCGTGAGGTTATACTCTTCTGCTTATAATCAAGTGACATGAGGCATAGGCTTGAAGAAAAATGACCTAATCTGAGCCCGTTCAATAAGCTGTGCTACACCTGGAGTGTAAAGTCAGTTTAGTCTCAACCCCCGAAGTGTCATGTAGATCAGACAACTAGGGAAATCCACACTCTCAGCATTAACATGTGTTATGGACACGATTCAGGACTATCGGTCTGGACCCTGTTAAACTTGCCCTCTTCCTCCATTTCAGTCACTCAGCTTACCAACCATTAAGCGGAGTTTCAGCCTGGAAGGTCATATGATCTTCTCCATGGAGGCTATTGACGCCACTCGCATGTCTCCCAGACATTTGACGAAAACGCCACTGACAGAAACCCCATGACGTTTTTGTGTTTTTTATATCTGACACCTGCCCGGGGATATGTTCTTGCCCCTATTGACTTATTTATACCTCCTCTGATTCCACAGAGGATAGAAGGCCATTGAAAATGATTTTAGAAGAGGTGTTAGTTGCCCTAGAATCTGTCTCATCACCGCGATAGAAGCTGTGGCAGCTGGTGAGCCACTGCTACGGGCCGGGGTCTCGGCACATCTCATTGAATCTGTACACTGATCTGCTTCAGTTGGTATTGAGACTATAACTATAAACATGAGAAAACCAGTGGGGCGCCCGGGTGGCTCAGTCGGTTGAGCAACCGACTTCAGCTCAGGTCATGATCTCCAGGTTGGTAGGTTCCAGCCCCAGGTCGGGGTCTGTGCTGACAGCTCGGAGCCTGGAGCTGCTTCGGATCCTGTGTCTCCCTCTCTCTCTGCCCCTCCCCCGCTCATGCTCTGTCTGTCTGGACCTCTGAGCCTTTTCCTTACTCCTTCCTCCCTTCCATCTTTGGTACTTCATTTTCTCTCTGCTAGCTCTCACATTGAAAGCGATATCTACTTCCATTTATTCGCGGAGAGAATTTTATTTTAGGTATAGTTTTTTGAAGATGATGGAGTATAAGCTCTAAGATTCTTTAGTTGTGGAATTTTGGGCATTCGTTGAAGAAGACTGAGTTAAAGAACTTCCTGTCCCTTTAAATCATACCCCGTGGTTGTCTAACTACTTTCTCTGCATCAGGGTTTCCCAACCTCAGCACTATTGATAACTTTGGCCAGATGATGCTCTGTGGTGGGGGGAATCTGTCTCTAGACATTGCCAGATGTCCCCTGGGAGGCCCCAAATCAACCCTAGTTGAAGACCACTGGTCTTCACTAAAGTTAAGTTCTGCTAAAAGTGATGATATAGGAACAGAACCCAATTCTAACAGACTTTAGACTCTACATCTATAGTTCGTTAAGCCTATGACTGCCTGAAACACAGACAATGCAAAGTAAATAAAATTTTTTTCTAGGTGTTAAGAGGCTTGACTTCTTGCTCCTACTTCCCTATAAATATTATTTCTGCCTTTAAAAATATAACACACTCTAGTGGATAATAGCACAGTCAGTGCCGAAAACAGATCAGAGATTAAATTTCAACTCTATTTCCTGCCTAAGCTTGGGCAAAATGAACTTTTGTGGATCTCAGTTTTTACATTTGTCAAATGGGACTTTTTTTTTTTTTTAATGGGACAACACCTTCTCTACTTCTCCTGATTCTACAAAAGAGAGGGGGAAATTGTCAGCTTGTGGAAGGAACCCTTTCACTTCCCCCTGACCCTCACTCCTGCCTCCCCAGGAGCGAAAGAGCCACTTGACGAATTTGGCGATGGCACTGAGCGTGTCCAGCTCAAGCCCTTTTCCCTCCAGGTCTGCCTACGTGCCAGTCTCTGTCCTCAGCTGTCCCTGTGCTCTTCCTGCTGGTGGCCAGGTATGACTGGGGGTAAAGTATTAGGAATCCTGCTGGAGGCTCTGTGGGGGCCATGCTCCTCCATCCAGTGGAAAAGCTGGCATTTTGGTCTGATTCTGCTCTCTTCACTGGTTCCACTTTCAGGTTGTAAGGAAGATGTTCTCTATGGCTCCACAAGTCTCAGCAGTCCTACTTAGAACTACTGGGAAGAAGGGTGGTGGGGAGGAAATAAATAGATAAATGCAAATCCCCCAGTCTGGTTCCTGTTGCATGCAGACATCCATTAGTTAATTCCCATTAAAAAAAAATTAAAAAAAAATTATGATGTATTGCTTTCTTTGAACAAATTAAATTTTTCTTAAGCTAAACACCCCCTTTAAAAAATATTCATTTATTTTTGAGAGACAGAGAGGAAGAGAAATAGGGTGCGTGAGACAGTGTGGGGGAGGGGCAGAGAGAGGGAGAGAGGATCCCCAGCAGGTTCCTTGCTGTCAGTGCAGTGCCCGATGTGGGGCTTGAACTCACGAACCGCAAGATCATGACCTGGGCTGAAATCAAGAGACGCCCAACTGACTGAGCCACCCAGGTGCCCCAGTTAGGGCTAAGTACCCTTTTAGGTTTGTCTCATTCATAAGCCATGCCAGGGGAGGAACGAGGTCTATGGGAGGAAAGAACTCAGATCCTCACTGCAGTGTGGAAGTAAGGAGCCTCATTATTTCATTTAGAAAGTAGTGGCGTGAACAGATTTCATAGTTTATCCTTACAGTGGGGTTTGTTTGGCTTTTGTCTTAAAATGCAACTTCCTATTTCTCAGAACCAGCGGTTTCTCTGAGAGAATTTTCTCAAGATTGTTTTTCTGTATTTCTTTCCCTCCCATTTGTCTCTGTTTTCTTATTAATTCTCTCTCTTGTTCTCTCTCTTGCTCACTGTCCTCCCCTTCCCTTCTCTCTTACTTTTTTTCTTTTTTAAAGAGCTGTGGATATTTTATTTTATTTATTGATTTTTTAAAAGTTTATTTATTCTGATAGAGAGAGAACGCATGAGTTGGGGAGGGGAGAGAGAGGGGGAGAGAGAGAGAATCCCAAGCAGTCTTTGCACTGTCAGCACAGAGCCTGACATGGGGCTCGAACCCACGAACCAGGAGATCATGACCTGAGCCGCAGTCGGACGCTTTATGGTCTGAGCCACCCGGGCACCCCCCTTCTCTTATGCCTTTATTTCCTTCCCTCCTCTCTTTTGATTTTTGTAAGTTGAGAGGCACATAGCATCAGAGTGCCTTACTGTTGGTTCACAGGAACTTTGGGCGAGTGGTCCATAATTTCTTCACCCTGAGGAACAGTCTCCGCAAAAATGGGAAGGGAGGGGCTGGTGCGCGATTTACAGCAGACTTCCCTGAGTGTGGGGCTCCCTGCTTGCTTATCACCGGCAGTGCCCTCCAGTGACACACAGCAAGGTCCTTGCACAGAGAATGTGGGGGGCCAGGGTTCCGGGCCAGAGGATACCGGCAGCAAGATGCGTAGGGTAACACGTGAATGCTACCCATTCTCCTCGCCCCTCCTCATCCAACTATTTCTGGAGAATGAAGCCAGGGTGGCCTGAATTCAAGAAACCCATACTGAACCCCTAAAATGCTTGCCACCGATCAGCAAACACCTTCTCCCTGCTCCCCCCACCCACTTGGAGCTTGGATCCTCCTGTGGGTCATTTGCCACATCTTTTTGTAATAACGAGGGAGTCGTTAAGGTGTTTATCCCATCTATTGCTTTTGGAAGCAGCATGTTCATTTAAATAATTACCTAGTCATTTAGTTAATGCATTCTTTTTTAAACTTGACTAACTACAGCGTATGTGGTTCTGATGGGGGGGAAAAAAGCCCCCTTTATGTAATAGCGCTGTTTTTCTCCCCTTGCAAAATAAATGCAACACAATTATTTTACCGCGGAGAAATTAGCTCATTTGCAAATGCCACCTCAGAACGCAAGAAGAATGGCATTTATTGAAGCACTAATAAAGGCACCATGTTAGAATAATTCTATGCTGACGGGCCCACAATCACTCAATATTTTAAGAGCTGTCATCACGCCAGCGTGAGCTGCTTGCAAAAGTACAAATTTATGCTGTGACATCATGGCACTAAGAGTATAATTGGAATAAAATTACCCAGCTTCTCTCTGGCATTTGCTGGTATTTCGGAGCCCTCCGCTGCCCACCCAGAGTGGATCTTTGGTTTCGCACCAGCAGCCACACTCTCCGCGAATGGAGGATGTACCAGGGCTCACGCTGGTGAGTCCTTCAGGTTTTTCTGGAGGACACTTTTCAGTAGGTGCTCAATGGCCTGTGCTGTTGCTAGAAAGCTGAAAGAATCACAAATCAGCCAGAGCCACTCTTTAGATATGGATAATTAAGCAAACAGCCACCACACAATGGCTGAAGACCTCCTCGTATCAGTTTTAGCGAGTTAATAAATTCCAGTCATGGCCTGTGGTTAACTGCGACGCTTGAACAAATGAGAGCGTCTGCATGAAAATCGGGGCTTTTAGGATTCACCCTTATGACTTTCCGGCGCCTCTTTATTCTTCCTGGAGCTGGGGGTGGGGGCGGGGGCGGTGAGAAACAACAACCCGACGGGAGACGGTGGGGGTGGGGGTGCGGAAAGGGCACAGGCTCACCTGTCATGTTCAGACATAACACCCCGCTTGAAATCTCGCATCGCCTCATCGCCCCTTGGGCATCATCAGACGGGTTCCACTCCGCGGAAGGAAGCCTTACTGTGCCCCCGCAGATCAGGGTTGAACTTCGGGAGAGGGTGAGTGTGTTTGGGCACGCACAGGTGTGCCTGTCTGTCGCGGGGGTTGCCAGGGAGGGGCGGTGGGAATACCGCCCTTTGGGGCGCACACCGCGCCCCTCGCCTCGGTGGTTCTCCAAGGGTGCCGCTGGGCGAGGTTGCCTGCAGCCTCCGCGACTGCCGAATGCACGTCTTCAGTGAGCTTGATGAGATGGTTAATTTGGATGTAAGAGAGGAAATGTTGTAATTAACGGCCCGGTAATTGGTAAACATAACACATTCATGGGAGTGGATGACAGAATATAGCGGCTGGTTAACTGGGGAATACAGATGATGTGTGCACTTAGGCCATAGCTGTGTGATAGACTTTGTGGGGGGCAGAATAACGCTCCCCCCAAGATGTCCACATTCTAACCCCCAGAATCTGTCAATACGTCTCTTACGTGGCAAGAGAAACTTTGTGCATGTGACTTACTTAAGAGACTTGAGATGGGGAGAATATTCTGGATTATCCACGTGGAGCCAATATAATCACAACAGTACTGGTAAGTGAAAGAGGGAGGCAGGGGGGCCAAGAGTCAGAGAAGGAGATGTGATGGCAGAAGCGGGGTTGAAGTGACGTGATCGCTGGCTTTGAAGTTGCAGGGAGAGGCCTTGAGCCAAGGAATGGGTGTAGGCCCAGGAGCTGGCAAAAAACAAAAAGAAAAAAAGAAAAAAAAGAAAAAAAAAAAAAGGAAACAGATACTCCCCAGAGCTTCTAGAAGGAATTCAGGCTCCTGACACCCTGATGGTCCGAGGATTCAGACCTCCAAAACTCTAAAATAACAAAGCTGTGTTGTTGTAAGATGCTAAATTTGTGCTCATTTGTTACAGAAGTAATAGGAAATGAATGGTCTTTTATTTAAAAGTAGCTTAAATGCATTGAAATTATTTAGTTTTTGGTGTTTGATGAAGTTTTGGTTGTCCTATGAACTAAAGCATGATAGCTAAAACACTATATTGCTTTTCTAAGTTTTTTTTTTTTTAACATTTATTTATTTTTGAGAGAGAGAGAGAGAGAGCACGTGCATGTGAGCAGGGGAAGGGCAGAGAGACAGGGGACACAGAATCTGAAGCAGGCTCCAGGCTCTGAGCTGTCAGCATAGAGCCCTATACGGGGCTCGCACTCAGGAACCACAAGATCATGACCTGAATTGAAGACGCTCAACAAACTGAGCCACCCTGGTGCCCTCTAAACAATACTTTCCGTACAAATTAGTATAAAAAAAAGACGTTTTTTAATAAAAATAAATAAATAAACACAGTGTGATAGTAATGAATAGTGAGAAAGCACCAGGCTTTGGAATGAAATGGATCAGGGTTTTTGTACAATGCTGTGTGTTTTGGGTAAGTTTCACAACCCCCGAGCTTTAGATGCCTCACGTTTCAAATGGAGAGGATAGTAATTTCTTCGTAGAGCTGTTGTAAAGGGTAAATAAGATTACATACTTAAGTTCCTAATATGTGTGGTACATATTAGGCTGTTAGCTAAATATTAGTTTCTTCTCTTGTTTTGTCTACATTTAAGAGTGTGTAGGTGTGGCGATTTTAAAACTTGGCTGCAAATTCTTTGACAGCTTTTGTCCACAAGTGGTGTCTGTGTCTACTCTTCTTGAACGTAGGTAGGCTTGTGATGCTTCGGCCAATGGAGTACTAAAGAAATGACACCTAAGTCCAGATCATGAAAGGCCTTGTCTGCTGAAACATTCACTCTTGGTGCCCTGGCTACCAGGTGAAAAGCAGCCACCATGATGCTTCCATGCAGTGAAGAAGGCCACGCCTCTGACATGGAGACACTTCAGTTGACAGTCGCATCTGAATCCAGACTTTGCTCAGGCACCAGATGTGGGAGTAGGAGGCCTCCGAATGATTCCAGCTCCAGCTGTGTCCGTCACCCGAAGCCACTTGTCTTGCCAGATGAAACCCCAGACGTCACGGAGCGGAGGAATTATCCTTCGGTGCCCTGTCCCCATTGCTGACCCCCAGAATCCAGGAGCAGAAAAAATGGTTGTTGCCTCATGCCAAGTTGGGACGATTTCTTGTGCTACGATAGAATGCTGGAGCAACGGATTAGTAACCACTGTTAGTGACAAATGCGAGGCAGAACGGTGTGGTGCTAAATCGATAGCCCACTGCAGATCACCAAGTCAGAAATAAAACACAGACAAACGTACTGCTCTAGTTATTACAGTCTTTTTGTAAAAAGTGAAGACAACTATGTATGCTCTAATTTATATGTCTTCTAAATGCAGTGTAGTTAAGACAGTCTCTTCCTTCTCATCTACCAGAAGAAAGGAACCGTGTCTTGAAAAACATCAGAGGGGTTGCCCTCTGGATCCTCTGTGTATATATCCCTCCCTTGTCAGCAGATAATTGTTGGAAAATACATATCTGCATGGCAAAACCAGCTCCAGTGTAAGGAGACACCGTCCTGTTTGTCCAGATGATTAATTAACAAATCTTGGATTCCCTACTCCTCTTTGTAATGGCTTCTTTATTTGTGTATTACTGTTATCTCCCTCCTGTTTCAGATTTGGAAATACAGTATTAATTGTATGCTAGACATACAAACAAAGGGATTGCAGCTAGATCAATACGATAGGATCACGGTGTTTGTGTTACACAGAACCTAATCTCATCCCTTCATTTTTGGATGAGTTGGCATTGTCTCACGAATCCGCTTCCTACAGGATTTCCAGCGGGCACAGAAATGGGAAGCTCGCCCAGACTTCAAAGTTTGGCAAATGTAATGAAATAGACCTTACAATGACTGCATGTATTTCATGGGTGCCCCCCACATTCCGTTTTAATTTAAACACATATGTTCATTATTTTTAAAGTACATGCATATGCTTGACTATTTATTTGGAAATAAACAACATCATTTTCATCACAATTATTTTTTAAAAGCTAGGGCTGAAATAACACAAAGAAATCAACATTGCAGAATATGCACGCAGAATAAATGACTAACTGAAAGTTTTGACAGGTTTACAATATTTTCCAAAATGAATGGTTGCCTTTATTTAATGTGTATCTGAAATAATGGAGTGGAGCAGGAAAATGAGTTACATTTCTCACCTTATTTGTTGGGTCTTCAGGAATATGCTTTGCCTCAGATTCATTTGTGAAATTGGAAGGTATAAAATGCCGTTGACTTTCAGCACTATCGTGATCTGAATGCGATGAAAAGCAAATCATAAATGGAGAAGTATATTCTTGGGAATATTTGGATATTTTTGGGAACTAGCATGACAAGTTATATTTTGCTCAAAGCGTATTTAGGCTGCCCACAGGAGGCATTATCTTCCTTTATTTTTTATTTTTATTATTTTATTTTTTAATTAAACTAAATTAAATTATTATTATTATTATTATTATTTTATTCTTTTAGAGAGAGAGAGAAAGCACTAGCTGGGGAGAGGGGGAGAGGGAGAGAGAGACAATCTTAAGTAGTCTCCACGCTCAGCATGGAGCCCTACTCAGGGTTTGATCCCATGACCCTGGGATCATGACCTGAACTGAAATCAAGAGTTGGACACCCCTGGGTGGCTCAGCTGGTTAAGGGTCTGATTCTTGGTTTCAGCTCAGGTCATGATCTCACAGTTCAAGCCCTGCATCGGGCTCTGTGCTGACAGTGCAGAGCCTACTTGGGATTCTCTCTCTACCTCTCTCTCTCTCTGCCCTTCCCCTCCCCCTAGCTTGCTCTCTCTCTAAAAATAAATAAATAAACTTAAAAAAATAATGTTTTCAATACAAGAGGGAGTTATATTTATTTAGCCTTAATATCTCCTCTTTTCATGGCCATTGCATTTTGCCTGCCACCTCTTCTGGGACTTCTCACGCTCCCTGTGGCTTCAGTTAATGTTCCTCTTACTACCAACACAGTTTTCTGAAAAGTTGAAGCCTTCTGAGTCATGTGTCTTTTGCTGTCAAATGTGTTTTCTTTGTTGGATGTTGATAGTGTCTTTTTTTTTTTTTTTTATATGAAATTTATTGACAAATTGGTTTCCATTCAACACCCAGTGCTCATCCCAAAAGGTGCCCTACTCAATACCCATCACCCACCCTCCCCTCCCTCCCACCCCCCATCAACCCTCAGTTTGTTCTCAGTTTTTAACAGTCTCTTATGCTTTGGCTCTCTCCCACTCTAATGTCCTTTTTTTTTTTTTTCCTTCCCCTCCCCCATGGGTTCCTGTTAAGTTTCTCAGGATCCACATAAGAGTGAAACCATATGGTATCTGTCTTTCTCTGTATGGCTTATTTCACTTAGCATCACACTCTCCAGTTCCATCCACGTTGCTACAAAAGGCCATATTTCATTTTTTCTCATTGCCACGTAGTATTCCATTGTGTATATAAACCACAATTTCTTTATCCATTCATCAGTTGATGGACATTTAGGCTCTTTCCATAATTTGGCTATTGTTGAGAGTGCTGCTATGAACATTGGGGTACAAGTGCCCCTATGCATCAGTACTCCTGTATCCCTTGGGTAAATTCCTAGCAGTGCTATTGCTGGGTCATAGGGTAGGTCTATTTTTAATTTTCTGAGGAACCTCCACACTGCTTTCCAGAGCGGCTGCACCAATTTGCATTCCCACCAACAGTGCAAGAGGGTTCCCGTTTCTCCACATCCTCTCCAGCATCTATAGTCTCCTGATTTGTTCATTTTGGCCACTCTGACTGGCGTGAGGTGATACCTGAGTGTGGTTTTAATTTGTATTTCCCTGATAAGGAGCGACGCTGAACATCTTTTCATGTGCCTGTTGGCCATCTGGATGTCTTCTTTAGAGAAGTGTCTATTCATGTTTTTAAGTCATTACTTCTTGGCAGCCAAACTCTTCCCATGCTCATACGAGTGATTTGTAAGACCTAAATTTCTGGACCAGGTTATGTTTGGGAAACATGATCTGGGCAATCCCCAATCTGAAACTTATACAATTTGATGGGCTTTCCATAAGGAACATAATACAAAATTCTAGATAAAAGTAGGTAAGGAAACGAATGCGTATTTAGAGTGAGAAAAGAAATCACGACAAATTATTAGAGCCCAAGAGATTCAGGTTCTTTTCCTTTGATGTCCTTTAAAGCAGTTGGCCAGAAACGACTTCATAAAATGCTTCCTTTTACAGCCTGGCTTCCTCTGCCACCCAGAACACTCTGCAACTCCCAGTGGCTCTTGACATTCTCAGATTTGAGTGTAAGAGACGCCCCGAAGATAAAACTTAGCGACCTCAGGGTAAGTTTGCCTCTGGTCCAGTGACTGAATGGATTTTGCCAACAGAAACCAATTGTAACTGACACTATTGGACACTAAGCTGGCACAAGACAGTGTGGAACCACTTCACACACACTGTGACTCGTTCTCAGCAGCCATTTTGATCATCCGGACCCAGCAGCCAGACAGATGGAAAGGGGCTGTTTCCCTGTGTATAACTGAATAATTTCATTTATACAATTTGTAAAATATAAATACAATATTATTTATAGGCTAATGATAGCTTATACTCCTACATGAGGAAAAATTCCACAAATCCTTGCAGGCAAATTCATGTCAGTGCTACAGGCTTCATTAAAATACTCTGAGAGGGGCGCCTGGGTGGCTCAGTCGGTTAAGCGTCCGACTTCAGCTCAGGTCACGATCTCGCGGTCCGTGAGTTCGAGCCCCGCGTCAGGCTCTGGGCTGATGGCTCAGAGCCTGGAGCCTGCTTCCGATTCTGTGTCTCCCTCTCTCTCTGCCCCTCCCCCGTTCATGCTGTGTCTCTTTCTGTCTCAAAAATAAATAAACATTAAAAAAAAATTTAAAAAAAATTTAAAATACTCTGAGAAACATTAATATCCCAAAGAATGACATTCTCATCAAGTGATAAATTCTGACTCAAAAGTAAATAGGCTACTGAAAATTACTATTATTATTACTTTATTTTAAGAGTTCACAGTCAATTCTACCTTGTTGAATTGAAGAAAGGGTTTCTTGTTTGGGGTTTTTGCACTCGTTAGGTTACTTAATACTGTGAGATCAATAATATCAGAAAAGGAAAACATTTTCAAGGATAGTTAGTCAACATTTTTTTAGAAGGTCAATTATAAATATGAAGTATTTTTAAATTAAGTTTCATAATTTTTAAATCTTTTTTCTAATTTATTTTTTAAAGAGAGAGAGAGCATGAGTGAGGAAGGGAAAGAGAGAGAGGGAGACACAGAATCTGAAGCAGGCTACAGGCTCTGAGCTGGGCACTCAGCACAGAGCCCAATGTGGGACTCAAACTCATGGATGGTGAGATCATGACCTGAGCCAAAGTCGGATGCTTAACAGACTGAGCTATCCAGGTGCCCCAAGTTTCATAATTATTAAATATTTCTCCTCCCACATATGATAGGAGATGATCAGGGTGTTTAATATATCCATTAAGCCTGGCACAATAGCATTCAAATTGGAAGACATCTATTAGATTAACATATATATTAAAACTTCCTAAAATCTTTTCAATATTTTTTAAAGAGTAAAATTAAATGAGGGACAAATGTAGATTTAACATGGCCAGATTTCAGCCCACAGTGAATGTTCACAATTAAGCTCCAAGCATAATGAAAACACAGTTGGATCTACGACATTCCAAGTGTGGAATGTCAGCTCTGAAATGAAACAGGTAGTGAGTGAGCTCACAAACAATACTCTGTTGTGACAGATGTTTGCTTAGTACTTTGTGAGCCTGACTCACGGGGGTTGTTAATTATTTTAACCGTTCCTTTACATTTTGTATTTGTTTAAACTTTTTCAAAGAAATGTATCATATATATGATGTATCAGTCGGGTTGCAGCAGGAAACAGACTCCACTCAGATGGCTTAAACAAGGAAACTTGAAAAATGAAATTAGTTTGAGAGGTTCAGGAAGGGGTTGGCACGCACATTGAATAATGGATGTTGAGACACCCAGAAAGTAGCAGCAGCTAGAAGCCAAAGCTTTTACCTCTAATTCTTGAAGGGCAAAGGGTGGGAAGAATATTACCAGAATCCAATGACACTTGGCATCATAAAGAGGGGCCCACCCAGGAGTAATCATCGTAAAACAACATTGCTGATAGACAGAAGCAGGAAGATAGACAGAAGCCCAGAAGCAGAAAGAGCAGGGGAGAAATACCCCAGCCTCTCTCTTCTCTCTTTCTCCCATTTCTTGCCAATGCCTTCTATTGACCTAAAACAACCAGAAGGCTGCTGAAAAAAGAACCACGGTGATGCAAAACCCCAGAGCACACAGTATGAAAGAGAAAGGTAGAGAAGTGTGGGTAGGGAAAATGGAGAAGAATAAAAACCATGACTTCAAATGATCCTCAGTTTGAAATGGTGAGCTATTAGGGCAAATAGTATTCTTTTCATTTCACCAAGGAAGAAGTAGCTTACGTAGAGTATGACATTTCAGGAGTAAGGAGTAGAAGCTCACCATGATTTTAAATAATGTTTTATTGCCTGAGCCCTAGTAGAATGCTCACATGTTGTAGGCGCTTGATAAATATTTGTTGAATGAATTGTGTATTGATTGATTACTGTATTTTGTGCAGGCATTGTGACTGGATTTTACACTCTTAGATGATTTATACTTAAGCTAAGCCAGTTCAAGTAACCAATTTGGCCCATCTCTCCTTTAAAACATTTCATAATAGATGGGAAAAATTTCAAACTAGACAATTAAAACTAATTTCAAACTAAAAAATCATTTTTCACACACACCTTCAATTAAGAAATTTGTAATACTCAACTAGTTATTTCTGTATCAATTAAGAACAGACTCGTAGGTATGCCTGGCTATATAATAAATGACATCGATACACTGGGACAAAATCAATGTATGTAAATTGGATCAAAATTTAAATGCTCTAATAGGAACCAGATATCCAAAGAATGGTATTTCATATTGTTTTGTAAAAAGCAAATGATGTCTGAAAATTATTATGTTTGTAAACCTGAATGTTCAACTCTTGGTTTGGTTAATAATAGGTGTGTCTACAGCTTGGGGTTGGATCTAAGCTTTGAGGGACCTGAAATTTATAAGTGGTGGTGGGGAGCAGGGTGGGGAAGCTCCTCTTTAAAAAAACATTACAGAATCACAACTCAAAATTGCTAGGTTTTCTTTCAGACTGTGGGTAGGAGCCCATGCAAGTGAGTGAGTTGCTCTAAAAATTCTAAAGTTTCACTCATTTACAGCAAATGTGTCTGTATTCTTTAAAAAAATTTTTTTTAAATGTTTATTTTTCAGAGAGAGAGAGAGAGAGACAGAGAGAGAGAGTGTGTGGGGGGGAGGGGCAGAGAGAGGGGGAGACACAGAGTCTGAAGCAGGCTCCAAGCTCTGCTGAGCTGTCAGCACAGAGTCCAATGCGGGACTCGAACTCATGAACCATGAGATCATGACCTGAGCTGAGGTTGGACCCTTAACTGACTGAGCCACCCAGGTGTCCCTGCGTCTGTATTCTTCATGCATACTTGCTTGCTCTCTGCTGGCTACAAGGTAGGTAGACTGTGTTGACCTAAGCTAATATGTCATGCAAAATTTCATGGTTGTTTTGATTAGATAGGAGTAGATAAGGTTAGAGGGGGTCAAACGAGCCACGTGAAAATTTTGTGGTGCATGGGTTTCACTATTCCCCCACAATGTCACTACCTGGTACAATGAAAGCAAATTTCAGTCAATATTCAGTCACATACATTTATTAAACATTAAATTTATTAAACATTTCCTGGCAAAGGAGGAACCAAAAGCCAGAGCAGGACTAATATGAGGCAAGTGACACCCTCATCTAGGGCATACAATTGAAGAGGGTGTCAGAAGCTCAGTAGTTGAGATAAATAAGATTTGAACGTATTGTTTTCCAAAATCAAAATTAATACAACATAGCCATAACGAAAAAAAGCAAACATTTTAATAAATATGGGATCAATATTACTGGGTTTTCCTTTATGTTTGGCTCCAGTATGATTCTGCACAGCACTGCAGAGCGTTTCATGCAACCTCTTCCATGAGCCTGAAGCGCGAGCTTTCCATTCTTCAAGATGATCGTGCATTCCTTGCACAAAAGGTCCTCTCTGGGCTGACTCAGCGTTCCAGAGGCAGGACTCTACCTTCTAGATGGTGTCAGACCAACAGCAATTCTCCTGGGTACCGGAGAGACCAGGTTGCAAGCTTGGATGTCGTTCTCTAGGATCATGCAAGGTTAGGAAGTGTTTAGAATGTATTTTTAGCTGCTCTACATATCTTGAATACCTTGAGAACTTATTTCTCATGTTCGTTATGCTGACTTCACAATTAACACCTATTCCTGGCATTCGCTCCGAATAAACAGCAAAACCTTGGTTGGTTGGGGGTGGTGATAAGTTCCAGTGGGACTTGACGGGGTCCTTTTCAGAACGTGGCTTTTGCTCCTCACAGTGCTGTCTAACTGCTCCCTGCATCCCTGATTAGCTCTCAGGCTTTGGCTAACCCTGTGACGCACTGTCTCACTCCATAGGCTCGAGTATCTTAAAGTAACTTAGAGGCACTGGAACCCTAGAATAGAGCGGGGGCACATGGCCAAGCCCCTGCCCCCACAGACAGAGCGAGCGTTCAGGGGGAAAGAGAGACAGACAATAAATAAGCAAACGTAAACATATAATATCAGAGTATCAAGCATTGATAAATGCCAGAAAGAAAAATGAGGCAGTGTGAAAGGCTAGAGACTGATGAAAGGGCATTATTTCATTTAGAGTGGCCAGGCAGTCTTCTAAGACAAATGACATTTGAACAGGGACCCGAGTGCAGTAAAGCAGGAGAAGCACGTGAATATCTGGAGTGGGACAGCGTCTCCTGCAAACGAAATAGCAAGTGCACAGGAAACATGTTAGGAAAATTACTGCACTCATGTTCTAGAAGATCGAAATAAGAAAATATAAAGCACAAAAGGAAAAGCGTGACCCCAGCCGAAGTCAAGAGTCGGCCGCTTAACCGACTAAGCCACCCACGTGCACCACCCTCTCTCTCTCTAAAAATAACCAGGCCATACACACTTCCTGGCAAGGTTTTACCAATTTCTCATTGGTATTTCTCTAGTGTCTCCCGTGTTAGCTCACTGGCAGAGTGACCTCCTTCTTTTTACAGTACGGTACATGTTTCGGAGAATGGATAGACCAAGATTAATTCTACCAGTCTTTGAGTCTTTGGTAAATTTACTTCGTGTGAGTTTCCTTTTGTTGATTGATTGATTGATTGATTGCTGTTAAAATAATGCTGTGGTGAACATCCTTGGATATATTTCATGTGTATGTGTGTGAGTATACCAGTGCAAGTATTTCTTGCTAATCTCAAGTCTGAGGTATAGGTCAAATGGCATGCACTTTTCTGATTATAATATACATTGCTGAAGTGCCCTACAAAAAGGTTATGCTAATTTACATTCACTACTCTTTATGAGAGTTCCTGTTTTCTGATACTCTCACTAGAATTAAAGTATTAACAATCATCCTCACCGGTTGATAAATAGAAATTATATCCTTATTATTATAATTTGCACTTCTTGTCTTTTTAGTGAGGATGAATATTTCTCTCTATAGTGGTTGGCCATTGACCAAGGCAAAGGTGCTAACAATAACTGAGGATAGAAACCCTTATCTATTACCTGTCCTAATTTCAAGGGCTACCACAAGCACATACTAAGTCTTAAGGAAAGAGGTGTCCTTCCTTTATGACACTTTACTGCCATCTACTAGAAAAGTCCCATTATCAATAAACAAATAAGTCCATGATGACTCTTGTGGGAATGGTTAATGATGACCAGCAGAGTTGTGCAGTGCTCAACCTGCACATCTGTATGGGACAGCGCTGCTAATATTCCGGCTTAGCCTCTGAGTCCTGACGTCTCGATCCAAGCTTTCATTCACTGTGAGTTAGCTCTCTGAATGAATCTAGGACATGGCCCCATTTCTCTTTCAGAGAGAGAACATATTCCTTGGGCTGTCTTAGTCCTCTCTTTCTGGTTCATTTAATCTGTCTGCAAACTTGACTCTTTCTGTGATCTGGTTGGTGCCCTTTTGTCACCTTCTTGACAGAAAGAAGTAATTCACATTTTCCTATAGAAGCCCATGATTTCGGGTCATAACCCCATCAGCTTTCCTAAATGCCAAAGAGACATGCTGTGATCATGTAGCCTATTTCTCTTTAGAATCACGCACCGTTTTCTTCCTTTTTAGAATATAGGTGCCCCTCTAGGCTTGTGGCACAATATATAGAATAGTTAACATTGATTGAGTACTTACTAAAAGGACACTTTTCTCAGCTCTTTGCATGTGTGAGTTTATTTTATCATTTAACCACTAAGTGAATTAGATGTTAATTACTAATAGTATCACTATTATCTCATTACTATTACAACTGCTGCTAGTATTTTTGGAAGCAGGTGGATAAGGCAGCGATGGTCCAAAAAAGGAAGCGAAAACCAGCAAATGTAAACTTAGGATTTAGGGCAAACATCCCATCCTCGTCTTTTCAATAAGGGAGGGCACTGAGTTTACCTACTCGGAAATATAATAGAGGAGTTTAATGCCATTGGGCAAACTCTACAACAACTCAACCCGCAAGAGGCTTGAGATAATTCAAGCCCTTTAGCTTTAGAATAAACTGATGAGGCTCACAAAAGGCTGTATCCTCGGGAAGTCGGTCCCTGTCGACCTCCCTTTAAAAGTGTACAAAGTTCATGGTTCCCCATGATCCGCTGAGCAAATGTCACATGCCTCTGATGCAGCTCATAGTCCGATGAAAAAGCAAGCAGGGGACTCTATTTGGAAATACCCAGATGAAAGTGTTGTGCATATGTGTGGCGCGGCCCGGAGAAAACTTGAGGAGCACAGTAAACCCAGTTAGACGTAGTAGAGTTGGGGGACTACAAGCAGCCTTGGAAACCATAGCTGAAGACTCGGGTTGTTAAGGCCTGGAGACTGAAACGCGTTGGTGGGAGTGGTGGTCACCGATTTAGTGGTCAGACAGCTTCGAGTGGCCCACCACGATGCCCAGAACTGTGCCCTTTTCCAAAGCACATTGCTCCGTCACATTTAGAGACAAGGGCCTTAGTTTTAACATCAGGCCTGTTAATGGTTGATTATGCAGCACTGGACAACTCACTTTATCCAGTTGCATAGAGATTAGATTTCTAAATGTTCTCTGCTCCTTCACGTTCAATCGCCCAGCTGTAAGTTTCCTTCCAAACCCGGCTGTTTCTTTCCCATCCCCACGTCCACCGAGCGTCCTCGCGGGGCCTAAGAACGGCCTTCCTTTGTGAGATGTCTCAGCCTGGGTAGGCAGCGTCCGGGGGCCCACCCAAGCAGATTTATAGTGTGGAGCTTTCTCTTAGCCGTGCTTTGACAAGGAAAATGGCAGGCAGCCAGCATCCCAAACCAAACAATTGTCAGATGGCTGGGGAAAGGAAAATAAATGTTGAGCTGAGTCAAGAACTCAATAGCTATTTCAAGGCAGTAGAAGGCATCAGTGCGTGCCTGACCCAGAGGCTCTCCCCGCTCCTGACCCCAAAGGCCTGGGGAACAGTGGCCTGGGTGCGTTCGGTCAGCCATCTGCTCAGGCCTGTGGGACCACCACCAGTGAGGGTGGGGTTTCGGCTGCTACTGAGGGATCTCTGCACGTCTCTCGGGCCAGCAAGGATGCTTTCTGAAACTCTTGTTATCCGCATTGTCAGGGCACAGAGTGCTTCTCTTATTAATCTTGGGATGCAGAAATATGTCCCTCAAGCTCACAGGGTCTTTTTGATGACATATGTTTGTTTCCTTGACCAATTACTCCCTGCATCCATCTACCACACTGTGGGGTTGACATTTTTTTTCTTTCTCCTAGATTGAAAATCAGAGATAAATGACTTATTTTCACTCTATTCCTCAATCTGGGAGACAGGATTGCTTTCCACCCCCACCTCTCTCTTTATTTATGCTCATACTTACATCGAGTTTTATATGTTTTATAGGGATCTTGTGATCCGAATATTGTGTATTTGGGACTCTCTTTGCTCCATTTGTGTGGAGAGTCTATCTTGGCAGATGCAGTCTAGCCAATTTAGATTCTTCAGGTACTGAACTTAATTTCCGATTTCTTCCTTCGTTTATTTGTCCATCTTTCTTCCCCCCTCTCGCCCATTTCCTCCTCCCATGTCTTTTTCTTTTTCTTCCATCGGAATGTTTTGCTCTGTATCATACTCTGATAGCAGAGCACAGTAAATACATCAACAGAGATAAATTGTACAGATGTGTGTTTCCTGATTGCTATGATCTCATACTTACTAAGCTTTCTTATGAAGAAGACATTGTGAATTTTTGGAATCTGTGGCAGATGAAAAGAAACCACGTTTTGTTTCTAGAAAAACTTGAAAATAACCAGAGGATAAAACAGGAAATGGCCATTTTGAGACGTCCTCTCAAACAAAATGCCTTCAGGGCTCATCAGGTAAATGCATTTACCTGTTCAAAGCGAGGCAGTTGGGCATGGTGGAGTCTGTGGCTGACCTAGAATTCTGTGCCTAAGTTCATTCAAATTTAGTTTTAATTTATATATATATATATATATATATATATATATTTTTTTTTTTTTTTTTTTTTTTTTTTTTTTTTAACCAGGACTTCGGCTACTCAAAGTAAATTTGTAGACCCAGGGCAGTAAGTTTGCAATTACTTCTTTGGGTAAACATGACTTCTATTTTACGATATTTCTCCAGGGAAACTGGTCCTTGTCCTGGAATAAGTTTATGGTGTCTCTCACCATAGAGCTAGTCAAGCCACACTCCTCTTCTTGATCTCATTGCTTTTAAAATAAACCAAAAATTCTTCTGGCATTTAATGTTCTCCTTAATCTGACCCAACATGGTTTTATGCCCATATCTTTTTCTGTATCCCCCTTTAAATTTTTGCCAATCTCACCTACTCATATTTTCTTTATATATATATGTATACACACATATATACATATACACATATACATATGTGTATGTATACACATATACATATATATATATAAATTTATTTTTGAGAAAGAGAGAGAACACGAGCAGGGGAGGGTCAGAGAGAGAGGGAGACACAGAATCTGAAGCAGGCTTCAGGCTCTGAGCTGTCGGCACAGAGCCTGACGCGGGGCTCAAACTCATGGACTGTGAGATCATGACCTGAGCTGAAGTCAGACGCCCAACTGACTGAGCCACCCAGGCGCCCCCCCTACTCATATTTTCTTAAACACGCCCTATTCTTTCATTCTTTCCTACCCACGTGCTTTTGTTGATATCTCATCTTTCCCCCATCTTTGTAGGCACTCCGCTTATTGTTCAAAACCTTGATTTAAACCACCTTTACTGAGTTCTAGGGTCTACATTTACAGCCCCTTGCTCTGTGCTCTCCTAACACTTTATGGAAATGTCTTGCAAGTTAGGGTGACACGTGTCTTGGTTTGCCCTGGATAGCCTCTGTTTATGCTTTGCTGTCCCAGCGTAATTATTACCTTATATTGGTCATGTTAATTGTAACACTTACTTACATTTCTGCCTTAAGTTGAAGTGCATTTTTATCTTCGTTGGAACAAAGATCATCCTTGTATACCCAATGGCCAGGCTAACCTATTTCTGTGACATTCATGGGAGCCATTTAAGGCAATTAGTGAATTTTATCTCATTTACCTATGAATAGGAAGAAAGAGTCAAAGATATAGTGTGTTTTATAAACAGCCCAGAGGTTAAGTGACTCTCATCCTTTGGCATTTGTCGTTCTTTGTTTGTTTGTTTGTTTGGAGAAATTGGACTCTGGTTCTTTCTTGCATTTAGGTATTGGTAATGGAGAACAGATTATGGGACGATACGTCTTAAGAGCAGGGAAGGACCTTACGTGATTATCTGTTCAAGTTTCCTCCCTTCACTCATATAGATAATCTTGGAGGGGACATCTACCACATTTGACCTCTGTACCCTTTTTTCCCTTCTACACAGAGTGTAGTTTTCTTTAGTGCCACACCTACCTTTCAGTAGCAGGACCGCTTGAACTAGGGTGAGGTCAGTGAGGTACCTAGGGTGCAGAATTTAAGGAGGCACGCACTGTCAGAGTTATGCAAGAACAGTGTCAGCAATGACAGAGTGCCTTCTTAAACAGTATGCCTTCAATGCCTTGCTTGTCCCAAGACCCTTGTTCTGGCTTGGCTAGGAAATGGTGGGGCTGACCCGATTTCTGTCCCCAAGTATGGACATTTGACTCAAGCCTGGTCAAAGAGCTTTCTTCAGCCACAGTGATTGACTGAAAGAAAGTCATGTGGCATAGAGAACCAGTAAGATTCTCTTCTGGGATTCCTGGGAAAGCAGTGTCTCTCTCTGGCATGGTCTGAATTGAGACGGAAGCCTTGAAATGCTGGACCATACGTGAAGCAGCCTGCAGGAGAATGGAGCCACAGCAGAAAGGAGCAGACCCAAGGGCAGAGAAGGGCTGCCTCTTAACATATTGGTTAAGCACCCAATTTATCCTAGAATGTTTAGGTACATAGTCAATAAATAACTCTTCACACACACACACACACAGCCTTGGTGTTCTCCTACATGCCCGTGCATAAGTTGGATTTCTGTTTATTTGCTACTGTCCATAAATATGAAAGGATGAAGACCCAGTTGAGTTGACACTTGCTCTTGGTCACACGACTGTAGTCAAGTGTAGAGAGTAAAGCTGGACCTATACTTATCAGTGCAGAATTTCTTCATTCCTTTCCATGGTCTCTGATGTTCACCCACACCACATTATAGTTAGAGCATTGGACCACTCATTCAAAGTGCATTTGACAGAAATAACAAGTTACGAGTATTTAGGAGGCAGGAACCTATAGTCGATTGAAAATATTTTTAGTGTTTATTTATTTTTGAGAGAGAGAGAGAGAGACAGAGCATGAGTGGGGGAGGGGCAGAGAGAGAGAGAGAGACAGAATCGGAAGCAGCTCCAGGCTCCAAGCTGTCAGCATAGAGCCCAATGTGGGGCTCAAACTCATGAACTTCGATATCATGAGTGAGCTGAAGTCAGACACTTGACCGACTGAGCCACCCAGGGGCCCAGTACACTTGATTTTTTAAAAAGAATTTGTATTTTCAGATTAATTTACTTCCCAGCTTATTATGTTAAGTAAATTAAAGTGCTAAAGCCAAAAGAAATAAGGCTAAAATGAACCCAGGTCTCTGGACTTCTGTCCTGTGATATTTTCAGTATATTTCATAGCCTCTCAAAACTCATAACTCCTCGTTTTTGTCTTCTAGCTAGATTTTGACATGTGGTTTGGACTGGTTGGGTGTCTAGATTATAGTTTATTACAGTGCTTACTCAGCTTAAGACCAAGCAGTGGTGATTGATTTTTTTCCCTCCCAGTGGGGCACACAACTTGGTTTGCTAATGGTGACAAATGACATTAAGAGACAAATCAGTTTAAATTAATGACCCTACGCTTTGCAAAATACCTCAGGGAGGGCAAGTTCACTCTGATACTGGAGACAGAGTGGTACTCTTGCCACCTGTGATTAGTGAAGTTAATGAAAAATCCAAAGGCCATCACAACTTTGCACACTCTAGCGTGCATTTGAATCATTTGGAGGGCTCCCTAAAACACAGACCTGTCCCCAGAGGTCTGAATTCAGCAGGCCTGGGGTGGGGCCCAAGAATTTGCATTCCTAACAATTTCCGAGATGATGCTGGTGTGGAAGGTCCAGTGACCACATTTTGAGAACTGCTATTCTGTATTAAGGATGGAATTTGATCGAAATAGGGAATTGGTGAGAGGTGCCAAAAGAGGTGCATTGAAAAGAGATGAACTTTCTGAAGCTGTGATAGAAAGGAGAAAGAAAATCATTCCCAATGGGCCCTCCGTCTCTCCCACACATGTCCCATTTTCGCTTTTTAATGCTTCAAACCCAGATATGCTAGTAGAGTCCCTTTAAATACTTGAAAGAACGCACCTGGCGGGCGATGTATATCATTCATGAGTAAGAAAACACTTAATCTTGATTAATTTAATTGTGGCTCTTAGTTCTCCAGGTCCGGAAACTTTATTGTTTCATCGAATGAGGATCAATCTTTCGGGGATGGTGTGCATTCACAAGAGACCATTAAATAAGCCTCGATGTGAATATATGAACGCACAATGAGAATCACGACAGGTAAGAGAACCATCACCTTATGTCAGCGAGCACTTTCTCTTACAGTAGACAAACAATTATGAAAACCAAAATACTGTCCAGTTGTATCTAAAGGTTGTTTGGGGGGGGGGGTGGCCCTGGAGCAAGAGGAGTCCACTGAAACTGAAGAATGTTGCTCACAGGCTGTCGTCATACACTCTCCTCTTCAATCAGAGAGGCTTTCTGAGGAATGTGAGTGCTCCCACCCTTTCCATTGGGGCCCAGTCTGTTCTTCCAAGTAGTGCTGGAAATGCCCTGCTACCAAGTGCTTGCCTCACTTGCTTTTCTACATACCAAATTGGCCAGATGATTTCTAGAATATGTTACGATGTTTAGACAAGTTGAAAGCAAGACTGGGCATTGAGTCATTCTGTTGCCTGATTTCGTACACATCGCTCTCCTGGTCTATTTCACTATAGCACAGAAATGTCTACCAAACTTAAAAGTAAATGGAAGTGAACTTTCCTGTGGACATAAGAAGGCCTAAAGGAATATGTGGGAACTTCAGAATTTTTTAAAATTTATTTATTTTTTCTTCTTAATTCTAAAACCTTAGACTTTGCTCCATAACAATGCCATGATTCACATAATTCTTGTCCCTTTGTCCATTGAGATTGATATATATAAAAAAAGGGTAGTTTCCTTGGACTACACAGCAGTCTAAGGCCTCCTGAAGAATTGCATGATTCTCGGAGACTTATGTTTTTCAACTCAAGCGGTGGTTCTGATTTCTTATTTATTCTCTTTTTCCGAGGGGTTCTTTCTGCTCCCCACTGACCTATATGTAGAACACAGACACTTTTCTTAATTTCCAACAATATTGCCTACCCCAAATATTTCTTATAGTGCATTTTAACTGAAATTGTAAGATGACAACGTGAGGTAGGAGTGCTGGGGGGTGGTTGTGAGGGCAGATGGCATCGAGATTGACGGCATAGCATCATATAGCAAAGCACTCAGGATGGAATACTGGCCGTCTGTGTTCTAAAAATGCTTCAGGATCCTATCATGTTGAATTGAATTCCTCACTGGACATTTTTTCCCCCCCAGATTCCAACCTTCTGCCACATCATGCTATTCCTTCTTGAACTTTTCTTAATGACTCATTTTTGAGTCAGTAGGAATGCTCTGAGTCTTGAAACAGTTTGGTTCTCTGCTATTCCTCTTATCTGTCTCCATATCATTTCTCCAACACCCTGCCGTCAAAATCAGAGTGGTCCGGTATGGTATTTTCTAAAACAAAAACAGCTTTCTATAGACCACGACACTATCAATGTTTCAAAATAATGAGTAGACCTCATACTTCAAGAATGATACATCACATTTTCCTGCATAGTCTCTGGCAAGCTACTGTGATCTCCAATTTGAGAAAAATGGTATTGGTAGTGCAATTTGTAGTTTAAATGTCAGAAAACAGCTGCCTTTCCATGACCTTGGCCATGGGGTACCTCCCCTAGTCAGGATCCCACCTACAGGATGTCCTTATGTACGGCTCCATATTATCCTGGTGTGACTAGACCAGAATGAGGAGACCCCAATTAACAACACAATGAGTGAAACATTTGCAACACCCAGTCTGGTTACACAAATCATTTTTGTACTTCTCAAGAAAATTGAATATTTTCTTGACATTGAAACTCTAAGTTTCTACTTAAGGTTCTCCCAAAATATTGTGTGTATGTGTTTTACTCAATATGTTATTGTCAATCTTCTGTCTTAAGACAATTGAGCTACATATATTATCTTATTTTCAATTGCATTGTGTTATTATTTTTTTAATGTTTATTTATTTTTGAGAGGGAGAGAGAGAGAGAGAGAGAGAGAGACAGAGGGTGAGTGGGGAAGGGGCAGAGAGACAGGGAGACACAGTATCAGAAGCAGTCTCCAGGCTCTGAGCTGTTAGCACATGCCCGACCCATGAACCTTGAGATCATGATGTGAGCCAAAGTCAGATGCTTAACCGATTGAGCCACCAGGCACCCCTGCTTTGTATTCTTTTTTATTGTACTTACTTATTCTAAGAGTTGTATAGTGTATTTTACTGGGCTTTCTGAATAAATAAATGTATTTTCCTTCATCAAGGATATTTTAAAATATTTCATTCCAATAGTCATCTCTTTCCTTTTTTTTTTTTTTTTTTTTTTTTTGAGAGAGAGAGAGTGAAAGAGGGCATAAGTGAGCCAGGGGAAGAGAGAGAGCGAGCCAGGAGGGGTAGAAGGAGAGAGGGGAGGGGGGAAGAGAAAAAGAGAGAGAGAGAGAGAGAGAGAGAAGCCAAGCTCACCGGAAGTGAGGCTCAAGCTCAAGAATCCTGAGAGAATGACCTGAGCCAAAGTCACATGCTTACGGACTGAGCCACCCAGGGTCCCTGTCAGCTCTTTTTGCCTGCTTCTTGTATTGAATTGTCTATCCAAGTTTATCATGTTGAAAAATATTCTTCCATTTTTAAATTGAAAAAAAGAAAAAACGAATGGGTAGTGAATGCTGCTGAATGCCTTTGAAACATCTGAATGATTAAATTAAGTGATATATCTTTTGTTGCTTATTAGGCCTATTTTTTGAATAATTATATTAAGAGATTTCCCAATACTATGCCTGCATTCTTGGGATAAATCCTACTTAGTCATGGTGCCTAATTCTTTTGTACTAATGGATTCAGTCTAAAGTATCTATATTAATAAGTGAGGTTTGTGTTTTTAAATTTCTTTTTGGTGCTTTTGTGTCTAGTTTTGGCCTTAGCTTCTAGAAAAACTGAGTAGCTTCTGAGATGATCTGGTTTTTGAAAATCTATATAATTTGTAGATAAACTGCTTTTGAAAATAGTTTCCAGATAAACTTTTAAATAATTTTCCTATGATGGTCTTTTTGTATTTTTAAAATCTTTAATTGAATCCTTTTAAGTAATACGCTATTTCCCATAAACTCAAGTATTCTATCGAGATGTTCTTATTTTTCAAATCACAGAGTATTTTCTATTTGTTTAATCTCTGTATTAATATTTATTATACAAATATGTACTTCATTATTTATTATATTCATTATTCATTGCTTCATCAGCATTTTAAAACATTTTTATGTTTTTTCCCCATAGAACTAATGCTTGGATTTATTTAGCTATTTTGCAATGTTATAATCCTTTAAAAAATTATTCATTTTACCCTGATTTTTGTAATAAGATTTTAAAAATCAATTAATATCTTCTTAAATTCTATGCTTTTTCAACTATATGCTTTCTTTTTTAAGTTTATTTATTTTCAACGTTTATTTATTTTTGGGACAGAGAGAGACAGAGCATGAACGGGGGAGGGGCAGAGAGAGAGGGAGACACAGAATCGGAAACAGGCTCCAGGCTCTGAGCCATCAGCCCAGAGCCCGACGCGGGGCTCGAACTCACGGACCGCGAGATCGTGACCTGGCTGAAGTCGGACGCTCAACCGACTGCGCCACCCAGGCGCCCCTAAGTTTATTTATTTTGAGAGAGAGAGTGTGCGCGTGCCATGCTGAGGAGCAGGGAAGGGCCAGAGAAAGAGAGGGAGAGAGAAGAATCCCAAGAAGGCTCTGTGAGGGGCTCATTCTCACGAACTGTGAGATTGTGACCTGAGCTGAAATCAAGAGTTGGTACGCTTAACCGACTGAGCCACCTAGGCACCTCTCGAGTATATTCTTACCTATAATGAAAGCATTAAGGATTATGAATTTGCTTTTTACTATAACTTCGATAGGAGTTTTGATAGAATTAAGTATATAAATTTATATACAGTTCTCCTGATGTCGATCTTCTAATAGTCTGTAATTGTACTTGTGATTTTTTATGAACTTAAGTTGCTTTCATTTTGCAATTTAATTACTATTCTAATTTTATAAATAAGCATCTCATAGAAATTGGAAAAGTGTGTCTTTTACAAATCTAAGCTTGAAATATATGTAGATGTTGTATATATATATATGTATAGATATGCAAATACATACATGCTTACATACATATTTTATGTGTTATATGCATATATAAGTATCAGTCACTTTAAAAACCTGTTATTCAAATTATATCTTCATTGATTTTAAAATATTTACTTCAGATTTTAAAAAGAACTACATAAAAACGTCTCACAATTCTATTCCTCTCCCTTTCCTAGAACTTCTATTTCGTTTACTGGAGTATTTTGATGCTTTGTTAGTTAATTAGGTCTTTGGAGCTAACTACCTTATTTTCTCTGGATGTTTATAGGGTTTTATTTTTATCCTTTTAATTAAATAATTAAAAATTTTCCTGAACTTCTGCACATGGGGGGTTCTTTTCAATAATTTTTCCAGGAACACAAACAATTCCTTTGATTTGACTGTTAGATTATTTTTAAAAAATGTAATGTTTATTTATTTTTGAGAGAGGGAGAGACAGAGACAGAGCATGAGCAGGGGAAGGACAGAGAGAGAGGGAGACACAGAATCCGAAGCAGGCTCCAGGCTCCAAGAGGTCAGCACAGAGCTCGACAGAGGGCTCAAACCCATGAACTTCGAGATCATGACCTAAGTCAAAGTCAAATGCTTAACCAACTGAGCTACCTAGGTGTCCCTTTTTGATATTTTTAAAGAATCTTTTTACTTTGAAATAATTTTAGATTTAGCAAGCGTTGCAAAGATAGCACCCAGGATTCTCACATACTCCCAGATTTACCTAGTGGTAACATCTTCTACAAGATGGTGTATTTATCAAAGAAATTATGATTAGTGCAATATTATCAACTGAACTACAGATTTTATTTTGTTTTCATTAGTTTTTCCACTATTGTGCTTTTTCTCTTTCAGGATTCAATGCATTTAGTTGTCATGCCTCCTTAGAATCCTCCAATCTGTGACAGTGTTTCATAACCTTGACACTTTTGATAAGTATATTCAATCATTTTGTAAAACCAGCAATGGAATACATCCTTCATCTGTGATTTCTGCTTCTATTCCAGTCATTCTTCACATTTTGCCCCTGGGGAACATCTATAATTAATAGGTTTGATCTCCATTGTCTTATTTCCTTATCTGTCATCTTCTTTCGACGATTTTCTTCTCCCCTCCCCAATAAATTTGTAGAGTGTTTCTCGTGTTTGTCTTCCACTTTGATTATTTCATTATCTGCAATATCGGTGTTGTCACCAACATTAAAAATATGGCTTGTCTCGGCTTGATTTTTGTGCCACACTTTCTCGTGTAACATTTTATCTTAGCTTGTAATCTATGCCATGCATCTACTATAATTACTTATTATATTAATTATAAATCATCTTAGCCCATTGTCTCCCTTTCATTATGTGCTCCTGTTTCATAGAACAGAAAGCCACAAGGGGAAAAAGAGAATGAAGTAGACATAAGGAGACATGCAAAATGAAGGCCATGCAGCTGCAAACGAGAGGCTGCAGGGTTGGCTGCTTTGGTTTTGAAAATTCCAACTCAAATACCTTCGGGGAATGTCAAAAATCCTTGTAGCATTTTCTTCTGCTTCCTTTGGAAATTTGTTTCCTATATGAAATTATACTAACCTTACTCTTCAGTACTTTTTTTTCCCAATAGGCATAATTTTGTTTTTATCTCTCTATACACCTGCAGATGGGGAGTGCTCTCTGCAGTTTACTGACCATCAGGGCATTTGAGGGTCCTGCTTCCTTGCGCTTCCTTACCCACTCTAAGTGCACTCCTTTTATTTTTTTATTAAAAAAAATTTTTTAAGTGTATTTATTTATTTTGAGAGAGGTAGAGACAGTGCGAATGGGGGAGGGGCACAGAGAAAGAGAGTGAGAGAGAGAATCTCAAGCAGGCTCTGTGCTGCCAGTGCTGAGTCTGATGTGGGGCTCGAACCCACAAACCAAGAGCCAAAACCGAGAGTTGTATGCTTAACCGACTGAGCCACCCAGGCGCCCCTGCAGTGCACTCCTTGAGACCCCTTCTTGCACGGACTGAGATATCTGTAGATAGAGTTCCAGCTTACTTTCCAGAGCTGAGCAAGTTTCCAGCTAGTGTTGCTCTATGGAATGAAGTTAAATGCCCTCCTGTTCTGCATCACTGCTCAGTTGCTTGAGATTCAAAATAATATGGTGTATAAAGAATAGACTTCTTTAATGTGAGCTGCATCCGGCTTCTTCCTATGTCTGTCTCCCATCCACAATAATTCACTTTGGGTGACTGTATTTCCCATAGAACGATATACTATTATTCTCTCTATGTTTCTGTTTGCTGAGAACAGTGGCCTCTGGGTGAATATAAAAAAATGAGGCAAGGAGGAAAAGCTAAGGCCTAATAGCACAGAGATCACACCCTCAATTCTTTTGATAGCTAGTAAAGATGGCCAGTCAATTGTGGGGAAGTGAAAATTGGCCCCCTATCTTTGGAGGAGCCGCTTAGTCATGACGCAAAGGATGGATAGATCACATTTTTAAAATTAGTTCATTGATTCAAGAAATATGTATATTGGGTCACGGTTATGTGTAAGGCACTGTGCTTAGCTCTGGTACCATACATCTAAATAAGAAAGACATGGTCCCAGCCTTCATTACATTTTTTTCCTAGTTGCTGGGAATAAGTTAACATTTTTGAATATCAGCATTTACTGAATGTACGCTATTCCATGGAATTGTTATCAGAACGAAACATGATAGTATATATCTGGTATCTCCGCATGGTGTGCACTCAGCCAAGGTTCACTATTGCTGCTTTTATTCTGATTATTAAGACTACTGCTCCTTTTTTTTTTTTTTTTTTGCCACGATTGATCAGGAATTAAGATGAACACCTTGCATGCCTCAAAACATTCAGTCTTCAACAGCAATCTTTGGGGGCACCAGTCTTCTTTTTCCTTGTGTTTTCATCTTTTTTTGGGGGGGAGGCATTTTGGTGACTAGAATGATACTAGATTTAAAAGTGCTTGCAAAAGCAAAGAATGCCTTTATACCATTTCTGACCTTTCCCAGATGTTCATGGGTTCCATGATTACGATATAATTCTCAAAATCCAGAGACGAACATAGCCATAATATATTTAACTAAGCTACGATCTCTTTCAAATCTCTTCCCACACTAGTTGTTTGACGAATGTTTTTTTTTGTTTTTTTTCCTAGACCATCATCTGATGCAGGATCACCTGCCCCATTTAGTCACTACATCTCTTCAGTCTCTGCTAACTGGGACACTGCCTTTGTCTCATAGTCCCTTGTGACCTGGACGCTTTTGAAGAGTTCTGGCTTTATCTCATGTTTCTTCATGGTTAAACTCAAATTAAGAAATTTGGGCAAGAAAATCACCAGAGTGATATTGTGTCCTCCTCAGCACTCATAATCAGGAGGCACATGCTGTTGATATACGTGTCATCATTGGAGATGATAACTTTGACCGCTTGGTTACCATGGTATCTTCCAGGTTTCTCTACTGTAATGTGACTACTTCTTTCCTTCGCAATTAATGAGTGTCTTGAGGGGAGATACTTTGAGATTATGTAAATATCCTGTTTCTCATCTTTTGCCTGCTAATTTTAGCATTCGTTGATGATGGTGCTGAGACCAGTTTTAATGCCTATTGATTTATTCTCGCCTACAACAATTATTACTGTGATGTTCGCTGATTTGTGATTTTCGGTTTCCATCATTCCATCTATATTTGTTAATTGGAATTCTACTGTAGTGAGAGCTTTACCTTCTCCACTTATTTATTTATACAACTCTTTATTTCTACAGGAGGCATTCATGGCTGTTCATTGCAATCATTATTTATTTTGTGA
This sequence comes from Lynx canadensis, assembly GCF_007474595.2. Lineage (NCBI taxonomy): Eukaryota > Metazoa > Chordata > Mammalia > Carnivora > Felidae > Lynx > Lynx canadensis. Next base: position 21,223,807 of record NC_044315.2, read on the forward strand.
CCCAGATCAAAGTGACCCAGATTTGACCCTTGGGAGCCTGCAGTTGTGTCCTGTTTTGGGTAATATTTTAAATTTGAAATCTCACCCTACCCCCATTTTATTACTGAAGCTTTCAAACCTATAAAAAGTTAATCAATCAATTATAGGTTAGAATAAATGGTCTTGTCTGAAAATTTCTTATGAACAGGTTTTTAATGGTGGTAAGGAGGAAAGAATATCCAAATATTGGGGAAGTTGGGCATTTTATGTGAAAAAGGGGTGACTCAATGAAATGTAGGAAAGGAAGAATCTGGAACAAGAAATTACACAAAATGAACAAGGGCTCTTATAACATCTAAATGGTTCAAGCACCAATTTTTGGATGCAAACTTTAACCTCCCCCACCCTTTTGTTTAGGATTGAGGCAGAGAAATGGGGTGATCAAATGTAGGGAAGCAGGTACTTGGCCGTCTTTTCCTTCTGGAAAGGCTTTATCTGACTTCCTCCACACTGGAAAGTTAGCCAGACACAGTCAGCACTCAAATAACGTGGCCGCCTGTGTTTCCATCATCCCCGTCCACATTGGAAATGTGTCTATTTTCTGAGAAATCACTGAGCTCAATCTACATTTCTCATTACCATTTAGTAAAAGAGCGACTGCAGTTGACTGTAACAGATAAAGGGCAATTGCTTATTTTTTAATCAATTCTTATTGATTTGAGAGACACAGGATTCTTAATTGTATGTGTGCTTCATCTTCCCATTGGAGATTTCTACTTCATCTGATAGATAGATTCTGGTTTAAACTACAAGGCAGTATCCTTGTGTGCACTGTAGGAAGAGGCTTTAGGTCTTTCAAATACTTGAGAGAGGATTCTAGAACAGAGGCACCTTTCTTTCGCTGATATTAGCTGTCTTGACTGGCGAGGCAGGTTCTGAAGCCAGACTGCTTGGGTTTGAAGCCCACCTCAGTCACTTCTACCTTTGTAAGTGGGCGGACTGCTTGGGCAGGCTATTACACCTCCTGATGTCTCAGTGTCTTCATCTGTGAAATGGGTATCACAGTAGTACCATCAACCTTAGGAGGTTGTTGCCAGGATCAAATGAGGAAAATTCATGTAAAGCATTTGGTTTGGGGCTGGCTTCTTTTTCTTCTTCTTCTTCTTCTTCTTCTTCTTCTTCTTCTTCTTCTTCTTTTTTTCTCTCCCCTGGGACAAAGTGTAAGTTAACACCTCTTTGTGGCTGAGCTGTAAGCCTCATTTTCCTTGGATTCTTCCTTTTTCAGTTTGTTGAAACATAGTTTTATATGCCTGCCTTTCGACATTTTTAATAATCTTACGGCCAAAAAATTGTGCACTGCTCTTATTCACATATTGCTTATTTCTCTTTTCATTGTGATATCCTCGCAAGTGACGGTAGGTTGATTTTATATTTGTGCTGTATATATTCCTCGTGAATATGTTTTCATAAATATATATAAAATGTTTGCTTGCAATTGATTCATAACAATAAGAACCCTGAGATCAAAGGCATGAATTGTTTTTTAGGATTATGATACAGCTTTTAGTAGTTTGGTAGATGTTTATAACTAGTAATTATCTCTAATTCCTTCTTTTAAAAATCTGACCTTGGGGCGCCTGGGTGGCGCAGTCGGTTAAGCGTCCGACTTCAGCCAGGTCACGATCTCGCGGTCTGTGAGTTCGAGCCCCGCGTCGGGCTCTGGGCTGATGACTCAGAGCCTGGAGCCTGTTTCCGATTCTGTGTCTCCCTCTCTCTCTGCCCCTCCCCCGTTCATGCTCTGTCTCTCTCTGTCCCAAAAATAAATAAACGTTGAAAAAAAAAATTTAAAAATCTGACCTTATTTTGGTATATCATGTGAAGATAGCATTAAACATTTTTTTTTGCCAAATATGTGTTTCTAAATTATTTCATTCATAAATACCTCATTATTTATCTGTAAAAGTTAAAGATTTTCAGCATAACCAAAATAGCATTATCACATCTAAATTTTTTAAATGTTTAATTAGAGAGAATTGTGAATTCATCTGTGATTGTGAAAAATACTACATAGAAGTTCTGTATATCCCAGTTTTCCCCAGTAAGAATATCTTTTTTTTTTTTAACTTTTTAAATGTTTATTTATCTTTGAGAGACAGAGTGTGAGCGGGGGAGGAGCAGAGAGAGAGGGAGACACAGAATCCAAAGCAGGCTGCAGGTTCTGAGCTGTCAGCAGAGAGCCTGATGTGGGGCTCGAACTCATGAATCCCGACATCATGACCTGAGCCAAGGTCGGACACTCAACAGACTGAGGCACCCAGGCGCCCCAAGAACATCTGGTATAATTATGATGCAATATGACAACTACGAAAATTTGCATTGATACAATCCATCTGCCCATCTAAGAATTTTAACAATAATTCTTTAACATCATTCAATATGAAGTTAGTGTTCAAATGTCCGTATTGTCTCATAATACTTTCACAGTTGGTTTGTTATAATCAGGAGGATCTTCCCATTCTTTTTTATTTATTTTTTTTTTTTGAGAGAGAGACAGAGGGAGAGAGAGAGAGAGGGCGGGGGGGGAGGGTGAGGAGAGAGAGAGAGAGAGAGAGAGAGAGAGAGAGAGAGAGAATCTTAAGCAGATTCCACAATCAGCAAAGAGCCCCACACAGGGCTCGATCTCATGACCCTGGGATCATGACCTGACCAAAACCAAGAGCCACCTGCTTGACTGAACCACCCAGGCTCCCCAGGATCTTCTCGTTCTTAACAGCAAAACAAACTTCTGTCTTCCTATTTGCTGCCTTACACAACCCAGCACAGATCAGTATATTGCAAGCCTGCTCTGTACTAGGTGTGAGAAGGAAAACGACAGACAAAGAGAGCCCTGGTCACAATTATTATCCCCAATTGAAGGTAACAAAACCGAAGCGCATGAAAGATAGGTACTTAGGCAAGATCCAGGGGATGGCTAGTGGCACAGCTGGAATTCTACTCTGAGGCTTTTTTGTGTTTTTTTGCGACAGCAGGAGAGTTCCATGGATCCTCTGGGGAAAAATTCTTATAAAAATTCTGGACAGTTTACAACCCTCAGGACTGGTGGGACTCAAATATTGCTGACACAGCGTTAGGCGTTCCGGTCCGCTGACCTCGAGGGGTGGTTGGTAGGGTTAGAGAGGAAAGGACACGGGGACCTGCTTTAAGGACACAGGTTCCGCCTTGCTCGCATCATGTACTAGCGGTGAACTTTGGGCAGGTCATTTAATCTTTTTGAAATTCTATATTTCATCCATGCAGCAGAAATAGGAGTACTTATTTTATAGTTTTATTGGCTGATGACACAAGATAATATTTGTGAGGCTGCCCAGCACATCGCAGGTGCTCAATAAATGCTAGTTCAACCAGGGTGCTTGGCACACGGCAAGAAAACCAAACGCCACGGAAAACGCTATTCGATGTTAGCGATGAGGTTGAAAATTTGAAAACTATTTTTTTTTTTTTTTTTTTTTACTCCCTGGGGTCGTTTAATTTTTCTCAAAGCAAGCGCAAGGGTTGACACGGGACACCTCTTTTGTAGAGGGGGTCACGGCCAGGAGCTGGCGTTGGTCTCCTGCCTGCCCCCCCCCCCCCCTTTGGCCTCACTTCCTTTACAGATTGGGGCCCACGCACGTTCAGGATCCCAGGGCTCATCATCTGCTCCTAACAAGCCGCTTGTGATTTTAGCTAGACCCAGTTGAACATCAGTGGCCCCTTTGTGGACCATTTCGTTCTGTTTCTCTTAGGAACAAAATGCCAGCCTGGTGGAGATCTAGAAAGTTGCTGTTTCAGTGTAATCGGATATGCATTTAAACAGGAGCTATGCAAGTGGAAGGCTCCTCGGGCTTGCATGGCTTGGGCAAGCCAGGGGGAAAATCGCCCGACTCCTGGAATCACTGAGCCTGAAGGCCTTCGAGGCTGGCAACAGGGCCGGCTAAGAACAGCACACTCTTAATGTAGATATTCTGTTTCTGCACCACCGCTGGCAGGAAAACATTGCAAATAAATCCTATTATTTGTTCCTTTCCCTTCTAACATGTTATTTCCGCACTTATGGTTTTAGAAAGATGTTATTTCCAAACTTGGGGTATAAAGCGAACATTCCTTCCACAACACCTGCCACGATGTTGTGTTTTTATTCCCGCATAAGGGAAGAGTTTGTTACGGCGTTCACAACTTAAAAACGCCAATTGTGTCATTGTGTGATTCAGTTCCTAACTGCGTCTTCTTTTCTTTTTTAGCCTCTAATATCAGGACGTATGAAGTGAGCAAAAAAGCACGACATCGGGTTAAGACTCGGGAACTGCACTGAGGGTTTGGGAAAGGTTTTAGGATGCTTTTATTTAAGATGTTAAAATCTTTTGGTAATATTCGGAGGAGTCTCTGAAGGTTTTTCTAATTTAACTATTTCAATAAGTGCTAAAGATTTTCTGTGGAAAGAGCACAAAAACTCTTTAAACAAAGGCCCATTTCACATTTTAATGCAAATTAGTATAATTTGGAGAGGCCGCCTATATTTCTAAATATAACACTGCATAAAATTAGTGGCATATTTTATATTATCCGTTCACTTAAACTAATCTCACTTCTGAAAAGCCCTATAGGGATGAATAGATTGCCTGTAGAAAGTAGGCTCATAAGCTTTCAAATATTTAAAGAAAAGATGAGACTATAAAAGCATGGAGGAGAAAAGATATAGAATTCTCGAGAAAACATTACTTGAGCTTCCATGGCAATAGTGCTGAAAGAATAAGGCCCCTAAGTAGTTCCCACCTCCTGTGGTTCGCTAAGATTATGCGGCTGGGAACAGTGGCCACTGCAGGCGTCTGGACCACAGCAAGGGATAGCGCTAGGACCATTTCTGGAAATGCTGGTAATTGCCTCATTTACGATAAAATGCCTGATAGTGTATCGCTCCCTCTCTTCATGCGTATATTCTGTACCTCGTTTATGAATTGCCTGCCCTTAAGTGAGTCGAATGTAACCATCGTTTGGTGTTTCTCCGCTCTGCTCAGGGTATTGGAAGGTCCTAGAAGAGTCTCGGTGCTGCTTCCTTTCCCCTTCTGCTTCCTCCAGTACCTGCGGTGGAGAAGGTGGAAAGCAACTCTTTCTTCTCCAGGCCAGGAATCCTGCGTGGGAATGACCGTGCACACAGTCGCTAACTCAAATCCCTCAGAGACAGAGTCCAGGCCCCGAGGCACCTGTCTCTTCTGCCCAGGTGGTAGGTTCTCCTCCACTGACTTAGTGAACAAACAATCCACATTTTAAGAGCGTGGCACGGCCTTGGCTGTGATACTGAACCTCTGATAAAAGCAGGCATTTGCTAACAACCCGAGGAATATAGACTAGAGTATGAAAACGAAGGCATTTGGAAAAGATGCGGCTGTTTTTGATGTTGAGAAATAGATATCTGGAAGGGAAAAGCAGGGAGGTGGGGTTAGAAGGGGACCTGTCAGTCACCAGAAGCCAATGCAGAAGAGTGACTCTCAGCCGTGCACCCGCGTGGAGGATCCCAGGCTGCAGGGGTGGGCTTGAGGAAGGCAGGCCAGTAAAACAAATGCAGCAAAAGAAACTAAGGCTGGCTCAGAAAGGTTACAAAGTATATCCATAAACTGCAGACAAAATGCATTTCCAAGTGTCAGGATGCCCTGAATGGGAGCAAGCGGTGTACTTCCTGCTTTATTTTTGGAGGCCCGGGCACGTTAGAAGAGATTGTTAAAAAAAATCTAGAGTGTACATCTGTGTCCTTTGACTGCTGCACGAAAGTCCGAGCAAGGCTGAACCCGGGAATGAGAGTGGGTCCATTTCCAAACTATACGTTCCGCTGTCTTGGGCGTTCTTAGCCAATAGAAAGTTTTAATATGATTAAGATAATTTAGTGATGATGGTTTCCAAAAGCTAAGTGGTAGAGGAAGGGTGCAGACCTTCTGAATCCTGGTGCCTCTGTGTGTGTGTGTGTGTGTGTGTGTGTGTGTGTGTGTGTTTAAAGAGCAGGAGTTTCCTCGGTTTCCTGTGGAAAACTTTAGTCCTGAAGATGATTCTGACTGTGGGAGAAGGATTTTCATCACGGAGGCTGGCTTTTCCCGAGTGGTTTGGGGGCAGTTGGTTCAAGTACCATTTGATGCTCTGTTCCACCTCTTTAAACATCCCAGCCACATGGCACCTGGGTTGGGGGAAAGATTTAGAAAACCGGACAGAATAGGGAATTTGAAGCCACAGGATACTTGAAGGGCAGGGTTGGTGACCTCTCTCCATTTGAAGAGCTCTAAATCCCAGTCTCCCGCTTCGTTCTTCTTCTTTCTTTTTTTGTTTTTAAATTGAAGTATGGTTGATATAACATTATAATAGTTTCAGGTGTACATTGTAATGACTCAATATTTGTATATGTTTCAAGAGGATCCCCACGGTAAGTCCAGTGAACATCCTTCATGATACATTTTTTTTTTTCTAATTCTAATATGAATGAGCAATAGACTGTGAGCCAGAGGGGATCACCCATGAGGGTGGTCTCCTGTGGGACCTGATGCTGGCAGTGTATACCCTGTGTTGGTCCTTGGTCCTCTGTAGGGCACACTTGAAGTCCTCTCCATGGGGTATCAGGGTGCTGCCCATCACACCATCTTAGGCATCTACTGAAGTATCTGGAGGGTGGAAAGAATTCCTAGGATAATTCTATGGCTCCTAACTCCCGGTTCTCAAATTTCATAAAATAGTTTTTCTGTTGCAACTGACATATTAAATTCGAATGTCAAGTGGAGACATTTTAAATATGGGAGATAACCTATCCCCCATATTTAGAATAGTAATAAACTGGCAGAAGAGGTGGTGTTCTTGACCTTTTGTAAACGGAGCTTTGGGTATGCTTTGAGATCTGAGTAGGCAGATAGGGAATGAGTCATTGTTGTATCCAATGAATCTTAGAACGGTTGGCCATCTTCGATTAAACAGAAGTCCTTATACCGCAGAAGAGGTAATGCCTTGCTCAGTGTCATGTGGAACATTTGGCTAAATCTTTACGTGGGTGTGCAAGGCTGTCAGACATTTATGGTGCTAGCAATCTTGGACCAACTTGCACCCAAGAAAGCTTGGTAGGTGGAGAGGTACTTCCCCCACTCTTGGCTTCCCCCTTACCACCAAGGACAGACTCTCCAGGGGATTTGAGCATAGCACCACCGAATGGAAGCTTAGGACTAAAGATGAATTCCTTCTTGAGTAGTTCTGCAGTGGATGGTAGCAACAGAGCACACTAGGTTCTGAGTTCAAGTCACATCCCCATCTTCTAGTTCTGGTTTCTAATAAGGCACGGACTATACTTTTATATTGAGAGGAAGTAACATGAGGATGGTTCTGGAACTCCAAAGCAACCACTATACCTAGTCAAGCGCTTCTGAAGGGCCCTGGGTATAGCTGGGTACTAATCTCAGACAGTTTTAAACAAGAGTTCAAGATGCCTTAGAAGATAAGAGCGAAGGTGAATGGATGTCTGAAGACAGATATTCTTGGGAACAGGGAGAGGGGAGGCAAAAAGACCCAAGTGTTTTTTAAAAGAATATTTTTTAATGTTTATTTATTTATTTTGAGATGGGGGAGAGGGGCAGAGAGAGAGGGGGAGACAGAATCTCAAGCAGGCTCCATTCTGTCAGCACAGAGCCCAACGCAGGGCTCGATCTCACGAACCATGAGATCGTGACCTGAGCTGAAATTTAAGAGTTGACACTTAACCAACTGAGTCACCCAGGTACCCCAAAGATCCAAGAGTTATAAGGCGTAGGTAAGTCTGAGTGAGAGAGTGAATGAGAACAACCCTTATTAACATTACTAGAAGAGGAAGCGAGGGGGCATCTTTCATAGAATACTTTCAGTCAGGGCCATTTTAGTCTGCTTAAGCTTTAAAAAAATCATATTTTTGGAATTTCTACACCAAAGAACATCAAACATTTACATAAGCCCATATCCAAAATGAAATATAGATTCTTCTGTAAATAAAGCGACAAGATTTTTATAACTGACTTTCAAAATTATTTGATATCAAATAACTCATTTACTTTATGATTGACTGATTTCTTCGAAATCACTGCGGATTCAAAATTCTCACAAAGTGAGAAAATATATGCTACTGATTATTTTCAAGTTATAGTGACATTTTGCAAATGTTGAATTTAATGATTGGTAAATCTGAGGAGTGTCATGTTTTAGAGGCGTTAAACATTTATTAATTTTGAATCTCAGTCTTCCTTTCAGGTCAATAACTTTTTTTTTTTTTTCAGGTCCCAAACATTTTCATGGGTCCCTGAATAGCTCCCAGGATCGTGTTGCTGTGCCGATAGTGACTGTTGGGTAAGACAGCTGGTTCCAGCCGAGCCACCTTAGCCACCGGCTAAGGCCAGTTTAGACAGTTGGGGACAATTTGCAAGGAAAGTTCTTAGAAGATGTAGACAAATGACCTATTGTCTTAGCTTCAGTTTTACAGTAGCGTGCTGTTTCTATGTTGTTTCTATGGTTTACTTAATTGCATTCCCAACAGAAGGGAAAGGAATGGGGTGAATATCTTCCGATTCCTGGACAGACAGGTTTCTGCCCTAAGAGGCACTTGGGAATTGTGGGCACTGTCTTGTCAAGGCAAGAAGGTATTTATTTACTTCTACTCCGTCTTGTTCCACAAAAATTTGGGGTTGTGTATCACAAATACACATGTAACACTAATGAGAAAATGTTACTCTCTTATGTGTCATTAGAGGAAGGGAAGGTCTTTGTTTGGAAAATTCTTTGAAAAGCCAGTGAGACTCCAGGATCTGAGTGCCCACTGCTGGAGGGGGTGCTCTTTTCCTAACAGAAGGGAGAGAAATTGGGAATTCATCCCAATTTCATCCTTCATCCAAGGAAGACGGAATGGGTACCAGGAGGGCTGGACCTGGCAGGGTGGCCTCGCATGGTGGAGTGTTTGAAAGCAGATGGGTTTAAATAGAACTGTCAATAGCTTGTGGTGGGTTCTTCCGGGTGAGTTTTGAAGAGAAAGACAAAGGAAATTGACATCTAAGTTGCACAGGTAGGAGGTATAATATAGATCAGAACAGATATTGCAAAAAGAGGACACATGGAATACAGAGGAATATCCCTAAAGTTAAACTATGAATTGCCCTGGAACAAGTTTACGTAAGATCCAGAAAGGATTAACTATGAGCTCTTTAATAAGATGAATGTTGTGAGTTGTTGGCATAGCATTAGGCATAGAGCAAGATTCAGGTGTTTAGTCCCTTTTCCTTTCCTTCTTTGGGACCTCGGTCATCCTCATGCTGAAGGACTGATGTAGGGTTCTCCAAGGTTCTGTTCTAAAGTCTCTTTTTTCTATCTTCTTTCCTTTGAATATCATTCTCTCTCATCATACTCTCCTCTGCCAAATTTGTCTTTTTTTAATGGCTAATTAATTTTATCAATGATTTGACTAAACCATTATGAGCTTTTTAGTCTTCTCATTTGACAGACGCAATCAGCTGGTAAATAATGTCAGTCCCATGGGGCGCCTCGGTGGCGCAGTCGGTTAAGCGTCCGACTTCAGCCAGGTCACGATCTCGCGGTCCGTGAGTTCGAGTCCCGCGTCAGGCTCTGGGCTGATGGCTCAGAGCCTGGAGCCTGTTTCCGATTCTGTGTCTCCCTCTCTCTCTGCCCCTCCCCCATTCATGCTCTGTCTCTCTCTGTCCCAAAAATAAATAAACGTTGAAAAAAAAATTTTAAATAATGTCAGTCCTACCTGGGAGCTGTGTCTCACATTGTATTAGCTTTCCATTGCCACCATAACAAATGACCACAAATGCTGTGGCTGAAAAACAACACAGATTTGTTACCCTATAGTTCTAGAGTCCAGAGGTCCAAAATAATCTTTTGGGCTAAAATCAAGCCATCGGCAAGTACATTTTCTAGGGGGAGAATCTGCCTCTTTGCTTTTTCTAGCATTTAGGGGACCCTGCATCGCTTGGTTCATGGTTCCTTACTCTACCTGCAGAGCTAGACGGATAGCATCTTCTCTCCTGTCTGATCTCTGCATCCATCCTTACATGTTCTCTCTCTGACTGATCCTTCTGTCTCTGTCACATAAGGGACTCTTGTGATTACGTTGAACCTGCCCTGTAATCTCCTCATCTTAGTTTTCTTAATCACATCGGCAAAGTCCCATTTGCCACGTAAGGTGACATATACACAAGTTCCGGGGATTTGGATGTGAACATCTCTCTGAAAGGCCATTACTTAGCCTACTACACACATCCTTGACCAATTCTCTCTCTCGTTACTATCAGATTTGCCTTACCTCTTGTCTGGAATTCATAATACCCTTATAACCAGACTCTTTCTGGCACCTCACCCCTCCAGTCCAAAATACACACTGCTTCTCATCATCACCTTGCAGCTGAGATCTGGTCACACATTTTGCTTCCCCAAAGCCACTCAGTGGCTCCTTACATATGCATACAGAAGAAATCCCCAAATTCTCAGACTTGAAATCTGGCCATTCCTGCTATTCTCCATTTTCCAACCACACATTCTAAAAATCAGTGCTCCGCACGACTCCTTCGACACGCCCTCAACTTTCTCAAATATTTCCATCTGCTTCTGGTGTCCTTTCCATCTACAATTTTCTTCCATCCGTACCTTGTTGGTTCAAGTTCAAATTATCAGTCAAGGCTCAAATCAAATCTTCCCTCTCCCATGACAGTTAGGTCCATTTAATCCTCACATATTTTTACCATCTCTTTTCCATCAACAACCTCTGAATGCATTTTTATAATTCTGTGGCAGTCTGTCTCCTCAGACTAATAGGAAGAGAAGCTTTGATGGGGAGAGACCCTTGCTTGTTGAGTTTTTGAGATTTCCTAGCACTTAACAAAAGGTATTGATCCTTGATCAAAGAATGTGAACAGATGTTTGCTTTATGAACTATTGGAGAGTTTTTCTTTAAGCAATAGCCAAGAGATTTATAGATTTGCTCTTAAAAATCACTTTTAAAAGAGCATTAAAGCCCAAACACAAAAGTTTTGCCTATTTTGATCCGCTAGTTTCCTGGCTGGAGCTAGGCTTCTCCTTCCGCTGGACTACGCTCTCTCTCAGGGAGGTTTAGCATTATGGGAAAGGTCCCTCAGCTCTTTCCCAATCCACTTGCCCCCAACGGTGTTTCACATCTGCTTTGTCATTCATGAGCCTCAGATATGGTGCCAAGGGGCCTTGTCTTCCAACAGATACTTCTGTTCAACTCTGTCTGCAGTGAATGACTCCTCTCAGTTCCTTATCCAGGATATAATTCCCCATTTCTTAGCAGTATTGAAGGTGAGGAAGGCCTATCTGATCTCCCAAGGGGCTGAGTGCCAGCAGAGTAATTAGCTAGGCTTCAGGCCAATTCAGAGCTTTGATCTGGAAACCCATAACCTTCAGTCTCATATGATGGCTGAAGAAAGTGCTGAGCTAAAGAAGAATGCTCTGGGCTCTTCTTTCAAAACCATACAGACATTACCCAGACGACTTGAGAACTGGACTATAGAAAGCATTGTTGAACCAAAGAAGAGATTTATTGGTTCATTTTACTAATCAAACTCCGACGATGTGTCAGTGACCTCGCAGAAAATTTAAACTGAGGCATCCTCTATTCCAAAGCAATAAGGCAAATACAGTTATTGAATTGTGAATGGCATTTCTCTGGGCACAAGCAGCCTCAACGTGAACAGATATGCTTCTGTTAGGACATTTATGACCGTAATGAAAGTGGCATCAGGAAAAGCCAACTGCATTTTTTCCATCTTACAAAAAAAAAAAAAAAAAAAAAGAGAAAGAAAAAAAGCAGGGAGGAAAAGAAGCGTGGTATGGCATATAAAAGGCACATTTGACCAGAAGACACATTCTGGTTTTGTGGCCACTAGCTTAAATACAAAAGATTTCTGTTGGAGTGAGGTCTGAATGGCTGACAAGAAATAAAGCAGCCTCAGAAAGCTGCCTGTCCATGTGAAGCACTTTGTGGGCACCACACAGGATGTGGCAGCTGCATTTGCTATCCAACCGGGAGCTATAGATTTTTACTAATGCTCTTGGAGAAAGAGACTGGCAAATACCCTCTGTGAGGTACGCTCGGGAGGTTGGCTCGGCTGCCAGGGCGGCCTGCGGAACTCCGAAGGATGTCACCACACTTCCCTAATGCCTTTCTCTCCTCGTGGTTTGACTACAGCTTTTAAACTTGAGAGTGAATCATAATGGAATTGCAAAGCGGTCTCATTACGTTAGATGGATTGCAACAACAATGGGGGTGCGGGGGTGGGGGGCTGGGGGGGGTAGTGGTGGCTGGCGGCGGGTTTGGCCCATGCTCCGTTAATGAAGGCCGCGGTCTTTGTGGGTGACTGGCCGGGATGCTGGGACAGACACCCTGTCTTAAAAATACCTACCCTGCTGGCCGGTCATGATGCTTTTTATCTCAGCCTTTAAATACCCACTGGCTAAGGCTTAGAGGTCTTTAACAACCAATAAAATGCCAGGGCTGCTGGAATGAGCCATGCGTTCAACCATATTAGCTCCTTGAGAGAATTCCCTTCAAAGCGGTCTCTCTCCTGTGTTCCCAGTCTGTTCCTGCCGTGACCACTGTGACAGTTTCCCTGTTCGTCCATAATTTCTCGCACTTCCTCACCACACCCATCTGATTAGTGAGTGAGTATCAACGCATCTACCTCGGGGTTGATTTCCTCCATCCCAAGGCACGGCCTTTGTCCTCTGTTGCTTGTAGCCATGCAGTAGGCTTGGGTCTCCTGGCAGGGCTACTGGACAAGCGTTCTCCACATGACCTCCACTTGCCTTTCTAAAACACGGGTCTGATCTTGTCACCATTCCCCTTGAAACTTCTCCATAACCCCACGGTGGCCAAAGGACTGCCCAGATCTTTTTTTTTTTTTTTAATTAAAAAAAATTTTTTTTAATGTTTATTTCTGAGACAGAGCATGAGCGGGGGAGGGACAGAGAGAGAGGGAGACACAGAATCCGAAGCAGGCTCCAGGCTCCGAGCTGTCAGCACAGAGCCCGACGCGGGGCTCGAACTCACGAACCATGAGATCATGACCTGAGCTGGAGTCTGTCGCTCAACCGACTGAGCCACCCAGGCGCCCCAGGACTGCCCAGATCTTATAGTTTGACAGCAGTGGCACTTCACAGGTCCACCTCCCACCGTCTTTCTTACTTCCTGGCTTCCCACCATGTGGGAAACATCCGCTTTTCCCCTGATTATAAAATCAGCACATCTTACAATTTTACTTTATGGCACACGTTCTTGCCCCTCTACCTAGACTGAACTTTCCCTTCTTTTCTGCTTATAAAATGTCCTCTTATCTTTCCAAACCCAAAACATATGTTAATGCTGTTTCTGCAATTCTTCCAGGCAAGACTTAGCCAGTCCTTCTTCTGCTCAAAATAATTTGTACACAACTCCACCAAAGCACTTTCCAGACTGTTAGCAACTTTCTCCCCACTTCCTCAAATGTATAAATAACGTAGCATTCATCGCTAGGTTTTCAGTGCCTGACACAATGTCTAGAACAACAAATCTCAATTTGACTGACAAAATGAACGATTCTCGGGAATTTGTAGGTATGATCAGCTACCCATATAAATAGCTATGTTGACATGGTTCCATGGCGAACTATATAGTAAGAGAGACAAATCTTCATTTGTACAACTTTTTCTTCTCTCTCTTTTTTTTTATGCCATTCTTCTCATTTTCTCTCAGGAAAGGCTTATGCAATGTGTTACCTTAATCTTCAATGACAAAGCAAACATTAACAGGGTGCCTACTGTATCCCAGAGTTTTTGGGAAATGCATGTGTCAGGAAATAAGACAGGCAAGATCCTGCTTTCAAGGGACTTGAAATCAACGTTGGCCAAGATAAACATCAACTCTACAAATACTCAAATAAGATCTTTTCAGATAGTGATAATTGCTATGCCGAGAAATAAAAGAGGGAGATATTGGAGTAATTGGAGTATTAGAAGGCTCCTTTGGATCGGTGTTATCACATGTCCCTGAGAAGATGTCATTTAAGTGAAAGGCAAATGACAAGGAGAAAGATTCTAACCATCTGAAGACATGATGTGGGTGAAAATGGGGTAGGATGGAGAGCTCTGTGAGCAAAGAGAGCAGCAGCTCCCACAAAACCTCAAAGGAGGGAACAAGTGGTCACATTGAGGAAGAAAAGAAAGCCCCGGGGGCTGACGTTAGAGTGGGAGAGAGCCAAAGCATAAGAGACTGTTAAAAACTGAGAACAAACTGAGGGTTGATGGGGGGTGGGAGGGAGGGGCGGGTGGGTGATGGGTATTGAGGAGGGCACCTTTTGGGATGAGCACTGGGTGTTGTATGGAAACCAATTTGTCAATAAACTTCATATAAAAAAAAATAAATAAATAAATAAATAAATAAACATAAAAAAAAAAAAAAAAAAAAAAAAAAAAAAAAAAAAGAAAGACACGTAGGGGGAAGGGTAGCCATGCTCTGATGTCTGGGCGAGGGCAGATGCTACAGAGAAGGCTAAGGTCACTTTTCTGATCACCACAGGAAGCCTTTGGAGGGCTTTCAGCAGGAGAGCAGTGTGGGGATAAGGCTGGAGATCCAGGCCCTGTGGAACCGGGATCTGGCACGGCCCCCAAGGGTTTCTTGGTATAGTTCTGGAGAGCGTATGTGTACCTCCCTGCTTCCCAGCTCACCTCTGTCTCTGTCTTGATTTCCCTTTCTGTTCCCATTTGTCTCTCTCTTACTGCTCTTGGGGACACCGGGGCATAGTTCAAAGCAACCAACCACATGATGTCTCTTTTTTCCTTATTATATTGAAATTTTTATGTTAATTTCATATTTCATTTTCTGCTCTGTTCTCGTTTATCATCTAGTGGACTTTGCGTCTTCGGAAAATGCAGTGGATTTTTCTCTGCAGTTTTTCAAATTTCTTGTGTATGGTACACATATCTTGATTTGAGAAACATGGGGATAGGAGATGGATTGATTCCATTTGAGTGAGATAGGTGGAGCCCAGCATGGCCTGGGCATGCTTGATGAGGATCTTCAGGGAGGACCAGGCAGCTGTAGGAACCAAGGTAGAGAGAAGTTTTGCTAGTGAGCAGAGTAAAGGGAGAAACACAAGACAAAAGAGCTGTTGGAAGAGGGATGTGAGGGGGCCCCAGTGGCAAATTACTTACTCCTTTCACTTAATTTACAATATATCCAGGATGTAATTCCCTAAGCAGGGACCTTGCCTAATGTGTTCACTGCTATATATTTAGCACCCAGAGCACTGCCATGCCCATAAGTGGAACGAACCAATAAATAAATAAGTGAAATATTCAATAAACATGGAAACTAGCAAGGCCCGCAGCCACTCTGCAGATCTGCGACTCTGCCAGGAGAAGACCAGGAAAAATACATCAGGAAAAATAGGTAAATGAAGAGGTCACCTAGAATTGATCCTGGGATATTATTGTAGACGTTTGAAGAAGAGGTGGGAAGGGGAAAAAAGGGGGAAATTCATGATACTAAAGATGCATATGTAAAGAAAAAAAAAGAAAAGAAAAAGAAAATTAGGGAAAGAGAAACAATGGGTGTAGTTTTAAAATAAGTATAAAATTGAACAGGGTTTGAACATATTTAATCAGACTATAAAAGTCTTTCATAATTACTAAGATGACAAAGAAACCCCTTGAAAGGAAGTTTATGAAGCACCACTCCAATCAGATTCAGAGCCTTTCGGGATCATTTGAGTGATAACCGTGTGGGTGTTACTCCCTGTAGATTATCATTTTCTTCCTGAATTCATTTCCTCCGGCGGAAATGAGAGCCTGCGTCACTCACAGGGCATACTTGGGTGATGTGTGGGTTTCCCAACCTGAGAGCTCATAGAATCACAGGGCTGGTAGTGAACAGGTCAATGGAGGCTCCCTTTCCCACAGGTGGGAAAGCTCAGTCATCCAGAAAGTCTTCATCCAGAAAGACAGGTCTGAAGATGCCCAAGAAGAGGGTCCAGAGCGCTCTTTTCAACTGGTTGCATTGGTGTTTCATCATCGTGTCCAAACGATAGAACCTTGTTCCTTCCCATCCTTCAAGCCTCAGCTCAAATGTCCCCTTCCCTCTCTGATTCCCCCAAGACTTCCCTCCTCTTTGTTCCCACTGGGCTTACTATTTATCTGTAGCATTATATTTTATTATAACGTGGATAGCTCAATTACCAAGCATATATTATGTACCACACAGTTCATTCATATAGTCATTTATTTTATCATCCATTCATGAGTTACTGAACACATTTTAAACTTAAGACACTGTGGTAGGTATATTCTTGGGACTCCAAGACATTAAACAATTGCAACTGTAGTTCTCTACCTCCCCCCTTCCCACCTACTTATTATAGTATAATGTCTCTGGGTTAGGAAGCGTATTTCTTTATCACTAGTTTCCACCAGAGGGTCTAGGATATTGGAGGGGCTCAGTAATGATTTGTTGAAAGGATGCTCACATGCCTGAGTGAGATAGGAGGCTCCCGACACTAAGTTTCAGATCCCATCCTTCACAAGGTGGTCTGGCCTCGGTCGACTCAGCCCTCTTTTCCAGCTCTGGATATCTAGTACCTTATCAGTCAGAGTCTGGCCACGTATTTGAAGCAGAAAGTATTTTAAAACAGGGAATTAGAGATTTGCACATCATTGACAGCCTTTGGGAGCCAAGGTTAGGAGGGAATTGTTGGTGCCCAAGAAACCCGAAAGTGCGAGAAAGCAGGGGGAAACCGTGATAGCCAGCCACACAGTGATTTTTCAATAGGATTCAGAGACTTACAAACCACCAGACCTCAGCTGCTACTGGAGAAAGGTGAAGGGCTTCTCCCCGCTTTCCAAATGCTGAGTGGGACTTTTCCTTAGAAGCATCTGCCCCATAATCCTGGTGGCAGGGGATTCTGGGTAATGTAGTTCCCTAGGGGAGAGAGCAGAAGATATTGAGGATGATCCCGGGTTGACGGTCTGGCTTTTGTTGAACTCACCTTCATTTTCTTTTTGCTTCTTAGATAAAATTACTCCCTGTGAGCTTCAGCACCCTTGCCTCAGTCAGGCAGCAACTTCATAAGTCAACTTGCATCTTGCTGCCATGCTAACATTGGTGACACCAGAACTTTACCGGTAGCGAAAGGAGATCTGTTTCTAACCAGAACAAGGGGATTCTTTTTTTTTTTTTTTTCTCCGCTTTCCAACAGAGACTAAATTATGAGGTCTAAATCTGCATAAAGCTTTCAAATAGAGCCTTGACCAGTGCTGAATCGACTTGAAGAATGATGAAGGGTTGGCTTCTCTCTCTCGGCAGCTGCGACTTTGGTCAGCCCTTTGCAGAGTAAGAGGAAATTTAATGAACCCAAATAAGACATGATCCTTTGTGGCTATAAAAGTTACACTTTGAAAAAGCTCAGCTGGTCAAGAGCCACTTGAAAATGATGTTACTGCTGGGGAACTCTGTCAAAAGTCCACTCCTCTGGGTGAGTTTCCTTCTCTTTGAGGGAAAACAAAGAGAGGTTTTACAAGCTAGAGAAGGGTCATTTTGCTATTTGAAAGAGCACATTCAAAAATTGAGACCCAGTGCGGTTGGGAGACATCCATAGTCAGTACTTGTTTATTTGTCCAGCTTTACACCATGTAAGTGATGCAGAATCCTTTCCGACTCTAATAATAACACCACCGTGGCCCTGAGTTAATGGAAAGCTGGAATGGCCAACTGAGAGCCGGTGCTCAGATTAACCACTGTGGGTCAGACGAGTCCACAGCCGCGGTTGGGGCGGGAGGCAAAGGAGTGGAGGGGAAGAAGAGCAGAGGGAGCCCGTCTTAAAATATTTTTGCCTTGTCAACAGATTTCGTGCATGATATTCTACCACCAAAGTCATCAACTGGAGGATTTTCGAAAGGATCCAGAGAAACAACCGCCTAATTCATATTCTATGGCTTCTAATTGTACAAGCAGCACATTTTAGAAATCTTTTGTGCTGAGGAACCTTCATTTGTAGAACACTTCGTTTGCTTATACAGGAGGCAACGGTGCTTAACTGGCGTAATTATTATGTGTTTCTAGTTTGCCTCAAATTCTGATTCAATCAGAATCCCTAAATCTGACAGCCTGTAATCAAACAAAGAGAGTGCTCTGGAAGCAAGGGATTAACAGAGGGGAATTAAATTGTCGTTTTCAAACAGCTTAAACCAATATGAAAGCCCATTTAGGAGTCTCTCCATAAATATCCCTTTTGTTTTGTCTAATTGCCGGTTTGAATGTATCAGACTCATCAATGGGATTAGGGTTAATAGATGTTTGGTCACGCAGAACATGCAGAGGAGGAATCTGATACACACACACAAAAATTGCACTTAATGAGCTTAGCAAATGTTTGCCATATTTTTAATGAACCCTGGGGCTGTCATTTAGAAATGCTTAGCAACTGCTTTTCCATCCTTGGAAATGGAGCAACTGAAGGACATTAACACTATGTACACCCGTAAATAAGAGGAGCTATTTAAAGACACCAGCCAGGAGGAGGGAATGATGACATTTTTCTGTCCCGCAGCCAGTGATACTTAACGCTCTGGGTGTGGGCTCAGTGTGTGACAACATAGTTGAGAGGCTGGAGTTTCCCGAAGGGCACCGTGGGGCGTGAGGTTTTTGCAAAGGGTCAAGTAACCGGTTTCTTTTTTTAAGTGAAACCTGTTTAGGATGGAATTTCCCAGCCTCCTACCCCAGCCCTGGCTTCTGTTTTCACACCTTCCCCGCTGCCCTCGCCAAGTATCTGCGGGGAGGCTTTTGAAAGGGGAGGTTCTGTGTTGCAGCCGCTTTCCCAGCTTTCCCGGGGCCACGTCCCCTCTGCCACGAAGCAGGCCACTCCCCAGCTCAGCCGAGGGGAGGCCAGATCGGCAAGCTCTTGGGATTGATTGCTCAGATGATTGAATGATCCATCTTACGAACCCTCGGGATTTGGCCCGAAACCAACGCAGTCGGTGGTAATGGGGACTTATTGAAGTAGGCCATGTGGCTTGCGCTCTCAGAGCACAGACTGGGCCTAAAAGAATCAGCTTTTCCTCAGGGAGGGTTTGATTTGATAGACAGAGCACAAAATGCAAGTCCAATGGATTATGGTTAGAGCAAATGAAGAATGTCTCAGACCCTTTGTTTTCATAAAGCCAAATGATTTCAAGGACTTCCTGTTCCCTACCATCTCCTCCAGCCCTGCCTCTCAAGGAGGCAAAAATATGCACAGCGTCATTTAAAAAAAAAAAAAAAAATCATGAACTAAACACAACCAGTTTTCCGCTTTGTTGAAAACGAACAACCGTCCTGTGATAGCAGCTGTATTTTTGTGTTGAATGATGGGATCGTAACTCTTACTCGAACAGAGCTAAGAAAAGATCATTGCTGGTATTGTACAGGTATTGTACCGTATAATTCTCTTGTAGAGAATTATAAAATTTTCCTTGGAGGGGAGTAAAAAAAAAAAATCAGTGTCATGAGGGGAAAGGGCCTGTATTGTATATTTTGTTCCTACTGTGCTCACGGTAGTGGTGAGGTGGTGGTGAGGGTGGTGCCCGTGTCTGCGTGTTTATGTATTTTACTAGTCATTTGTCATCAAGTGCTCCTTGCCCTCAAGCGACTGTTAGAATATCTGGTTTGATGAATGAGGCTAGAGACATTACCAAAGGCTTGATGGCCTCGTGGTTAAAAAACATTGTCAGTAATAAGCTATTTTTCTTTTAGATAGGTCTAAATTCTTGGCACCCAAGTCAGTGGATCAGGTGAGTTCCAAAAAATCGTTCGTTCAGTGGGTCTCTTAGGTCATAGGTCCAAAACCCAAGCACCTACAGAGTCTAGATTGGTATTATAATTGAATGAATCTAGGTAGATGAAGCTTTGGGCGTGGTAGGAACTGCAGAAAACTGAAAACCACACATGCCCCATGTGAAGAGGGCAGTGACTACTGGGCCGAATGTCCTGACCCGTGAACTCTCAATCCAGCCCTACCTCGTGCCTCTTAACTTTACAGCCTTCTGGGTTTCTGGCATTTTCACTTGATTTTGACCTGGAGGCCAGCGATTCACTGATTTGCTTATCTTTTGGTTTTAAGACAACAACTTGCATTTTCTTTTAACTCCTCTGAGCGCCTTCCTAAACCCCAGTCTCTCGAGTGAATGAGAAGAATGAACGAGTGAGTGAATGAATGCATCGTCCACTTTTGTTCGGCACTAGGATTGTGATTATTTTCCTCCCTCCCTCCTTTCCTTTGCTTTTTTCTGCCTTCCTCCCTCGTTTCCTGGATATAAAGATAAGCAAGGAACAGACTCTCCCCTCTGTAGGCACTACATAATCTACATAATCTAGAGGGAGTGCAAAAACATGTACACAAACAGATGTAACATGAGGGGAGGTGTCTAGTGGGGAGATACACAGAAGCATTGGGAGATGAAGAAGAGATCCCCTGAGTCTCGCCGAGCAGTGTTACAGAAAACCTCACAGACCATTGAGTGTGTGTTAAATTGTGTGTTGTCATTTGCCAGGTGGCAATATTGAGAATCCTCTATGTGGCTAGGACAGCTTGTGCAAGGAGGTGGGGGCGTGAGATACGACCTGCTTGGAAAGTTAGCAAACATAGCTGTAGAGTGAGATGCTCAAATGTGGCTTGACCCAAATGTCAAAAATTGTCTCCCATTGGCCAGGCGTCTGAGCCTAGACCAGGCTAAACCCTTTGGCCATCTTTCTGGATAATTCATTTTTCAGGGGCAGCGTTTGGCTATTTAACGGACACTGATTTGTCTAAAGACAATGTTTATGTTTTTGTCATCTCGCAAATATTTTTTCAAGAATGTTCAGTTGTTTTGCCAATTCAAATCATTCCAGCATGCCTTTCTCAACACCTACTAAGGACGTGGCCGTGTGCCATGAAAAGTGGAGTTACAGAGGCTGTATATCATCACCTCTCTTTGAAGATTTAACAATCTCTCAGGAACATTGATGAAGCTACTTTAAAAAAGGGTGGGTGGGGGGTGCCTAGGAGGCTCAGTCAGTTGAATGTCCAACTTCGGCTCAGGTCGTGATCTCAAGGATTGTAGGTTCGAGCCCCCCATCAGGCTCTGTGCTGACAGATGGGAGACTAGAGCCTCCTTTGGATTCTGTGTCTCCCTCTCTCTGCCCCTTCCCTACTCATGCTTTGTCTGTCTCTCTCTCTCTATCAAAAAAAAAAAAAAAAATAACAATAATAATAAAGCACACTTAAAAAAGGGTAGGGGGAAGTTTTGGGGAAAACAATCCATGTTTTTATTCAAAAAAAAAAAAAGGAAAATGCCTTTGTTTTTTGTAACTTTTCAAATTTAAAGTCAGAGATTTTCTTAGCTAAGAACAAGAGGTTCAATGAGTATTTTCTCATAAAAAAAAAACAGTAAAAGATGCAAAATTTGGATCAAAATCCTCTTCGGGAATGGAGGGAGGAAGGACTGGCTAGAAATCCTAGGTTAGTCTATTTAGGCTTAGTTTAGCCTTTTCAATGTCTGGAATTGGCTATGTTTATAAATTCCATAAATTAAAGTATCACTGTGTAGCTTTGGGTGTCTCAGAAATTTAACGCACAATTCTAACATAAGGCCAGCATTACGGGGGAAAAATGCTGGTTTACCACTGTGCCTGTCTTCTGAGAACTTAGATGTAGTATAAATGATACAACCAAGAAAGGACTATATTTTAAAATCTGGCATTTTTGGGGCGCCTGGGTGGCGCAGTCGGCTAAGCGTCCGACTTCAGCCAGGTCACGATCTCGCGGTCCGTGAGTTCGAGCCCCGCGTCGGGCTCTGGGCTGATGGCTCAGAGCCTGGAGCTTGCTTCCGATTCTGTGTCTCCCTCTCTCTCTGCCCCTCCCCCGTTCATGCTCTGTCTCTCTCTGTCCCAAAAATAAATAAATGTTGAAAAAAAAAATTTAAAAAAAAAAAATAAAATCTGGCATTTTTCATTATTTTATCTATTCCTGAGTTTAAGACTGTATTTTTTTTATTATTTAAAAAATTGCTTTGTGGCTCAGTTAGTTCAGAATCAGACTCTTGGTTTCAGCTCAGGTCATGATCTGTGAGTTCAAGCCTCAAGTTGGGCTCTGTGCTGGCCCTGGGGAGCCTGCTTGGGATTCTCTCTCTTTCTTTCTCTCTCTCTTTGCTCCTCCCCAGATTACTGTCTCTCTTTCTCTATCTCTCAAAAAAATGAATGAACATTAAAAAAATTTTAAAAAATTGCTTTGAATTGTGGTAAGTTACACATAACATAAAATTTACTATTTTAACCATTTTTAAGTATGAGACCGATTTGATTTTAAAGAGGGAAAATCTTGGGGCGCCTGGGTGGCTCAGTCAGTTAAGCGGCCGACTTCGGCTCAGGTCATGATCTTGCGGTCTGAGTTCGAGCCCCGCGTCGGGCTCCGTGCTGACAGCTCAGAGCCTGGAGCCTGTTTCAGATTCTGTGTCTCCCTCTCTCTGACCCTCCCCCGTTCATGCTCTGTCTCTCTCTGTCTCAAAAAAAATAAATAAACGTTAAAAAAAAAATTAAAAAAAAAAATAAAGAGGGAAAATCTTGTCCCAAATTATTCTTTGGCAGAGGTAATTTTTAAAATATTTGTATTTAGTTTGGAAAATGGAAAAAGTCCTTTTTCTAATAAAATCAAAAGAGGGCAAGATTGGAACTTTACGGTAATAAATAACACATTACCTTTGGATTACCTTTGGACTTCTTACTAACAGGGTCAAAACAAAGGCCCGGTGGGGCGCCTAAGTGGCTCAGTCAGTTGAGTGTCTGACTTAGGGTCAGGTCAGTATCTCATGGTTCGTGAGTTCAAGCCCCATGTCAGGCTTTGTGCTGACAGCTCAGAGCCTAGAGCCTGTTTCGGATTCTGTCTCTTCCTTTCTCTATGCCTCTCCCCCGCTCACACGCTGTCTCTCTCTCTCTTTCAAAAATAAATAAACATTAAAAATAATAATAATACATAAATAATCAACAAAGGCCCAGAAGCCAGCAGACCTTGGTTCTAGAATGTCAGCCCATTGCGGAAGGGGCCTGCCAATGCCCACAGAGGAAGCGGGAACCAAAGTTTGTAGCAGACTGGTTGGGTTTGTCTCTAGCTGAGATATGGCCACGGATCTGTTTGGGTCTTTTCATGGGTGGTGGGCAATATCGGGTTATTTATTCTGACAGGAGGCTAGATGCTATTTCCGTCTGCCTTGGAGTATTTGAGGAGATAAATGTCTGCCACATCCTGATAAATGGCCTCTATGGTTCACTGCCAGAGAAACTGAGTTATGGCTCCAATATTTCATTTCAGAGAAAACTTCAGCCATCCGAAGTGTGCAGTGCAGCCTTGCATTCGACCAGGGCAGCAGAGTGTTTCTCTGTTTAAAGGACACGGTTTTTACAGTAGCTCCGTAGGGGGATTGGAGGGTAGGGGATAAATAGAAAGCACTCGGTAAGTCAGACCAGTAAATCGAGTGTAGTCAATTCAACATATGAAAAAGAACCCAGGGACTGAAATGTAATACTTCTACGTCCTGTTGGGGTTTAAAACCATCTTCGCTTTTGCGCTCACATCCTCAGTCAGTTAACATCATTCTAGAGCACATTACCTATAAGACTAACAAAGGAGGGGTGGTGCATATGCATTTAAAGGCTATCTGGAGTATCACAAGATATGTATTTTTATAAGAAATATAAAAAAAACCCACAGTGTTTGCACATACACCAATTATATGTATCAGTGGATTGAATGAAAGTTTGTTCTAGATGCCAACTGATTTCAGGTACCAAATGGCAAGGGGATTATAATTATGAATAGTTTTGTCATGATCTACCTGGTATTATGCATACACGCAGCCTGCTTTTATCTCTTACCGATATGTGGAGACCTACATACGTTGAATGGCTTGTGCTGATGGGGTGGGCTATCTGTTGTATGGAAGGAGGGGAAATGTTTCAGGATAATGGAGCACAATGGAATGTGTCGAGTCAATCCCTCTAGGGGAACATGTGGCAGTCGCCATGACCTTTGGGGAAATAGACAAAACATGGAGGGAAAACCCTTTTATGCATTCTTGTTAGCACAGAAGCGAGGCGAGCCAAGAACTCACTTGGGATTCGATCAAATTGAGCAGAGAGCCCATACGTGCCAAACTGTATCTCTTCTAGCTGCCTGGACACTGAGACCGTACTTTGTGAAAAAGCCTTTACGACGGGACAAAACCACACCACCCGAGCAAATGCTAATTGCAGGTGTAGCCCCGTGGGGTCTAGCTAGCTCCACAAGGGAGGATGGTGTGGAGAGGAGTTTTGGAAAGTTTTGTGCCTCTCACTTAGGCCTGGGGGAAAGAGATGGAGGTATGTGTGAAAGATTTGTCGCAGCATCTAAGAAAGCTCCTAGGTATGAAACTCACCTTTTCTTTCTCTGGCTGACTTTGGTCAGCGGTGAATTCATGTGGCCTCGCCTCATTCAAACATACTTGATTGTTCCTGGAGGAAAACTGGCAGGAAGTGGAAGCTTGTCCTCCCGGGGCACAACGTGAGTTTGGAGCAAGCGAAGCAGACGACTGCATCAGCCAGGGAGAGGTGGGCCCCCACAGGGGACATGTGTAGGATGTTCCAGATAAGTCTCAAAGTTTCCCATCAATTTGACACTGCTGAAAAAAAATACAACCTCAGAATGCTTTTTCTTTCCCAAGACAACGGCACAAATTTTGCAAAACTTACACAAGAGACACACGCGGAATAAACCCTGAATCATGAACATGGTTCATGCAATAATTGGCCTAGGTGGAGAATGCCTAATTTTGAATTACATGTAACCTCCTCTAAGAAGCCTTCTCTGATTCCTTCAACCACCTCGCCTCATCTTCACATGTTGAAGTATCTGCCCCTGTCCCCTGTTCTCAAAACATTCTGTTCATACCTCTATCGTTAACCTTGTGAACTAACTGAAAACGCTTGCATTCTGTAGCATGGAACATATTAAGCACATAGTAAGTGTTCAATTAATGTTGAATGGCTAGATGCCTACAAATAAATCCTGAAGCTTGAAATTTAAAAAAAAAAAAAATGTTGTTTCCTGTGCCCCTCCTCAAGTTGCTGTTTCCTAAATAAGTGTAAAAGGGTTATTCCAAAGCAGAGGCAGGATGAAAAAGGAATTGGATTTCTCAAGATGGGACATAGTTCTAGTTGGTGAGAGACAGAAAATAGAATGTAGAAGAGAAGTCACTGACTGGAGAGTCCTGCTAATTCTAATCACTGACTGGAGAGTCCTTCTAATTCTGGACTTAGAATCTGGGCTCATTCGTGCATTTGACCCACTCAACACTCAAGGAAGGGCTTGGAATGACCACAGCTCCGGCAAAGCAGAACAGGCAATCCGTGTGGTTTCAGAGCAAGCAGGAGTCGTGGAAGCAACAGGCATCTCTGAGTTCAAATCTTGATATCACCACTTACTTACTCTGAGATCTTGAATAATGAAAATAAGAAGTCCAATATTCCGTGGTATTGTAAATGTTCAAAAGGATAATTCATACACAGAGTATTAGTTCCCTCCTTCTGTGTCTCAGAATGTGGTTTGGATGCTGTCAGGTGTTCTGAGAACAGCAAAAATTCTCCTCCTGTTCCACCAAGCTCCTGTTCTATAAAGCAGACTCCGCATGACCTTGCAGAGGGAGACACAGCAATCCTTCCGCACTAACCATGTTATCGCAAGTCAGGAATTTCTGTCCTTCAGTATAGAACACATGGGATCCTTCAGTGCCCGCCCCCCACCCCCCACCTCCCAGTCAAAATAAACTAACTCTACGCTGAAGGAAGCTCGCTTTGCAGAGAGCTGAGATGCATATTCCCTTCCTCTGCTCAGCACCACGCTTTCAGACTTGCTGGCTAACCTCTCCAGAGCCATCCCTATTCCAGGGAGAGGGTAGATGGGTCTCACTGAAGTGGGAGAGTTGCGTCTTTGAATTGGATTCACACTGCCTGGATTGTGGCAATGATCCCTCAGGACTGAAAGATGCAGTTTGAATATTGTAACTCAAAGCCAGAATGCATTAGTGGTAATGTTGCTTTACATCTATCCATTAGTACAGATTAAAAAAAAAAAACAAAAAAAAAAAAAACTGTAAGAATGGCTGGAGTAGGACAGCGGAGTTCACCATAACTTCTTCAATGGCTGCTAGTTCCAGGAGCCAATTTGCAATGCCTTTCCCTATTCTTGTGGGTCCTGGTTTTTTTGAGGCTCTTTTCTCATCGCTCGTGAGATCCTAAGTATAGACACTTACCTGTAATCACTTAGCTTTGCCTTCATTTTGCACATAAAAATAATCGCATGAAGTCAGATACAAACATATTCCATCATACCCCTTCAGAAGCATAACCTTAAAAAAAATTTTTTTTTCTTATTTTGCAGTGAGGTGAGCTTAGGAATATTCCTGCTCCATCTCCTGTAGGTTTTTTTTTTTTTTTTTTTTGGTCTGTTAGTTTTTTTTGCCTATCATGAGGCCAGTGATGCATCAAAAATTATAATAAGTATTTAAAAAAGGATCATATAGGATCCATTAGATTTTATGCCACTGTTGTTTAAAAGTATAGAGTTTCTCTACATCCATTTGAATTAGACTCTGCTTTAATAACTCATCAAGGATTGAATACAATTTCAGTGGAGTAATGCTAATATAGAAGTTGGAGCCGGGCCAACATGATTTCAGTGTCAGGGAACCACACCTAATTATTGTGACCCAACCAGAGATGTGATGCCTTGTCTTTTTAAACCAGCTAAACTGAAAGGGAAGCGTGCCAAGGAGAGGGTATGTCAGTTTGGCCTCACATGCCCCAAACTTGCTGTCTAGGTTGATTCAGTGGAAAGAACGTGGGCTTTGTAGACAAACCTCAGATTGAATTCTGGCTGTTGCACTTATAACCTTGAGGCCTTGAGCATATTACTTAACCTCACTGAATCTCAGTTTCCTCTCCCATAAAACAGGGATTATATCTCCCCTGCAGTGCTGTTTGCAAAGATGAAATGAAATACAATAACTCATGTCTGGTCGCTGGGCTGGTACACTGTGGCTACTCCAGAACTATCCGTTTCTTCGCTCCCTGTTCTTTCTGAGTGATGTCAGATTAGTGGTGGGCAATGTTTCTGGCGAGGTTTTGAAAGTAGTTTCTTCTCTATAATGATGCTGACATTCCCTAGATCTTTAATGTTGAGAATTGAAATGTTCATGACAGTTCTAGGGGGAATGTATGAATTAGAGCGGGATCCTTTTTAGATCCTTTTCTCCTTTTTTAGACAAGAGAAGGAAATATTAGCCCATGGGGTGGAAATGTGTTCAGTTTTCCCTTCTTCTGTCTTATTGGTTTATGTGAATTTATTATATTATATTATATTATATTATATTATATTATATTGTATTATCAATTTATTTCAGTTCAGTTCAGTTTAGTTTCTGGTAGAATAGAGAACTTGAACCAGATCTTTAGAGAATACAGCAAATTCGCCACCATCACGCTTTCCCTTGGAGAAGATTCCAAGGTTCAGATGGGCACGACTCCTTCTCTGGGACCATCTCCTGTAAACCAGGGAGAGGACGCAGTTGCACTGGTCAGCATGTAAAATGATGTGCCGTCAGTATAGGACGCGATGTGCAAAGTACCAGTGTAACTTGACATTCAGGGCACTTTAACTCCTGTTTCCATAGCTACGCTGTAATCCAGACGTTTGAGAGGCAGGCCTGCCTCTGCCAGGCCTGTCATTTCAGGGAAATAAATTAAGAGAGCTGATGACAAGGCCTGGATTATACAATTTCTTTAAAGTACAAAGCAGACCTGAAACCTAACCAGGAATGAACAGAGTTCAGACAGAATGGATAAAATCCATTTCCGGTAACCTTTGTAAGAAAGTTTGAACGCAGCCTTCTTTAGACATTTCGTTCCCCAGCTCCCAGAAGCCACATCATATGTTACACCTGGCAGTGATATTTGTGGCACCATATTTTTCTTAGTTTTAAGAGGTGCCACCATATTTTTTTAACTGGAAGTTTGGAAAAAATAAACAGATGGGAAGATACTGGTGATGGGGAGGCATGATGGAGAGAGAAAAAGAGAGAAAGATGAGTTAAGCACGTGCTAAAGGGCAAAGCTTCAGTACCAGACACAGATATTTGCATATTCACAATATGTTTCTGGCCCAGAGCACGTTTCTCGGGAGTTCTGTATGTATTTCTAGGTCTCTATATTTATCCATGTCTCTGGCTACATATGTAAGACTAAGTTTGGAGGTGTGTGTTTGCTGGGGGCTTTGCAGTGGTACTCGAAGAGCTTCATGTTAAATACGCCCTGGCGGCAGGCCAGCTGCTGTCACATAAAAGGGGACGTGGGGGGGGAGGTAGAGACAAGGGGCTCAGTCCTGCAGCGCGGCGGCCAGCGGTAAACGGCACCTTTCAACGTTATTTTCATCCAGGGTTTCTGAACCCAGTTCATTTATTTTTGGATTTCCCCTTAATGCCAAACAAAGGCAGTCTGATCATAAAATCAGACTGGGCCACATGGGGACAACCACCTTTCTCTGAAAGGTCCGGGCCAAGCTACTTTTTACCTCAAGTGCTAGTGAAATTCAGGGTTGGGGAACTCCAGGGGGAAAGACCACCCCCAGGTTTGATAATTACTTAGGAGGGTTCATAGGATTCGGCATGTAGTCTTAGTCGTGGTCATGATTTATGTCAAGCCTGCTTGCCCGAATGCCGTTCATTTCCTTAACGATCTTGGTAAGTCAGTAGGGGAGACGGTTGTTTTGGAAGGGAAGTAGTAAGGCGAACCTGAGTTAGAAGAATGGATTATGTCGCTCACAGTAGATCTGAAACGGTCTCACCACAAACGAGAAATGGTAATTATGTGATATGATAACACCATGGTGGTAATCCTTTCACAATGTATAGGTGCATCAAATCAATGCGTTGTACACTTTAAACTTACATGTTGTTATATGTCAATCATATTTCAGTAAAGCTGGGGAAAAACAGAAAGGTATTATTTATTACAGGGCTCTGAGCTGTCTCAGAGATGGGCGCGGCTGCTTCCCATCATGGGAATGTGCTGGTCCTTAATCAGTTGACTTTTGAGCCCTTTTTTGGTGTTCATGCCTCCTGCGTCATTCAGACCCTCTGGACTAGGTAACACTGATGACTCAGCTTGTTGTCATTTCTAGCCTCCTCTAGAAAATTTACTTTTAGGACGATGTATTAAAAACATTTTTATTGGATTATGTACAACACTAAACATTCCCTTGTAGTGATGGTTTAAATCCAATATTTTATTTAGAGCTGTTTTACAAAGGAAAAACGGCCTGTGGGTTCCCTTCCAATTAGGTAAATTTATCTCTTCTCCAAAATTGAAAAACAAAAGATGAAAATTAGGAAGTAAAGTTATGAATACATGAAGAAATGTATATGCTATTATTGGCCTGAGGGGATGTGTATGGGGATCACACACACACACACACACACACACACAGACTTTGTAGTTTTTTGTTCACACTGAAGTGAGCTACAAAGTTTAAGCTAATATAATGCGGATAACATTTTGAAAATTTATCATTGTGCCTTAGTCCTCTACCTTTGCAAGTGCAAGCTCTTAATCCTGTCCCACCCAAGGCATCCATCTGGCACAGGGACCTTAGAGAGGAGATGGATGGTGTTTCACATGCAAACTGAGAGTTTACAGTGAGACAAAAACCTGTAAGCCAGGCTGTTGAGCTGAAAGGGATTTTCCATTCCAGAGTAGGGAAGACCCTTCTTTAGCCCCTGACGGCCTGACCTGCTTAAGGACAACTTTTGATCTAGTAGGCGTGTAAGTGATGTGTCCCCCCTTTTCAGATTGGGTGAATAGCAGGAGAAGAAAAGAGAGAGGGAGAAGGAAGAGAGGAGTGAAGGTCAGTGGGTCCTGATTTCCACCTTTTCCAGACTTCTTTCTAACTCATTTGGGGTCTGGGGAAAGCCTTCTTGCAGGATGGCTCGTGCACTCTGATACTTGATATTCATGTATCAAAGTACATCATGGTAGCAGAGGATGTACCAGGGGCCCCAAGACCACCCCCAGGTTTGATAATTACTTAGGAGGGTTCATAGGATTCGGCATGTAGTCTTAGTCGTGGTCATGATTTATGTCAACGAATAGATACAAAACAATATCAGCAAAGGCAAAGGTGCCTGAGACGAAGTCTGGAGGGAACCAGATGCAAGCTTCCAAGAGGCCTCCCCTGTGGCATCACACAGGGCATGCTTGATTCACCCCAGCAATGATTGTGACAACACGTGTAAAATGTTGTCTTCCGGGAAGTTCATTAGACCGTCAGTGCCTCAGGTTTTTATTGGGAACTGATCATGAAGGCACTCTCTTCCTGGCATGTACCAAAATTCCAGACACTCAGAGGAAAGCAGGTGTTCAGTATAAACCCCACTGTTTGCACAAACCGTTTAGAGATACCAATTCATTCTTATCAGTCAGTATGGTGGGAACTCTCCCCAGATCCAAGTTCTCAGGTGCCAGCCAAGGGCCACCTTTGTGAGTGGGCCTTAGGGTAGGATAGCGTTCTCAAGGCTATTTTAACTCTCTTTTGCAGAGGATTATCAGGGGGAGAGGATCTGAGCATAGAGCTTCTTGGCAGCCTTTAGTTTTCCAGTGGCATGAGCTGCTGAAAAGATCGTGGGGCGGCACGGGGTCCACCGTGCAAGGAGGGGCGACCCTCAGGAGGGGCTGGAGTTGGTGCAGTTCACTGGTCCAGATGCAGGGTTTGGCAGAGTCGGTATCTGTAGCCAGCAGGAGTAAGGGGAGGCCAGGTTGTTCGGGTAACCCTATCCAGGGCATTTCCCAAGGCAGAAGAACGGACCACAAGTGTATCAGCCCCAGACAACACCAGAGACCAATAGGAGGCATGACGACCAGGAAGAGAAGGGAGATCCTTCCAGCAGGCAAATATCTAAAGACCAGAACAAGCCCAGAGGTTCCTTTCCCTCAGTGCTGAGGGGAGCAGCTGGGGCATCCTCTCTCCCCTGCACTCAGGTGCTCTTTGGAAGATAAACAGAGGACCGGGGGGAGCCTGAACATTGCCTAGTGGACTTCTTGGGTTATAGATCATTGCTCTAAGCCAGAGAGCATATTGAATACATTTTTCCCCCCTGCTCACCAGTGGGTAGCTATTTGGAGATCAAGACAGATCAGTGACTGAATTTTAAAATTACAATTTCCCCTTTGTCTGCATTATAGTATAAGTTGAACTCTGTGTCTTTACTATACTAGTAATTTCAGTTTAATTTGTGAGAAAGGGTATCCTTTTATAGTGTAAAGATGTTTATCATTTCACTGCCCAAAAGATTTTCTTTGCCCTTTTAGTTACCTTCTAAATATGAGAATAAGTTGCCGCTAGATGATGGTAGCTTCCAATGTGCTCAAGATTCAAAATCCAAAATGCATCCCAAATATAAAGCTCTCCCAGGCAGACGGAGTGAACAATATGTGATGGATAGTCTTCAAAGATCACCACCGACAGTCCCTTGCCTCCCTCTTTGGGCAAGTTGATTCGTCCATTAGGAGGAAGCGTCCCTCTCCTTAAATCTGGCCAGATTGACTTTGATAAATAGAATACAGCAAAAATCACTCATGCCAGTCCTCAGTCTGGCCTTTATGAAGCCTGACATCGTTCTCTTTTTCTCTAGGGAAGCCCACTGCCATGTAAGAAATGCAGTGCTGTAAGTATGTGAAGTTAGGTATGTGGTGAGGCCACAAGGGGGGAAACTGAGAAGCTTCACCAACTGTAAGAAGTGAGATCCAGACCTGTAAGCCTAACTGAACAGTCCAGCTCATTCCCAGCCAGTTAGATCATCCCAGCTAAGACCCCGGATATCATGAAGCAAAGACACTCTTGCTGTCCAAATTCCTAATCTACAGATTCACGAGCAAATGAAATAGTTGCTATTATAAGTCACTAAATTTAAGGGTAGCTCTTTATGCAGTGATAGATCATTGGAACACATTGTTAAGTTACAAACAAAATTAAAAAGGTAAACTTTAAAAAAATAAACACACAATCTTTGTTACCTACATGAAGTAGATTTAACTCAGACATTTGGAGTCAAATTATCCTCTGACTAGCCTATGATTACCGGATCCTTAAGTCATTTTGACATTAAAATTTTTTTGTGGCTTTTGACAGTATAGATCAAGGAACGTGAAAATGTACTGTTTTCTTTCTTTTTTAATGTTTATTTATTTGTTTATTTATTTATTGTTGTTTTGATGTTTATTTTTGAGAGAGACAGAGACAGAAAGTGAGTGGGGGAAGGGCAGAAAGAGAGGGAAACACAGAATTCGAAGCAGGGTCCAGGCTCTGAGCTGTTAGCCCAGAGCCCGATGTGGGGCTTGAACTCGCTATGAGATCATGACTTGAGCTGAAGTCGTACGCATTTGTATTTGAGAGAGAGAGAGAGAGAGAGCGAGCATGCATGAGCAGGGGAGGGGCAGACAGAGAGGGAGACATAGGATCCAATGTGGGCTCTGCGCCGACAGCAGAGAGCCCAATGTGGGGCTAAAACTCATGATGTGAGATCATGACCTGAGCTGAAACCAAGAGTTGGACGCTTAACTGACTGAGCCATCCAGGCTCCCTGTACTGTTTTTTTCAAGGAGAAATAGTAAACTTACCATTAGTTCTGTTGTTCAGATATCATTACCAGTATTAGCTGTTTTGGTGAACTGATTTTGTCCAATGGAATATAAAAAAAATATTTTTGTTACAGAGTTTCCTAAGATGATACAAAAGTAGGAAATTGGGATAATGCAGCCCCCAAGTATCTTTCAGCCAATTTCAACCTTTACCAACATTCCTTCCCCCCCCCCCCCCCCCCCCCCCCCCCAAAGAACCAATGTTCTGACCACTTTCCCCACAAGCAGATTTCTTTCTGGGCACCTGTATCTGAACCTCATGGCAGAAATTGGAAGAGAACAAGAAAGAGAAGAGAGAGGTAGGAGAAAAAGACAAAAGGAAAACTTGAGAATCCCCCGTATTCACATCCTGTTTCTGTTCTCTTTCATCAGGAGACTTATTCTCCATTTAGCACCCTAGTTAGTACATAGAGGAGTATTGACTCCAAACTGAGATAAAGTGATTAGCTGTACTGAATTCCCAGCAATGGCTGGGGTTTGGACTTTAATAAAAATGCCTCTGATATAAACACTTCCAGAACCCGTATTCTAAAAGGGCGTCCTCCTGCAGAAAGCTTTAAACAAAATTCAAACAAGATTTTGATCACAGGTTTACAATAGTCTCATGACAAAAGCTTTGGCTTACAATGTTTTAGGAGTTGCTGTGGGTTTTTGACTGAGAACAGAGTGTGTGTTATACATTAGCTGTTTAATGTGTTCAGTTGTTGAATCCAACATTGCTCGGAAGGTTTAAACATTGGCGGTCCTGACAACAAACACTGGTTCACATTCCCAGGACCTAAAAGGAAATCAAAGCAAGCCTAATGGAAGGCAGGCTTAATCATTTTTCTTCCTATGACTAATAAAGATGTGAAAGACCAACCTTCAGTTTTACATTTAAGTGGTAATCTTCCTAATTACATCTGGGTTACAGAATGTAATGCTATGTTTCTTCGCCATAGTTGGAAGATGAAAACTGATCTTTTACATGTTCCTTCGTCTGGCTCATGTGACCATGGTGGGATTAATGAGAATCAGGCAGAGGGCCAAGAGGAAATTTAATAGAGAATCTCTCTTTCTTTCCTTTTTGGGAATCTGTGTCGGAGTTGTGTTTGTCTTGGGGTCGGTGTTTTCTCTGTCACTCTGTGGATATGGACAGAATGGAAGAGAAGAGAATTAGGTGAGTGTAGACAGGTAAAGTAGGAATTTGCTGATAGAAGGCTGGTCAGCATATTGGCAGGCTTACTAATTTCAGAAAGCTTTTGGTAAGGCTGAGCAGATTTTGTTTGCTATTAAAACTGTTAGACCCTGAGCGGTGCCGGGGTGGCTCAGTCGGTTAAGCGTCTGACTTTGGCTCAAGTCACGATCTCACCGTTCCTGAGTTCGAGCCCACGTCAGGCTCTGGGTTGACAGCTCAGAGCCTGGAGCCTGCTTTTGATTCTGTATCTTCCTCTCTCCTTGCCTCTCCCCGCTCACACTCTGTCCCTTTCCCAAAAATAAATGAACATTAAAAAAACATTGAAAAAAAAACCTGTTAGATGCTGAGTGTTGAGACATAGATTATATCTGTTTTACACGTATTCCTCATTGAGGTAAAAGGCTTATATTTATCATATGTTGCTTTTCAAAGGTTGTTCTCTCAAGAATTTGATTCTCTTGGACACACAAAGAAGCCATGGGATGTCAGCACCTTTCGGTGCCCTGTTCCCTAACTAGGGTATGAAAAGGACAGTGTACTAAAAAGGGAAGATCTGGGTGAAGGTTTTGGCTGACTTTGTTCTAGCCTATTGTTAAGTAGCTAAATATATGTAGACATACCATAAGATGTCCAATGTCTTACTTGCTTTATATGCAAGATGAAAATAATAAAATCTGTACTTCCAAATGAGAAGAATGTTTTAAAACTTAAATGGCATCAGCTGGTGGCTTGAAAACATATTGAAAAAGTTCAAGTAGAGTATGAAGGCCTGGTTGTCGACATTAGTGTTATTTATAGAGTGCCCACCTCATGCAGAGCAGAGCCTTCGGAAAAGAAGTTTCAAAGAAACATGCCAGATACTATGACTAATATAAACAAGACTAATATAAACTAATATAAACAAATCCATAAGTAAAGGATTTGTCCGTGAGACTAGGAAGTTAGACAAAAGTGAAATAAACACATGGATTTTCTCATCATTTTTTCCTTGCAGTTGGCATTCACTGGTACGTCAACAGGTATTTGATCTTTATTCAAAGCATGTATATGTCTGACGCGGAAACCTACACACGTGCGTGCACACACACAGGCACGCGCGCACACACACACACAGACGGGCACGCGCACACACACACATATTGTATTTCTAGTAACTGCAGCAGTCTGATAACCCTAAACACAATCTAAACGGGCATCGTTGATTATAAAGAGAAACAGAGAGTTCTATAAAAGGCTGAGCTCCACCAGGGGAAATATATCACTACGAGACCTTACTAACACCTTCTGTTTCTGCTTTCTATTACTAAGTGATGAACCACCCCAAAATTGAACAGCCTAAAACAATATACATTTTACTGCATGTGAATCTATGAATGAGGAACTACGGCAAAGTTCGGCAGAGGATGGCCCAGTCCCGTGGCACATAGTTTCACTGGGGGCAAGCTCAGGCAAACTGGAAGACCTGGGATGGTCTCCTCTGCCGTCTGGGACCTGGTGCTGGCCGTTGGCTGGAGCTCTTTGGTCTCCTCCACACTGCTTCTCTCTCCATGTGGTTTCTCACCGGCCAGCGACTCTCATCACGTGGCCTTTTCTCCAACAGGAAACATACTTCTTTAGTTACACAACAGCTAGCTTCCAAAATGGAAGCTGCATGATCTCTTAACGCCTAGGCCCAGAACCAACAGCAGCAATTACCTTCCTCCTGACTTCTCGTCATGTGAGGAAAACGAACTCCTGAATGTGCCATTCTGGTGGGGTATTCTGTTCTGCAGCTGAATAATTCCTTTTGGTGACGACACTATGTTGCCATGCTGTTTGCTTTATTTGGGGGTTAACTCATTGCTAATAAGGAAATTCAACTAAACAGAGTATCTCTGGACAATTAAAATTCTTTCAGGTGAATTTGGTAAGAAGGGGATGCCCTGGGAGTTTCAAAAAGGATACTGCAGAGAGAAACGGTACAAGGATACAGAATTAAGTGGTAACAACAAGCATTAATATTCACGAACAGCCCTCCAAAGAACCTTAAAGAAAGGGAAGGCAGTCAAAGTTAATGGATTATTTTCATAAACCTTTACTTCCATTAACAGTTGTAGAGAATTAATCCGGCATCAGTACAATCCTAAAATTCTAATCACACAATCTTCCTCAAATGTCATAGCTGAGAATAGGAATAAAGCATAACTTCTTGCTTGAATACATGTCAGTTAATTCACATCTTAGTTGGGCTGCATGGAAGCTGATAGGTTGAGAGGTAGCAGATGTGTGTATTGAAAAATCAAAAGGCAGGGGCGCCTGGGTGGCTCAGTCGTTGAACGTCTGACTTCGGCTCAGGTCACGATCTCGCGGTCCATGAGTTCGAGCCCCGCGTCAGGCTCTGGGCTGATGGCCCAGAGCCTGGAGCCTGTTTCCGATTCTGTGTCTCCCTCTCTCTCTGCCCCTCCCCCGTTCATGCTCTATCTCTCTCTGTCTCAAAAATAAACAAACATTAAAAAAAAAAGAAAAAAAAAAAGAAAAATCAAAAGGCAGAAATCAGCCACCACTCAATGTAGCCTGACTTCCCTAGCCCTCCCCACAAGGCTTCTGAACTTTGACAGCGATGTTACTTCGTTATTAGAAAATGGATCCCAAAACGTGAGAACTTAAGAGAAAAACAACACGACAACGGATCACATGAAAATGTTTGTCCAGGGTTCTTCCTATGGCTTGCTGTGTCTGCAGTGGTCAGCTTAAGAGAAACCACAAAAGAAGACACAGTGGGGAAGGAGCCCAATGCCATTGAAAAGGACAGTCTAGGGAGGAGCTCTGTCCCTTTTTCTTTCTCCCTCCCTCCCTCTCTCCCCCTCACTTTGCAGAGGGCAGCTGCTTTTGGTGTTTGTCTTCAGGTAGGCATAAGGATGTGTCCAAGTTGCCTCGTCTCATCTAGACTGGTCTGTGGATTTCCACTCATGACATCTTCTTTATTCTGGGCAGCGGAATATTCCAGCTTAATTCCACCATGATCTACTCTCAGGAGGACCTGGAGAACTGCAAAGATAAGACAGAAACCGCTGCTGTCAACACTGCTGAGGGAAAACCCACTTTCTGTTGACTGGTCACATTTTCCATTCATGACCACAGATGCGCGTACAAAGTTATTTTTCTTTTGCTTTCTGTATTGGCTTCTCCTCATCTTTGTGGCTGCTCCAATATTTTGGTGTCTATGGCTTGGAATGGAGCCCTCTTGCCTTTACCATTTCGTTGGGTGAATACTTTCAGGTCTATGGCTTTAAATATCTATCTCTATACTAATAACTTTGAAATTTGGATCTCCAAACCAGACATCCCTCCCAACTCCAGCATCCTACATCTAAGTGCCACTGGACATCTTCTTTCAAGTGTTGATAGGCAACTTCCATTTAACGTATTAAAAAAATCACTTAGTACACAATCTGTCCCCAGCCAAACACACGTACACACGCATGCATGCACATGTACACGCACGTATATGCACAATCACTCGTGTCTCTTCCACACCATCCTGCATCTGTAAAGGCTCCCTCCCACCCTCATCGACTCAGTTGCTCAAGTATCTCGGAGTCCCTTCTTATTTTTCTCCTTAACTCGCCCAAATTGATGCCATTGGTGTTCTAGGCAATTCGATCTCTAAAATACAACTGGAATCCTTCTTCTTCTCCACACTTTTATTATTCACATCTTAGTCTAAGTCTCTAAACTATCATTTCCAATAAAGTATTCCATTAGCTTCCTAACTGTTTTTCCTGCTCCTCTTGCTGTCTGCAGTCAATTCCCCGTACAGGAGCCAAAGTGGTCTGTTTAAGAAGGTAAATCTGAGCATGCCATTCCTCTGCGTAAAGTCATCCAATATCTTCTTGCCACACATAGAATAAAATCTTACTGCTTAAGCCCTGCATGATTTGGCCCGAACCATCACTCTCACTTCATCCAGCACCTCCCTCCCACCTGCTCATTATGCCTGTATCCTTCTTCCTGCACCTTGGATACCTCATGCTCCCGCCTTCAATCTTTTTCATCCGCCGTCCCCTTTGCCTGGAATATTTTCCCTCCAAATCCCTCTATGGGTGGATTCTTCTGTAATTTGGTTGTCATGTCATCAGATGACCCTTTTCCAACGACCTATCACCTCAGCCTCTTTTATTTTCTTCAGAGCACTCCTCACTGTCTGAGATTGGTTATGGAATATTTCTCCTGGTAGCATGTAAGCTTTTTTAGAATGGGGACCTTGCCTGCTTACTCTGTTGAATCTCCAACACCTAGAATATTGTCTGGTACAAACTGTTTCCTCAGTAAATATTTGTTTAATATGAGCTCTTTAACTGGAAGCACCTAGACATTTGATATGTGTTTGTTAGATGAATGAATATGTAAGTGATGAAAGATATTTGCTAGTGCTGTTCTTGGAAATAATTCTCCTTGACACCTCCCACTCCACTCCACTCTATTTGGATGAATCCATCTGACGTGTGTGTGTGTGTGTGTGTGTGTGTGTGTTGCCACTATATGTATTATGGTCTAGCCAGATTCTGAAGCAATAAATGGGTGTTTTCTTTTTCAATCAAATATTTGCTTGAACATATCTCACTGGACCTTGGTACTCTTAACTTATTGGAGAGTAGTATTATTGAAACATCAAATGTTCTTTCTACATTTTCTCCTAGGTCTAGGATTCCATGAGTCTCTCTTCCATATATACATGGAATATACAAAAAATATATATATATATTCTACATGTGCAGGAGTTACCAGCAGTATCTGTGTAAACTCTCTTCCATATTCAGTGAACTCAAAGGCTAAAGGGGTATCTCACTTGATTCTCCTGCAAGATTTCTGTAGCCATGGAGGAACAGAATAGTTTTTGGGACCAAATTCTATGCCATTTCTCTTAAACTGTGCAAAAAGCTTTGCATACTTGGGGCGCCTGGGTGGCGCAGTCGGTTAAGCGTCCGACTTCAGCCAGGTCACGATCTCGCGGTCCGTGAGTTCGAGCCCCGCGTCAGGCTCTGGGCTGATGGCTCGGAGCCTGGAGCCTGTTTCCGATTCTGTGCCTCCCTCTCTCTCTGCCCCTCCCCCGTTCATGCTCTGTCTCTCTCTGTCCCAAAAATAAATAAACGTTGAAAAAAAAAATTTAAAAAAAAAAAAAAGCTTTGCATACTTAATAGTATTGGCCTTTAAGCATTTTGTCATTGCAACAAGGAATTTAGTTTTATTTCTTTTTAAATTCTTGGCAATAAGCCATTGTGATTCCATTTCGTAAATATTCACATTTGGAAATTTGATACAAATTAAGTTTGAAGTAGTAAGATGCCTCAAGTCACATACCATGGTCGAATGCAGAGTTTGGTCTGATATTTTGCTTGTCTTCAAAGGATGATTTTTGAAACTGTAAGTTAATTGGTTTATCCTGCACAATGAAAAATGATAAACAAATATGTGCGAGATTAGAAAGTACCATAGAATTCTTATTTGCTTCTATAATTGGTAATTTTAACTGATATATTTTATTTATTTAAAAATCAAGAATGTATAGCTATTTAAAAGAATAGTAATGGGAAGAGCAAAAAGCTTCATCTATATAGATGGTCACACATATATATGCACACACATGCACATGTATGTGCATGTGTGTGTATAGAATATTACTTAGAGTTATTTTATGGTGTTTTTTCCCATGCTGTGAGTCATTTGCCAGAAATCTTGAAGACTTTTTAATTGAGCATTTCTTTGGCTTTTTCAGGTAAGAGTAATGATACTAGAAATGAGTCCAAATTTTTATAATACTATATAGAAATGTTAGTTATTGAACATTTTGTGGGAGGGGTGTTGTGCTCTGCT
Organism: Lynx canadensis; assembly: GCF_007474595.2. Lineage (NCBI taxonomy): Eukaryota > Metazoa > Chordata > Mammalia > Carnivora > Felidae > Lynx > Lynx canadensis. The sequence continues at coordinate 21,263,628 of NC_044315.2, forward strand.
CTGAAGTAGTATAAAATATTGGAGAGAAGTATAAATTGATATTAGAACTCATGATATCACAGGAAGCAGATAGAACAGGGCATCTAACTGTTCTGGGTTCTAAAACTGTCTATACTACTAACTAACCATATGTGTTAATAGATAAGCTACAGTCTTCCTTAGAGAAGTTAATAGATAAGCTATAAGTCTCCCAACTTGTTCTTAAGGAAAATCTTCTGAAAGATATTAATGTGCATTTCATTACAAAAATTTTCTATAACCAAAAAGTCAAGGAAATGTTTATAATTGTGTAGTCTTAGAAATTCACTAAAAATATTAAAGGCAATGAGAAGTACCACAAGAACAACAAAGTTGATTTTTTAAAAACTTCTCATTTCTCAAGTATTTTTGCTCACAGACCTTTATTTTTAAATCATTTTATTTTTTTTCTCAGAATATCTATTAAATCTTGTAAATGAATTGTTCTTCCATAACCCTGATTAGGTAGTGTCATCAGACGACAAGACTCTTGCGGGTTCTTTCACACCCTAAGATTCCATGGCTTTTCGTGTCAAAATTATAAAAATAATAGCTCAGAATAAAACAAAAGACTGAACTTCCAGAATTTTTTTTAAATCCTGCTTTTTTTTTCTCATAATGTAATATAATCAGCCAACAAAATGTAGATCTTTCTCTCAACACTACCTCAACCAAAAGCTTAAAGACCTAGAAGTCACATTCAGTTAAGGTTTATTTTGAAATTCTGATTATATCAGAGCTGCCTGGATGGCTCAGTCGGTTGAGCATCTGACTCTTGATTTCAGCTCAGGTCATGACCCCGGGATTGTGGGATTGAGCCCTGCCTTGGGATCTGTGCCGAGCATACAGCCTGAGTAGGATCCTCTCTGTCTCTGTCTCTCTCTCCCTCTGCCCTTCTACCTGCTTATGTTCTCTCTCTCTTTAAAATAAAAATAAAAATAAAATTCTAATTATATCAAACACACAGAAAGATAGCAGTAAGTGACAAGTCTGAGAATATGTTACTATTTCTCCTGATTGTGTGGTGTATTATTAGTTCCCTTTGATAAGAAATGAGTGAACCATCTCTATGTTTCTGGTGGGAGGCCAGGCACCAGAAATGTGGATATGAGTAAGGTATGGTCCCTGCATCCTGTGACAAGTATCGTGATAGACAAATGTGTAGGATGTTATGAGGCCCCCAAACCCAATATGAGTTTACACAGTCTGGGAAGAGAAAATAGAAGGGAAATAGAATACTACAAGAAACAAAGTAAACTAAGGAAAAGCCCTAATATAGACACTGGAGAGAAGTTATTGGCACCAGAGCACCATGGGCCCAGAAGATATGGAACATGGCTGCTATGGAAAGAAAAGTCAGAAACACAAATCTCAGTAGTTAATGGATCCCATTTCAAGGACCTTTATCAGAGGATCCTACATTTTGAGAGACAAGGCGTCCTTGATGCTTACTAACCAGTCATTGTACAAATATTTACACTAAAGTCCGAAGTCGCAAACCTGATTTGTGGCAGAAACGAGATCCGAATCTAGGGCATCTGACTTTGAGCAAATCTTTTTCAAACATTGTGAAATTATTTGGAGATTCTGTGGCTTTTACTTTTATTACTATTGTACCTGATTTGAGATAAGTAGACCATTGTTTGTGGCCATAAAATGGGTTTCAGCGCTGTTTACTTTAGCGGGATTCAAGTTATAACCTGTTCAACAGCAATGTAACAAATGTCTATATTAGAACAACAGAAGTTCCACTTGGATACAGAGACAATGGCAAGTAATTCCAGGCACAGGGGGAAGGAACAATTGACCTAGTCTCTGAGGATATATGAGGGTGGTTGGTGGAAAGGAAGGAAGATGTCCAAACTCATCCAATATTTCGTTGTCAAGTGATCGGAACAATGTTGATGGCATGGCCGGCTGCAGGTGGCCTGTGGGGGTGGGGAAGCAACGATGCTGTGAGGGCGAGGAAGGAGAAGTGGACAGGAGGGATTCTCTGAAGAGAGAACCCATGTGCCCAATCACACAATGCATGAGGAATCAGGCAAAATGAATTTAAGGAGCACGGTGATGACGAGCAAAGGGCATTTAGCTGGTTATTGGGATGGAGATAAGGAACAAACCTTAGACTTCATTATACATACAAACTGCTCTGAATAATCATAGAATTTTTTTTCAAACATTTATGTATTTTCAAGAGACACAGAGCACGAATGGGGGAGGGCAGAGAAAGAGGGAGACACAGAATCCAAAGAAGGTTCCAGGCTCTGAGGTGTCAGCACAGAGCCCGATGCAGGGCTCGAACTCACTGACTGCGAGATCATGACCTGAGCTGAAGTCAGACGCTCAACCACCTGAGCCACCCAAGTGCCCCCCCGCTTTAAAAAAATTTTTTTTAAATAATCATAGAATTTTTTAAGTCTAGAAAGAATGTGGAGAGCTGATCAGATTTTGTTTTGTTTTGTTTTGTTTTTGTTCTGCCTCTAAAAAAAATTCCCTTCAGTCTTTAACAAGGGATACATACAAGGTTTATGGTTTTGTCATGTTTTTTAATAACACCACCTGATAAAATATTTGTATATCTAATAATCATTTTGTTTGTAAATTGTTCCACGTACCTAATTCTGGACCCTCTTTTCTATTTGTTTCATTTCCTTTCATATAGATTGAAAATTGATCATCAGTAAGCCGCATTTCTCTCCCTAAAGGCAGCTGGGAGAGAACCCCTTTTAAACCTTTCCTTCTCAGATCTGAACTTTACGGTTCCATGAAGTTTTCCTTGTGGAAATTATATACCAACTTCAGTATTATTTTGATGGTCCAGCTTCAGTTTCTCCCCATTCTATTCTAACTGAAGAGGCAAATAACCAGATATAGTTCTCTTGCTGAAAAAAAAAAAAAAAAGACCATTCAAATAACGAACGTGTGGTTTGTATTTCCTATCAGTTCCAACCTTATTATGTAAACAGAAAGAATCCTTTTGAACTTCTTAAAAGAGTACTATACATTTATCTTAGGTCAGTTTGATATTCAATATATAAAACCTCCCATTAATCCCCTTCCCCCCCCCAATTAAATAAAAATGCTTCTTTCTTCCTTTGCCAGACACAGGCAAATGCTTTGGAGAACATATAAATAACTTCTTGAAATACATTTTCAAACTCCTCCCCCAGCACTGTTATTTTTTTTTCACTTTAAAGACTAACTCCAGCTCTGCAATTTCTTGGGACAAAGAAACACATTTCCCAGGTAGAACAGAAATGATAAATGGAGAAGTTTCCCGCAGCTTACAAAGCCTGCTACTTAATATTATTTTTCTGAATCTACTGTAAAGAAGTTGATCTATTGATAATTTTAACAGGTGTCTGAGAAAATAAAAACAGTGTATCAAATTCCTGTCACCGACAATATTCTTCTCTTTGGGATCTCTCATCATGGAGACATTACAGATATTTGCAAAGGGAAATGAGAAGGTGTAAGTTACTTTATTTATAGGCAATTCAAATTCTCCCTGCAAAGAATTTATAGCACCACATAAAAAAGCTAAAATATCGGCATTCTCACTTCCAATCCTGCACTTCCTTTCAAGTCACTGTCCCTAAAATCCTCATGTCCTCCCCAAACTCCTCCAAATGCTTCTTTCAATCCTTGCAATATATTTTTGTAAGCCCAGCTCTTTTCTGTCTGCATAAAAGAAAGGAGACTGCACTTGTTTCCTGAACTCTCAGTAATTTGCACTTTGACCTTGTTAAGTGTACAAATATTTAGCTTTCGAAAAATATGAACAACGTCACTCCTTATCTGCTGATTCTGTTCTGCTAAAAAGGTACCATGTGATATGCCTATAAACTATTGCTTATTTCTAAACCAGGAGCAAAATAAGTCATACATGCTGTTGTAAAATGATGGGGCAGAAAGACAGTTAATTGACTTGTGATGATTTGAGGGACCTAGACTCAACTGATTTACTAGTCACAGAGTTGATGAACTTTATTGCATTATTGGTGTCATGTAGTAGAGAGTCCTTTTTGTCTGGGCTGTTAATTTGATGTGTTTATAGTGGTTTTTACTGACATGTGTCCAAGGGCCAGATTCGGCAGAATCGCCTAAGCTTTTTCAAATGGCAGATTCCTGGGTTCACCTGCTTCCGATTGTGTCAGGGTTTCCCAGGGACCTTGGGATTTGCATTTTAAATAGGCAGTTTTGGTTGTTCTTCTCACATTTAAACGCTTGAGAGTCGTTGGTTTATAACAAGATGTGTGTTCTAACCCAAATCTCCTTGTTGAACTTGGCAGTCTGTTTACAGAACCAGCTATTAGTTTTTCCCTTTGAATGTTCTAGTATTTCGTATTCGTTGCATGAGCTACCCTTCAAACCCGTGTCTTCTTTTCCTTGCCTTGACAACCAAGAGCCGGGAGGCACCTGAGACTCTGCCCACTCCCTTATTGTCCATACCCATTCATCAATAAGTGTTTCTATGTCCAACTGAAGATTCTTATGTGTATCACCTCTTCTCCGTCCTCACCTTCTCTTAGCGTGCCAAGTTGCAGAGACTTTTTGTATGTAAAATGATACGACCAACTAGAGTGTATCACATCCCTTTTTTGAGCCCCCAAGGGTCACTATAAGGGGGAACAGTGGAAGCAGTCTGCCATATGTGCAGACAAGAAGGCTTTCATTTTGTGCTCTGCTTTGTAGAAAATTAAAAAACAGTGATAAAACTCTTGGCCTGCTTTAATTATCATGATTGAACAGGGTTAGTAATAAAATACTCTTCATCACTGAATTTGCCCCACCAATCTTAGCACACTGTTGGCCCACCTATACTTTGTATATATTTTTATTTTCTTCATGCATGCCATCTTGTGCTATAATTGTCTGTGTACACATTTTTCCCTTTCCCTAAACCCTGGGCTCTTTTTGTATTTTCTATCTCCCGGCAACTCACAAAACACTCTCCATGTATTATAGATGCTTAATAAATGCAAATTTTGCATACTGGAATAAATGGATTATTACTACATTACATACAAGGCCTGGATCAAACTGGAATACTAGGTGTGCATATCTGCATACTGATTCCCACAGAAATCTCTGTAAATTGTTATGCAATAATAAGTGACTATGGGCAAGAAGGAGGTGTCATTAGTGGATTAGGTAATTTAAAGAATAACCGAATGAAGTCAAACAGGTGTGACTAGTTGAATAAGCCACACCCCTAACGCTGACTGGAGAATACATCAAATACATTAATAACATAGAAACACACAGCCCCCTATCAGTGGGTAACCATGGAATAGCAGATGCAAAATGAGCAAACACACACACACACACACACACACACACACACACAAATTACTAATATTTAAGGAAAATGAACACTGTTTTATAGAAGCACCAAATAATAGAAGTGTTAATGATCATTACAGTGAAGGTAGTATAGAAAATGTAAAATAAATATAGTTAATATACTCAGGTGAAGAAGAAAGGACATTTCATTCTGTAAGAAAGAACAGTTTTTCTATTAAAAAGAGTCAATTAAAATCTCAACAGCATCATCATGGGTATAAAGAAAAACTCAGATGATGCATTCAGTAGCAGAACGGACACAGCAGAAGAATGAATTGTTGAAGAGAAAAGTTGAGCCAGAGAGTTATCTCAGCATTTAGCATTAAATGTTGAAAGAAAACTTTGAAAAGTGGCTGAAAAGCAGATAAAATCGATCTAGAATTTAGAATATGTTTTTTAACAAGAGAGCACAATAAAATCTATCCACATGGAAATTAAAAACCAGTCTTCTAACTAACTACTAGGTCAGAAATGATGCTACATAATAATGTATTGTGGCCAAAGTGTTATTCAAGGAAATTCTCTTATTGGAAATCACGAAATTATTGTGTTAGAAAATGTGTTGGAAAAAATATTTAATCATTCAACTCAAGAAATTAGGGGGAAATAAATCTAAAGCACTAGAAAACAATTGGTAAATTAAAATAAGAAATTAGTGAAATTTAACCTAAAAATTTGATAAACATTTAACATTTAAGAACTGAATGCTATCTTAAAAGATGAATAAAATATAGGAAACATTAACAAGTATGGTAAAAAAAAAACACCAGGAGATACAAAAAACAGTATTGAGAAACAAACAAAAAGCACAATTATACCTATGAAAGATATAAAATTTGAAAGAAAATATTACATATGCTTTTGAATATAAACTTATGAAAAATTGGATCAAATGGATAAAGTATTAGGAAATTATTAAATAACAAAATTAGTTTCAACACTAAGTAGAACCCCTGTATGCCTACATAGAACAATTATAGCATAAACTGAAAATGTGGAAATGATTTCTAAAGAGACACCAGGCTCAGATGATTTTGCTAAAAAGCCTTCTACATTTTTAAGAAATAGATCATTTTCATATTAATAAATTTTTCTGGAGCAGAGAGAGCATGGAACCTTTCCTAAATCCTTCTGCCACTCTGACATAATCCCAATACACAAAATGTGGCAGCATTTTACATGTAACTTAATCATAGGCCAACCTTACTTAAAAATTGAAGTAAACATCCTGAATATAATATGAATAAGTTGAAATCAACAATGTGTTAATTGAATGATACCTTCCTATACCAGGAATGCAAAGATGCTTCCACAGCATAAAAATCATAACATAAAAGTTGGTTACTGTATTAACAAATCAAATTAGAAAAAAAATTATGTGACTGCTTCCACTGATGAAAAAGCATCTGATGAATTTCAATTCCCAATCTTCACATTGAAAAAATATATATATTTATTTATTTGTGTGAGAGAGAGAGAGAGAGAGAGAGAGCAAGTGGGAGAGAGGCAGAGTGAGAGGGAGACAGAGGATCCGAAACAGGCTCTGTGCTGACAGCAGAGAACCGGATGCGGGGCTGGAACTCACAAACCCTGAGATCAGGACCTTAGCTGAAGTCAGACACTTAACCCACTGAGCCACACAGGTGCCCCACCACCCCCGCCCGTCTTCACTTTTTAATTGAAATTTGAAAATTTAACATTAATCCAGAGTAGAACCCACAAGTGTGCATGGCATTTACCTGTCATGTGTCTCTTTAATCCTCTCAAGCCTTAGATGATATTTCTAACTCCATCTTTCCCTCCATATTTACTGACAATATTCTTTTCTATTTTATTTACTTATTTATGCATTTTGATATGTTATGTTTATCATTCAATAAGAAATATTTCTTAATTTTAAAAATTCCTTTAACGTGATTTTAACTACCACGTATTAGAGTCTTTCTAGGTAACTTATACTTTTTAAAAACTTCTTTTGATTCTAAATTAATTCTGTTATTGTCCAGTAATCTACTTTGTCAGGCTTCAATATTGGGGAATTTACAGAATCTTGTTTATGGTCAAGCATATGCTTCATTTGTACTTGAAAAGAATGAATATTCTTCAGTTCCTAGGAGTCTTTTTTCAGAAATCAGTCAAGGTGGCTGATAGTTTTGGTCAAATTTTTCATGTATTTTCTGGTTATTTCATCTCATTTTGTCAGTACTGAGAGGAGTTGCTAACATCTCCAACTGTCATTGTGAGTTTTCTATTTTCCTGTTTAATTTGTCAATTTTTGCTTAATATATTATGAAGTTCTGTTATTAAACACATATGGAGTTATCATTATTTTAACTCACAAATTGATTCTTTTATTGTAATAACATATCCCTCTGTATCTTTGGTTTACTCTTTGTCTTGAAGTCTTCTGTATCTTTTTTATTAAAATTTTTTCAATGTTTATTTTTGAGAGAGGGAAGGAGAGAGGGAGGGAGGGAGGGAGGGAGACACAACGTGAGTGGAGGTGAGTGGAGGACAGGCAGGGAGAAAGGGAGGCAGAGAATCTGAAGCAGGCTCCAGGCTCTAAGCTGTCAGCACAGAGCCCCATGAGGGGCTCGAACTTGGAAACAGCAAGATCATGACCTGAGCTGAAGTCAGATGCTTAACCGACTGAGCCACCTGAAGTCTTCTGTATCTGATATTAAGACTGCCACTCCAGCCTAATTAAGCTTACTCTTGGCAGGGTGTATTTCTTCCATCCATTTATTTTCTGTTTTCATATACATAGGGTGTCTCTCATAGGTAGTATTTATTTGGATCATATTTGTTTTATCTATTCTGACAAACCTTGTTTTTTAACTTGAATGTGTAGACAATGTATATTCAACATAATTATTGACATGGGTGGATACTGATGTATCATTTTGCTATTTGTTTCCTATTGGCTCCACTTGCTTTTTGATCTTTTTTTTTTCATTTTGCCTTCTGCTCTCAGTGCTTTCTAGGAATTGTGCATTCTTAACTTATCAAAATTTATTTCAAGTTAATGTTGCACCTTTTCATTTAAAATATAAGAAAATTGGGGCTGCTGGCTAAGTGATTTGAGTGTCTGACTCTTGATTTTGGCTCAGGTCATGATCCCAGGGTTGTGGGATCAAGTCCTGACTTGAACTCTGTGCTGAGCTTGGAGCCTACTTAAGATTCTCTCTCTTTCCCTCTCCCCTTCTTCCCCACTCACACTGTCTCTCTCTAAAATTAAAAACTGAAGTAAAATAGAATAGAGAAGATTATAGTTGCCCCAGCAGGAGGGGCCATGCTTTAAAAAATAAGTAAAATTAAAATAAAATAAAATATAAGAAACTTATATTTTATAGTGTAGTCCCATGTCACTTTTCTTTCCTCTTGCTATTGCCATCATATGTTGTTTAAAATATTAATAGAGTGAAAAAAATACAGCCTTTATGTCTATCTATGTGTTTCTTCCTGTAGACCCTTGTTTCTATCTGGCATTATTTTTCTTTAACTTCCTATGGTGTTTTGTTTTGTTTTTAAGTTTTTTAATTTATTTTTTAGAGAGAGAGAGAGAGAATGAGCACAAGTGGTGGAGGGGCAGAGAGAGAGAGAGAAGGAGATAGAGAATCCAAAGCAGGCTCCAGACTGAGCTGTCAGCACAGAGCCTGACTCGGGGCTCAAACCCATGAACCATGAGCTCATAAAGCTGAGCTGAAGTTGGACACCTAACCAAAATTTAGGAAGAAGAGATTTGCTGCGTATAACACCCTTCTGTCCTGGAAACACCCCTGACTTCCTCTGACCAAATTTTCCTTTACTTTCTCAGAGGCCTTCTTTCAACAACGGATACTTTGTTTGTTAATCCAAACTGATGTTGTTCTTTCCCAGATGAGGGCCTGTTCTGTGAGCATCCCCTTTGTCAAGTGATACTCCTTAGGGCATACTCCAAGGTGACCCATTATGTCTGCCTACACAAAGAGCCCATGGCAGCTGTTTTCACTGTTTTCACTGTTTTCACTGAGGAGAAAAAATAAGATATATGATGGGGCACCTGACTTCCATGGCATAAACGCCTTCTTTTTCAGGTATAAATGTCTCCTTTCAGATCATTTTGAGAGAGTACGGGGATATAAAGGAGAGAGGAAGACTCTTGGATATCTGGAGTGAAAGTGAATACCATGGAAGAAAAAAAAAAGTCTCAGGAAGAAGTTCTCCTTTCTCACTTAATACATTTGTTTTAAATACTCATTTTAGATACCAATACGTGGAATGTCAGGTGCAAAGCAGGTCTCTTATAATGTGGCGATATTCTGTTTTAATAGGAAAAATCTCACTTGAGTACTCTGAAGTTTGTTTTGTTTCACCTGGCCAAATTTCAGTCTCTCCCCTTCCCCTTTTTCATACTCAACCGAACTGGGAAGAGCTATTGATTGCAAAGTGGAAAATGATTCTGATTAACTTTGCAGTGCTGCGGCTGAAGCTTGTTTAAGCAACATTTAACCTTAGGAACCCATAGTTCCAGTCTCTGTCTGCACCAACCAATTTTCATTTTGCCTCTGGCTAGTCAATAATCTCTCTAATTTCTTTAACTTGCTCTTCTAAGCTCGTGATGTATTTAGTTGTTGTCCCTGACAAGCACAGTCTAAATCATGACACAAGTAAGCAAAGTGACTTAGATGGTGGCTTGTTGGCTTTGACACAACAGACAGAAGAGCTGGTCCAACTTTTGCTTCTTAGCACAAAGGGGTGACCAAAATTTTCATATGCCTTTCAGCTAGTTTCATCTGATGAGTCTCGGCATTTTGCTCTTCCCAGATTAATCAGCAAATGACTCAAGAATAAAATGAGTTCTAAGTGTTAGGTTTAATTCTCTGCACCTAGCTTCTCTCCTGGATTTAGTTTCCTCCATATCTGGCTACCTTAGCAGACATAAACTTCAAGTTTTGTCTTCATTGAGCTAATGAGATTGCCTGAAAATACTCCCCATGTCTTATCAACCACCCCTTGCTTTCCTATCCAGCCTGTCTCCTCAGGCTAGGGCTCTACAAATGTCCTAGGAAACATCATAAGGCAGGAAGTTGAGTTAGCCTCAATTATTTTTTCTTCTCTTACAACCTGGGCCCATCAATTTTTTTTTCTGTCACAATAACTCTTTGATGCCTACAAATAGATGTTTTGTATTTTATGGGACTTTCAAACATTTTTTTTTTTTTTCTCCAGGAACACTGGTACACCATAAGCTACAGCATCAGAAAACAGGAATTTTCTCGTCAACCTTTTAACATATGATTTATTATCCAAGATTGTTTAATAATATTTATTTCCATTTTGGTATTTTAGATATGAATGTTTTTAATTTTATCCACTTAGATTGTCTGAAAAAGGAAACCAGAATTCTAGGATTTGTTTTTAAAAATTTTTTAATGTTTATTTATTTTTCAGAGTGCGAGTGGAGGAGGGGCAGAGACAGAATGAGACACAGAGTCTGAGGCAGACTCCAGGCTCTGAGCTGTCAGCACAGAGCCCGATGTGGGGCTCAAACTCACAAACCATGAGAACATGACCTGAGCCGAAGTTGGACGTGTAACTGACGGAACCACCTAGGCATCCCTAGAATTTGGGTGTGTTTTGGATGAAACTTTGCTTCTTTGATTTCAGACCAAAGGGGGGTAATTTGAAATTAAAAAACAAATTATGTTCATTCATTATGTTGTTTGTGTGTGTGTGTAGTGTCCCATTGTTTATAAATATGATGAGTGCGTATGTATGCATACATGTATAAAGTTGAGATCAATTGAGAATTGAGTTTTTTTCAAGTAAACATTGGAGCAGCTACTATTCTCTAAACAAAAGAAATAATAAGCTTGATTTTAATTTTTCATTTGTTTTCATATAATTTTATGCCTTTTTAATGTTTGCTTATTCTGTCATTAAATTCTCACTTTTTACAGGTTAACAGTATATTCTCTGCAGTACATACATTTTATAACTTTTCCGTAGCTACTGATTAACATTCATAATACTTATAATTAGGAAGGTGTTAAGAGGCTTCTTCAATAAGAAAGAGACCAAATTGAAAAATGCATGGGAATAAGAAGGGAGATACTGACAATTGGGTGAAATGAGTCACTTATCAGGAGAGCAAAACTGTTTTTTCAAAATATGAAATGATCATAAAAGACCATAGGTCTGGAAGGTATGAAATTAATATTGGTAAAGAAATTCTGTGTTCTCCAAATTTTAAAATGTCTGAGAAAACAGGTATTGTTGATAAAAGCACTGTAAAGGTCATTTTGTTTGGGTTAATTGGTTTCTTAGCTACTGACATGATAATTTAAAAGGATTCTAAAAGTCATACAGAGTATGTAGTCTAGAAGAAAGTAACTTATTTTTTTTTAAGTTGCTTTTATTTTGAGAGAGAGAGAATCCCATGCAGACTCCAGACTCTGCGTGGAACCCAAGGTGGGGCTTGATTCCATGACACTGGGATCACAACCTGAGCTGGAATCAAGAATCAGATGCTCAACTGACTGAACTACCCAGGTGCCCTGAAAGTAACTTATTTTAAAAAGAATAGTCTTTGTGTAATAGTTTTCAGTGCACTGAAAGTCTAAGTCTTTCCTTTGATATACTTAAACATAATAAGCAAAACCGTTTTAAAACTTGTGTGTGATATCTCTGTTTGATTAGCATCCCTTATAGGTCTATAGGTCTGTTTCTATATTTTCTCTGTTTCTCTCAATTTTCAATCCCACTTTCTTAGCTTCTCATATATTGTTAGTTTTGATTGAGTGTTAGACAATGTATATAACAAATTAAAGTGATAAATTGAGGAAGATAAATGATCTTCCTTCTGAGTATTACATTTGTTTCTGGGAGTACTGGCTATCCCAGGTCACATTCATCCAATCAAGAATTGAGATAATCCCCAAACAGGTTTAGATCTTGCCAAGATCGATTTATTTCTGGTTTACCCTTGCCTGTAGGGAGTTTGTGGCCTTCAGACTCCTAATTGAAAGTTGGGAAGGTTTTCCATGGACTTATTTCCCCCATTGCTGAGCCCCCCAGTTTTAATTCATAGCTCCATATACTTGTGAGAGTTTGGTCACCCCACTCAAAAACTTAGCTTTTTAGTCAGCTTTTCTGAAATTGGAAGATACTCTTAAAAGAAAAGCAATCTCAATGCTGATTTCAACTTTCAAGATTTTTTCCTTTTCTTGGATCTTGACACCATAATTTTTCAATGAGATATTAATTCCTCATTGCATCCAAATATTTAAAAAAATATTTTGTCCAGATTTTCAAGTTGTTCTCAGTGGGTGATTTGATATGAAATACCTAGGGTATCATTACTGCATTAGAACACCCTAAGAATAGTTTAAATATGAATAAAAGTTATTTTTTCCTGCCAACTCAAAATGTGGAACTAGATTTAACCCAACCATTCACTGAAAAGCACTATTTGTATTGTATTCTATTCGTGTTATTACATCAGATTTTAAAAATTAGTTGTAATATATGTTTAACCTAATATGTTAAATAATACAGAAATATATTAATAAAAAGTTAATAATTTCTCTCCTTCTCACTTCCTCATGTCCTTGATCAATCTCTGTCCCTTGAAATAGCCAATGCTCAGCATGTATATATCTACACTTATCTTTATATATAGATAGAGAATAACACACACACATTTGTTAAAAAATAAAAGATTGTAACATACCCATTGTGCTAATTTATTTTAATAAATTTCTGTATAAATTATCCAACAGGCATTTAAAAATTATGTTCAGAACTTGGGGTGCCTGGGTGGCTTACTCAGTTTGGCGTTTGACTTCGGCTCAGGTCATGATCTCATGGTTCATGAGTTCAAGCCCCACGTCAGGCTCTGTGCTGACAGCTCAGAGCCTGGAGCCTGCTTTGGATTCTGTCTCCCTCTCTCTCTGCCCCATGCCCTCTCACACTCTCTCTCTCTCTCTCTCTCTGTCTCAAAAATAAATAAATATTAAAAAAAAATTTTAAATTCTGTACAGAACTTTATTAATTTTTGCTAGACATGATAATTATGCAAAATAAGCAAAATTTGGGATTTTAGTTTTGGGCAGCAAGATGTGTTTTAGTCCTCATGTGTCTTTCATTATCTTCTTTCATTAGTTTCAGAGGAGCAAAGTCCTTATAAGACTCTGACTTGAGTGACTTCTAAGTTCTCTGAGTATCCCATTCCAAAAATCGAACCTTTTGTGAATTAATAGCATGCAGTGCTTTATTTTTTTAAATTTTAATATTTGTATTTATTTCTGAAAGAGAGAGACAGATAGAGCATGAGTGGGGGAGGGGCAGAGGGAGAGGGAGACACAGAGTCTGAAGCAGGCTCCAGGCTCTGAGCTGTCAGCACAGAGCCCAACACGGGGCTTGAACTCATGAACCACGAGATCATGACCTGAGCCAAAGTCGGATACTTAACCAACTAAGCCACCCAGCTGCCCTGTATACAGTACTCTTTAAGGGCTGCAGTGCCTTAGGCAAAATATGTTTCCAAGCTTGGGGGTTTTATGGACTGTAGAAGAAACTTTACACACAGACACATTCAATACATATATGCATTAAATATATAAAGTACGTTATATAATATAAATTTGTAATTAATTTGAATTCTACAGCATCTTTCTTATATACATATATACTCACACAAACGCAGAGTATATGAAAACAAATATTATATGCATATGAGATTTGATACCCAAACTCTGTTTTTTGACTGAGCTCTTGACTGTCCCCTCAATTCACTGTACTTCAATTTCTTCAATTTCATTGCATTGATGTTTTCTTTTGGTCTTTCAATTTTCTGAGAATTCTGTATTTTGTTACCTGTTTTGTTCATACTTTGGCTCACAATTCTACTCTACAGTGTGTTGGAACAAGGCTGGGTAAAGCTGTACTTCCCCAATCAATTTCCATTATTTTTCTTTAACTGGGAAAAGTCACTTGAGTCTCATGATTTGTCTTAGCATTGCAAGAGCTATTTGAATTTCTATCAATTTTAGGCTGATAGCTTAATAGGATGCATGATTATCCTGTAGAAGGCCTCTTATTAGAAATAATTATCCTAACTATTTGACCAATTAAATAGAAATTTCATTTAAAGTGTGTAATCGTGCAATATGATTCATACATTAACGTATATGTATATATACACACATATTTTATACAATGTACACACATATCTTACACATCTTTACTGTGAAATATATATATATATATATATATATAGAGAGAGAGAGAGAGAGAGAGAGAGAGAGAGTTTTGGCCAATCAATCAATACACTTGAATTCTTATTTGGCATTAATCAAACTTCTTTTATTACAGTAATTGGAATTTGGCATCATCAGTTAAGATATTCTATTGAGTAAATATTCCAATAACTTATTACATACATTTTTCACATGTGGCTTATGTAAAGACTAATGAGCATTTAAAGATACTTGCAGCGCAGTTTAAAAGGGGAAAGCTTACAATTTTTTCACCACACTTAATGCGATAGCATTTTTGTTTTAGTAACTCATTTTTACTCAGTTTTTAGGAAGAATGCAACTTAGTTTTCAGAGAAATTAGAATTCTTCTTTTAATGTCCTTATATTTCATCTTTTTTCTTTTTTTAAAAAAACTTGCTTAAATAGTTTTGGGAACAAACAGAACTGTTCCTTATTAAGCATACAGATCAACAAGTGACAGCAGACGTAGGTAAATATACTAAAAGAAGCTTGTGGCCACCAGCACTGATCACATCATGGACCGCTGTCCACGCGTGCTATCCAAGGAGTGCAGTCTCATTGTAGATGAATGGAGGGTCAGTTAAAAGGAGTTTCGTTTTGCTGTAGTAAATACCTTTTCCCATCCTTTAAATCTCCAAAATAGGACTGGGGGAGATCACTGGTATTAGAAAAATGCCTTCTCCTACTGACCCTATGCTATGGAATGCTATTTTAATCAAGGACGGCTACAAAATAGTTTCCAGATTTTACCTAAATAATTTTTGTAAGTCGTTTCATTTAGTTTACTTCTCTAGAAATTGCTGAAATTGTTGGTGCTATTCCTGGAAATTGCTATGCCGTTTACATTTTCTGTTTCAAAACTGTGCCTGCATTGCAGGCAATTCTCTGGCTACCCAAGAAATGTAATATTTTATTATATGATTATACTGTACTAAAATATTATAGTATACTAAAATACTATAGTATATTATTTTTCTCATTAGAAATTTTATAATTCAGAGTGGTCTGTAAAAAAAAATGATCTTTTTGACTAAATTTGCCAGTTAAATTTAGCAATAAATTTATAGTTGTCCTCCCCCCCCACCCAACCTCTTGTCTGGTAATTGAAAATTTTAAGTCAACCCGTTGTTTTTGCCTCACCTACACACCACCTAAGCAGGTTTATTTTATAGTCTGCATGGTGTCTGACTCACCTACTACTCATTTGCAAATTCTCACACTAAATACTTAAAGTGTATTTTGATAAATATATCTTATCAACCCATAAATCTCCTACATGATTGTAATAAGGGCTACAGTCCCTTAAAACCATTGTCACATAATCATGAACTTCACTACTCTCACCCACTCCATTTCATGTCTTCGGGCAAAAATGTGAATACATTAAAATACAATTCCCCAAACTGTCCCTTGCTTCTTTGGGTTCCAGAGTGGGGTGTGATTGAAATAAGCCCTGGGTGATCTGTTGTTAACACCCTTTTAAGAAAGCCTCGAAAATCATAGTGACTTAAAAAATGGAACTTGTGAATTTGTTTTAAAGTTCACATGAATCTGAAACTAGAGGTTGAACTTGAAGGTCGCATGAAGCATAAGAATTAGAAACCCTGGGGTCTCTTAGCATGTTAGTTATTCTAGTTCTGTCAGTTAACTTCTACGTACATTAGTAAAATCTTAAAATTCTTCAAGACATGATGGGTGAACATTTTGTGGCTTTTCATCTCTGATATGTGACTTTTTCTTTTTTGATTTTAAATACCGATTTTATTATTGATCGAGGGTTGGAGAGAACATGTTCATTGAACAGACTTCTTTACTCTTACAGAGGAAGTGTAGTCCTGGTGGGCACCCCCTTTCAGTACCACGCGTTCTCTTGAGCACCCACCTCGCTTGGCATCTGCTAGGGAACATCTGTGCCCCACTGAATGTGCCCTCATGTTCCCTTCCGCTAGGAGCCTCCAACTGATTAGTCCAAGTCCTGTGATGGCAAAGCTACGTGACCATCCGTGGCAAAGTGGTATAAAATGTTTCTCCTTTGTTGTTTGTACAGTGTTGAAAATATCACAAAGCATGATGGTTTTGCCAGGTATAGGGTAGCCTTTTAAAATAAATCGTTATTTCAGTTTTTAATCCCTCCTACCACACCTCTTGTTGAGTCAGGAGGCAATATGGATATCAGACATCATTCAGAGGACCAAAGGCCTTGTTAGTGGGTCAGTTCATAGTCCTTCACTCCATTACTGCTTCATGTGACTTTCCCCCCAGGAGGCTCTTAATTTTGCTGCTATAAATAGATTTTTATGGTACCCCATTTCGTTCCTCTATTCCATAAACTGAGGTTTTTGGTTTTGTTTCATTTTATGTATGTCTATATGTATTTTTCCAACTTTGTTGAAATCTAATTGATATGTGACATTACGTAAATTGGGTGGGTGCCGGGGACTAGGAGGTGGGGGAAATGGGGAGATGTCAGTCAAATGGTATAGATGTCCAGTTATACCATGAATAAGTTCTAGGGATTGAATGTATAGAATGGTTACTATAGTTAACAAGACTGTAATATACATTTGAAAGTTTCTAAGACAGTAGATTAAATGTTCCCACCACACACAAAAGCAGTGGTAATTTTGTGAGGTGATTATTAACTCACCTTTTTTATTTACATTTTTTTGTTATTTCTGTTTCAATTCTTTGTTCCATTCTCATTTGGCACGAGTTTTTTATTCTCAAGAAAAAACGTTGGCTTTCCTGCAAAGAGATTTTAGTTGTACAACTGTCTCTAGCTCACCAGACGTATCCTTGTGTATCTGAACCTAGCAGTGAACTGAGCTTGGATTCTTTCATGGAAAGCTCCTCAGCCTCTACTCCGATGTGCTTATGGGAGGCGTGGCCAACTGTTTTCTAGACACAGCAAACTATATGCAAATAGTACTAAGACTCAAATCTGGACACCTCCCCACTTTGCCACACTTACAATAGGTGTACAGGTTATGCATTATAACCTGGTTTCTACAGTCGAGCGCTTTGGCTGTAAAGAGTTTAAGGAACTTGCTTAGGGCCTCTTACATCCAGTGAGCAACACTGAAGATTCTGAAGCCAGGCTTTTATCAACTACTTTTAAAACTGGGATATGACATACAAATCGTAGCACTGCCTAGGGAAAATTGTCTCAGAAGAAGTTCCACTCAACTATTTATTAATTCATACCTCTATGCATTTATTCAACCACTTCTTATTATACACCTGTACTGTATTTAAAGTGTCCAGGGGCGCCTGGGTGGCTCAGTCGGTTGAGCGTCCGACTTCAGCTCAGGTCACGATCTCACGGTTCGTGAGTTCGAGCCCCGCGTCAGGCTCTGGGCTGATGGCTCAGAGCCTGGAGCCTGCTTCCGATTCTGTGTCTCCCTCTCTCTCTGCCCCTCCCCCATTCATGCTCTGTCTCTCTCTGTCTCAAAAATAAATAAACATTAAAAAAAAAATTTAAAAAGAGTGTCTAGCATTCTTACTATTGTCTTTATCACTTATAGTAATTCAGGAAATATATTAATGAAATAATTAGACCGTTTCCCATTAGTTAGGTGTCCAGGCTTCTTCTCTGAACATCTCTTCTGAGAGAACTAAGGTTTGTGGGTACATTGAATTGTCTATTAGAAATGAAGGTTTGGGGCACCTGGGTGGCTCAGTTGGTTAAGCATCAACTCTTGATTTTGGCCTCAGGTGATCTTACAGTTCATGAGTTTGAGCCCTACATTGGGTTCTGAGCTGACAGCACAGAGCCTGCTTGGGATTCTCTCCCTCTCTCTGCCCTGCCCTGCTCACTCTCATGCTCCCACTCATTCTCTCTCTCAAAAATAAATAAATAAATAAACTTTAAAAAGGAAAGAAACAAATGTTCACCTTATACCTGGCTCAAGTCAGCATTTCAAAGTGGGACCCAATACTTCTAGAAATCTATTTACACAGCATAAAATGGGTACTTGTATTCCACTTCGAAGTGAAACTATTTCTTTCTTTCTTATATTGTAAATAACATATTGTGAGCTAAGGATGCTTAATAAATGCTAAATAATGTAATATATAAAAAAGAAAACTGATTGGGAAGCCCAATTTCCTGGGTCTTATAACAATTAAAAAAAATTTTTTTATAATTGGTGTAATGGTTTTTCTTTCCTTTTGCCTGCCTACCTTCCTTCCTTTTTCTTTCTTTCTTTCTTTCTTTCTTTCTTTCTTTCTTTCTCCTTTCTTCTTTCTTGAACAAGAAAAACAAGATTGACAGTGAGAATTACCATATGCAGTGTTTTGTTGTTGTTAAATTTCAAGCTTATAACTAAATAAAAGATGGCATTATTTTGCATCAAATGCGTCCCCAAACAAATCTAGGATTTTCCACTGAGCTTTGTTCTCAGGAAACCATCACCATATCTCATTGTAGAAATATTTCCATGTGTAATTAATTTAAATAACATAAAAGAAACAGAGTTCAACGATGAAAAAAAAGGCCTTCTACCCAAACATACTTGACCACAAACCAAAGGCATATTTTGGGTTTGGTCTTGTTTTGATGATCACAGGATTTATCTTTATTTGCATTTTACTTGGGCTATTTTCAATGCCTGGGGAGACATGATGTACATTGTAAAATAATGCAATAAAATAATTGGACATATTTCCCTTGTCTCTGGGCATATTTATGCTTGTATACACAGTCACATTGAAAGGCTGGGAATGCGGCAATCTCAGCTGTAAATTGTTATGCTAACAGTGCCGGCTCAGCTCTGCTGCTCTCATGCTGAGAAGCAGACGGGAGAAGCAGACTGGGTGTTCCAAGGGGATGGATTGCCCCAGAGTCAACTGAGAAGTCAGTGCAGCTCATAAAGGCAAGCTCTGTTGAGCTTAAAAGAAAAAGGTCTATCAAACAAAACAAACCAACATCTAATCCTTTGCCAAGTAGAAGTTTTATAGGAAGCACAAAATTAGCGACAGACTGAGGGACCTTCTTCTGGTCTAGAATCAAGGAACAAACACAGCCGCCATCATTCTACTGGTTCTCATTTAAACGAACCTGGTTGCTTACATTTGTTCTGACCTCTGATGTGAGAAGAGTGATTTAAAAACTGGCGATTTCAACTCCAGACACTTGGGTAAGTGAAATGAAATAGCTTTGGAATCAGAATGTTAGTCAGAGGCAAGTTTGATATGATTTAAGAGTCAGAGTTTGGAATTCAGGACCTCAAATCAGAGCAGATGATTTTGCAGATAGCATTGTACTTGAAATTGTGCATCAGAATCTGAAGCAGGGCCTTATCCATTTTTAGGAGGATCCAGGAGACTCCCAACTTCCTAAGTTCTTTGTACAAATTATGAATCAACCCTGAAATCAAGCAGTGATGCTCTCTACTACATCTGACTGATGGCAAACAAAGTTGACCTGATTTTGCTCTCCATGAGAAGTGGCTATAAGAGCTTTCATCAAGAGCTCAAAGGGCAACATTGGTTTTGAGGAAGTGCACTAGCTTTAGGGTCAAAAGACCAAAGTCTGAATGCTAGTTCCTTTCCTCATCATTTTGGACAATTTTGGTCATTTATCTCTTCTGGTTTTCTTTTACCTAAGATTATGGGAACATTGTCTGTCATCCCTACTGAGGACAATGAGATGTTCTGTAAACCCTTGCCAAGGATTATCTTTCTTTTAAAGCTGAATTCATTTCTCAGTAACAATCCTTAAAAATTTTTTTTTTTTTTTTTTTTTTTTTTGCAGTTGAGTTGGAAGTGTGTTTTGGGGACCTCTGTGTCTTCCAACATTGCCCTGTTTGAAGCCACTGGAAAGGCAAAGTAGCTAGAGATATGGCATGGAAGGCTTTTATGAGCCAGTTCTGGAAGTTGCATGTACCCTTTCTGCTCAATTCCCATTGGTTAGAATTCTGGCTCATAGTCACAGCTCTCTGCAAAGACGGTTGGAGAATGTGGTCGATTCTTGTGCCTGGGGAGAAGATGAGATGGAATTGGTGAGCAGCTACCCAGTGTCTGCTAAAATTTAGGGTCAGAATAACTCACATACTATCTGGTCTATAATACAGTCATGGTAATTATTTTGATTAAAGGATCCCTTAATGAGTATAGAAAGACCAAACTTTTCACACATCCCCACAGGACATTAAGAGGAGCTTGTGTTCAGCAGTCGTGGCCACGTGGTGCTCATGAGAGTCAGGGTGACACTGATTCAGACATGCTATCTTTCCCTTGCGTCTTCTCCTGGGGGCTGGCTAAGGTGGCTTGGCTCTATGCTAGACAGAGGGCCCTGATTCCCCAGTGGTCAACACAAGAATGCACCAATGACCTCTTGAGCTTGTTTTGGCCAGCAATACTTTCTGGAAAATTATCACCCCAGGAATGTGGTGAAGAGGCTTCACCAGGAATGTGGTGAAGGTAAGAAAGCACAGCCCTGTCTGAGTGAACTTGACTTGTTTTGGGAGGGGTGTGGTTGGTGGAAATGTGGACCATAAAACCATTTATACATGGACATTGCTATCTCATGGTCTAACTTTCAGACAAGAGAGATTTTGTGGCCAAGGGTTAGCCTCAGAAAATAAGTCTCGTTCATGAATAAATGATTCTGTGGTTCCTGAAGGTATGTTAGTATAAGGACTCATGATGAGAGAGGACCACGAACTGAAGGAAACTGGCCCATTGGATTGGTGGTG
Source organism: Lynx canadensis (assembly GCF_007474595.2). Classification (NCBI taxonomy): domain Eukaryota; kingdom Metazoa; phylum Chordata; class Mammalia; order Carnivora; family Felidae; genus Lynx; species Lynx canadensis. The sequence continues at coordinate 21,284,953 of NC_044315.2, forward strand.
AGCACAAGAATGAAAGGCATCCAGCCTCTGAATTAGAAGCACCTCCAAGGACCACAGAATTGCATTTTACCCAAGATTTTTATAAATACATATAACGATGTTGACTAGGGACTTGTTAGCGACAGGATCCTTCATAGTCTTATTCTTCATAACTGCCTTTTTAACAACCACCACAAAAAAAACTACATATGCAGTTGGAGAATGATTTTGTATACTGGGAACTTTTCAAATTAAATTCATTACTCACTCTCAGTGAGTGGCCTTCACTTATCAGCGTTTCCTAAATTTCAGTGCAAATTGACATCCATGGAAAAGCGTGTTAAAACTCCTGACCTCTGGTTCCCCAGCCCCTGCCAAAAATTCTGAATCAGTAAATCCGAGACAAGGCCTGGGGATCTGGATTTTAACACTAATCTCCCACCCTATAACTCTAATGTAGCTGGTCCTCATGTTTTAGCAAATCCGGGTTTAACAATTTAATCTGACTTGCCCGTGTTTGTGTAAAAGCGTGCACAAAGAGTTTTTGTGACTCTTCACTTAAATAAACTATGACATGATCATGGTCAGGAGGAACATTTGCTTCTTTTCTTTCAGGAAGTCAGCACGGGGATAATGGACTTAGAGTGAATGGTGCAATCATCGATGGGCATTGTGAGAAGCAACCTGACATAACCCCAGCTACTTTGCCTACTGTGTTCCAGGCGTGGCACCACGCACTTTAGATTCATCACGCCTAAGTCTCACAGAACCCGGGGAGGTGGGTGTTAGATTTCATTTCAGAGTTGAGGAAACTGTAACTCAAAGAGGTTAAGTAACTTGCAAAGTAAAGTCAGACAGCTAGTAAGCAGCAGAGTCCAGATTTGGATCCTGCTGTGTTTGACTCCAGTGTCGTACCCTTTCATCTGCTCTGGATCAAACCAGAGAGCTTCAGGCTGGGATAATGGCAGCTAGGCAGGAAGCAGGAGCAGGAGTTGTGGGAAGAGATGGCAGGGCTAGCAGAGAAGGTTGGGAAAGGCAGAAGGAGGAGAGCAACTGGCAGGTGGGAAGGCGAGTTATCTACCTTCAAGCGCTGGTGACCATATGGGTCAAAGGAACATCTCTCCAAGGTAGCTTTTGTAAGGTTCTGATTCTACTTTTTTTTTTTTTTAATTTTTTATGTTTATTATTTATTTTTGAGACAGAGAGAGACAGAGCGTGAGTAGGAGAGGGTTACAGAGAGACAGAGACAGACGGACAGAATCCAAAGCAGGCCTCAGGCTCTGAGCTATCAGCACAGAGCCCGATGAGAGGCCTGAACCCACGAACCGTGAGATCATGACCTGAGCCGAAGTCAGACACGCAACTGACTGAGCCACCCAGATGCCCCGCTACTTTCTGATGCATAGCATAAAGAAAAACCAAACTATCAGGTAATCATTACTGGACCCATTTTATGCATGAAGAGCCTGAGGATCAGTGCATTTAAGCTATTAATTGAGTAACATGAGTTAATGGAAGATTGGGGATTACAATCCAAGTCTGTTTGATCTCAGAGCCCACTCTTTCCATTTCACAATACTCCTTCCCTAACAGAATCCAAACTAGCATTTTCCAAACTGGTTTATTCTGTGAGATTAACAGGAGATAAGATTAGAGAAGACTTGAAATAAATGTTGGTGATGGCAGTAAATTAGAGACAGAAGTCAGAAAATCCAAGCAATTGAGTACGTGAAGGAACAGAGATTTTGGGGAATGAGCTTTGTACTAGTGAGGGAAAAAAATAGTCAAGGCCAAGAGATGGACAATGCAAGGAAAAGATAAGGGAAGCCAAAGAAACATGAAGAGAGAAATAGAGATAATTTGTTATTGTTTGCTTTTTTTTTTTTTTTTTAAATTTTTTTTTTCAACGTTTATTTATTTTTGGGACAGAGAGAGACAGAGCATGAACAGGGGAGGGGCAGAGAGAGAGGGAGACACAGAATTGGAAACAGGCTCCAGGCTCCGAGCCATCAGCCCAGAGCCCGACGCGGGGCTCGAACTCCCGGACCGCGAGATCGTGACCTGGCTGAAGTCGGACGCTTAACCGACTGCGCCACCCAGGCGCCCCTGTTATTGTTTGCTTTATTAACACCATCATTCTTATACATGAGAAAATTTTAAAAAGCATGGCAGTAAGATTTTGGAGGGGATAGTGATAAAACCTTCCATATATATGCAAATATATATATTTATATATATTTATATATATATTTATATATTTATATATGTTTATATATGTTTATATTTATTATATATATTTATATATATAAATGCAAATATATATATATAAATTGCATATATATACATATATATACATATCTACATGTATATGTCAATTTGCATACATATACATATATCAATTTGCATATATATATATATGCAAATTGACATCCTTGGAAAAGTGTGTTTAAACTCTTGACCTCTGGTTCCCCAGCCCCTGCCAAAAATTCTGAATCAGTAAATCTGAGAAAAGGTCTGGGGGTCTGGATTTTAACACCAATCTCACACCCTATAACTCTAATGTAGCTGGTCCTCATGTTTTAAGAAATGTCAGGTTTAGCAATTTAATATATGTATTAATATAATATATTTAAAATTAATATAACATATAATATATTAATATAATATATTAAAGTTAATATACTATGTTTATATATATATAGTAATAAAAACACAATCACATTTCAATGGTCCTTTCTTATGCCTTAATTAGTGCAAAGTTAACAAACCAAATGGTGGGGTACCTGTGTAAGTGTGTGCCTTTGGGGCTGGGTGACACTCTCTGTGTGGCTGTACCCTCCTATCAGTACTGAATTGAGAAAATTATCATATTGGAATTATACCTTATTTACCTGAGTTAATAATGGGGACATGAAACTGTATTTATTCTAGTCCATAGAAGCTAGAAAAGAAGTCCTTTATTACGAAATAATTACTTTCTCAAGGCAGGAAGAGAATAGTAGTTTGATGTGTGAATGATTTGCTGACGTTCAAAAATCAAATCCAAGGGAATTTCCAAAACCAAATATAGATTATGTTTGGCTTTCCTATCTCTTTGAATGGTCTGTAACCATATTCTCTAATTAGAATTAAAAAATCAAAAGTTGATTGCAAGAGGATCTCCAAAGGCGGGATCAAATGTGATTCCCACCCCCAACCCCCCCCCCACCCCCACCCCCCACCCCCGCACATCTTTGTTTTCTGATTGTTCTGCAATTAACACAGATTGGTAAACAAATTAAAGGAGATAAATATTGCTGATATGCCAAGTCTCAAATTCCTAACAAGACCAATTCATTGGCAAATATATTGATTGCAGATTAGATCAAGTTTTTAGATAAAGATGACAATTTAAATTCTATTTTGATCTGAGGCCAGCTCATAAGCACCTCTATAACTTTCATTTAGTTGAACTTTAGCACTGATAAGGCAAACTGAAATTTGCTGTCTTTTCTCCTATTATGTGATATCTGAGACTGAGGAAGGGGGAGAAATGCAGCTCCCTTAACTCCTTTTAGACTTTTAACAAAGTAAACTTTTGGGGCGCCTGGGTGGCTCAGTCGGTTGAGCATCCGACTTTGGCTCAGGTCATGATCTCGTAGTCTGTGAGTTTGAGCCCTGCGTTGGGCTCTGTGCTGACAGCTCAGAGCCTGGAGCCTGCTTGGGATTCTGTGTCTCCCTCTCTCTCTACTGCCCCTCCCCCACGCCTGCTGTGTCTCTCTCTGTCTCAGAAATAAACATTAAAAAAATTTAAAAAAAAAACAAAATAAACTTTATTTGACATTAATTGACTTTATTTATTAAACTTTATTTGACATATAATGAAATCCACAAGTTGAAAATGTTCAATTTAAGAAGGTGTGACTTAAGGTAATTTTTGGAAAAAACATTTGATGTTTATTTATTTTTTGAGAGAGAGACAGACAAACAGAGTGTGAGCGGGGGAAGGGCAGAGAAAGAGGGAAACACAGATTCTGAAGCAGGTTCCAGGCTCTGAGCTGTCATAACAGCACAGACCCTGATGGGGGACTTGAACTCACGGACCATAAGATCATGACATGAGCTGGAGTCCGACGCTTGATTGACTGAGCCACCCAGGCACCCGTAGAAAAACACTTGATATTTCATATCAATAGGTCCTCATAATCCTATTTCCATATACTGCTCCCTAGGCTGTATACATTATAAAACAACATGTTAGACTGTGGGTAAAATGCATCTGGGGAGATGAGTCTCAAAAATTACCATTGTTGATAAGCTTGTCTCTATAAGAGAAATATTCTAAATTCTGAAACATTGATTTACAGAAATATTTTGATCACATCTTGCTTATGAGATGAAAAGTAAGTTTCTACCACTTACCTATGTTGGCCAGCATCCTAATGGATATTCTTAATCTTCTCTTTTCTTCTGAGTATTATGTACCTTCTTATATATTTTCCTATATCAAACTCCCCCCCCCCCCCAAAATCCACATTACTTATTGCCATATGAAGCAGTTTACTGAAGGCAGGACAGTTGGGGATGCTGTGACCCAGCAAGGAGGTAGCTCTAGAAAGTGTCCCATTTCACATCTAATTAGAGCTGCTGGGAGCTGATATGTGTGAATAGTGGATGCAAACTTCAAGTGGAGGTTTCTACTTCTCCACCCAGCTATTTGCCCCTTGAAACTTTACGCCTCTCTACTGGACTTCCCTCCTGCTAACTCCCGCCTGAAGGCATCCTATTCTTTTCTAACTCAGAATCTAAAAACTGCACAGAGTAGTGAATTTTCTAGTCAGGGCTACAGCAGGGCTTTCCCCTTTGAAGTCCACTCTGCATTATCTCTGTTGGGAAGGAGGAGAAACCTGCAGGGACATACAAAGGTCAGACTGATAAATACACACACGGTTATGGGTACTCACACGTTCCCATCCTATGGGCCCCTTTTTGCCTTACTGTCACCCACCTGCCTGAAGATTAACATTAAATCATAATTAAAATTATCTGTTATTTTCATTAAAAGTTTAAGATTTTAAACGTACACGTACTTTAATGCTAACAAATGGCCTTTCTTAAAACAAGAAATAAAAGAATGTTTAAAAATTGATTCTATAGGGATGCCCGCGTGGCTCAGTTGGTTAAGCGTCCAACTTCGGCTCAGGTCATGATCTCACAGTTCATGGGTTCAAGCCCCACATCCGGCTCTGTGCTGACAGCTCGGAGCCTGGAGCTTGCTTCGAATTCTGTGTCTTCCTCTCTCTCTGACGCTTCCCCACTCATG